>NW_009953912.1:137764-159779 GCF_000747805.2 Chaetura pelagica
GGCACTCCAAGGTGCAGGTCCCCCCCCCAAAGCAAGTGGCAACAGTGGCTTCGGCGGCTTCAGCGGCTTCGGAACCGCACCGAGAGCCAAGCGGCAAAAGCGCGCCAAGAAGCGAGGAGCAGCAGCTTCAGCATCTCCAGGATAAACCACGCCAAAAGCAGCGCTTTATCGGTTTCCTTCATTCCCAATTGGCCGGTTTCGTATTTCCAGGCTTTTCAGCCAATCAGATGGGACCTTGACCTGCCCTTGCAGCCGTTTTTCCTGCCAGGGCTTCTCTCCCGCAGCAGCTGCCCCCTCAGGGCATCCGAGTTGTTGTTTTCTGGCAGAGGAGGCAGCCAGGAGAGGGTTCAGTGCCACGTGGAGCAGCCGTCTCTAAGCCAGTTATGACTGCTGACCTAAAGGGCATGTTATGTTCATGTGAGGAAATATCTGGACCTTCATACTGTCTTTTTAGTGCTGAATCACTTTTGAGAGTAACTGATTATTACCAATACTTTAACAGCTCCTATAGAAACATACTTCTGTGTAAAGGCACACTTAAGGTATTTGTATGCCATCTTGGTGTATAAAGACACTGTTCTGAGTAATTTCCATCACCTTGACTGTAAGTAGGTGACACCATAAACTGAGCATACGTACCTTCAACAGTCTTTCAAGGAGACTTCCTGCAGTCAAAATCAGACCTCTCTGGCTTGTATTGAGAGGATGCAATGACTGTGGGAAAAGTAACAGAGTGATATCTCACATTTTATTTAATATACTGAAGTCCTACAAAGTGAACTCCTGTGCCAAGACTAAGAGGAAACAGTTTTTTTCCTAGCTAGCAAGACTGGATATTAACTTTTCTTCTATTGTACCAGACTAACCGTGCTCAGGGACGACGTTTTTCATTCTTTAACAAATTTCAGTGTCCTTTTGTTGTGCAAGATTTTTTCATCTGCTTTAGAATAAATGTAAAAGATAAAATCTTCTACTGTAAATAGTCAATTACATTGAGAAATAGAAAGACAGAAACAGATAATAAAGGCATATTCTGAAAAAAATCATGGAAATAAGATAAATCAGTTTACTGTAACGTATATCCACAGCTTCTAGAAAAGTTGCCTACAACTGGAACTCTACATCAGGAACGACAAAAAAATCTGCAAAAGTTAAGCTTTTAGAAGCATTTCTTATATTCAAAACCCCTATGAAGCTGACTTTCTTACAATATATCTTAATGTGACTGAAAATTAAACTAAAATTAAAGAAAACCTCCAGTCCTTATGGATCAAGGTCCACGGCCACTGTGTTTTTCTCAGTGTATTTCTTAGTTATTTGTCATCTGGAAATCAATGAGAAAGAGCACGTCAAACGAAAGGACACATTTCATATTATGACAAATCCGTCTGATGAAGATCAAGAAAGGCCATCTGCCATTTCAGCTTTCAGAAATGGGATTTCTGTCAATCATCATGTAACAGGTGGGTACTCTGCCATACTTTAAAAAACAATTTTGTGTATCTTGTATTGAGATAAGGTGTTTGTACTGAGAATAGACAAGTGTGATTTGATCTTTAATAAATTGGTATGGAACAGTCTGAAACAGGTTATTTTCTGGTATATTTTGCACTGCTGATACATAAGAGTGGTGCCAATATTCCTTTTTTCAACTACTCAGAGGGAGGTGAAACATTTCCTGAAGTATTGGTGCAGCTGTGCTGCTACATATCCCATCAAATCTGTTACTGTTTTGTCGTCATGAACTGTTTATTATTGGACTCTCCTCTGAAAGAGAGAAGAGTAATACACTGTGTCCAGAAAAGATTAACAAGTTGTATTTCATTTCTATAGTCAAATGCAACAGAGATGTAAGAGTTTGATTTTCCTCTTTATACATCACACTTTCTTCTGGTATATAGCATTGTAAGAGTTTCCAAAAGGAAGTACAGAAAAATAGAGTTAAAAAGAATCAACATTTAAAATCTAGGTTCTTGATTTATGTTTATTGTCCTCCTGAGAAAAAATGGTACTAACATATTTTACTTAACTGTGAAATACAGTATTGACAAAGTAATTAAATGTAAACATGGATTTTAAAGTAATGTGAAGATAGGTAATTGTCTATGTCTATTGTACAGTTAAAAAACCAAAAAACAGGGAGCGTCATTTGAAGACTTATTTCCAGGAAAGTGATTTTGAAGACTTATTAAAAATAGACTTAGGTGATCTTCCAGTTTTTGGCATTCAAACTGAGTCAATGAAACTGGCCAAAGTATAAGAAGACCTGTTAGCCCTCTTTAAGATTGCTAGCTTAGTGGATGAGAAGGTGAGTGTTGCTTACCTCAATAGTAGTAAAGTTCTGACACTGTCTACTAGAACATAGAATTATAGAATCATCAAGATGGAAAGGCACCTTAAAGATCAAGTTCCAACCCCCTGCCATGAGCAGGGAACCACTAGATCAGGTTGTACAAAACCTTGTCCAACCTGGCCTTAAAAACCTGCAGGGATGGGGCATCAACAACCTCCCTGTGCAACCCATTCCAGTTCCTCACCACCCTTAGAGTGAAGAATTTCTTCCTAATATCTAGCCTAAATCTCCCCTTTCTCAGTTTAAAACCATTACCCCTTGTCTTATCACTATCTTCTCTGATGAAAAGCCCCTCCCCAGCTTTCCTGTACTCCCCAGCCCCTTTCAAGTACTGGAAGGTGCTATAAGGTCTCCCTGGAGCCTTCTCTTCTCTAGACTGAGCAGCCCCAACTTTCTCAGCCTGTCTTCATAGCAGAGCTGCTCCAGGCCTTTGATCATCTTGGTGGCCCTTCTCTGGACCCTTTGCAATAGATCCGTACCTTTCCTGTGCTGAGGACACCAGAACTGTACACGGTATTCCAGGTGGGGTCTCACCAGAGCAAAGTAGAGGGGCAGAATCCCCTCCCTGGCCCTACTGGCCACACTTCTTGTGATGCAGCCCAGGACACAATTGCCCCTCTGGGCTCCAGCACACACTGGTGGCTCATGTTGAGCTTCTCACCTGCTACCACCCCCAAGTCCTACACTTCAGAGCTGCCCTGTAGCCATTCTCACCCCCAGCCTGTATTTGTGCCTGGGGTTGTGCTGACCCAGGTCCAGGACTCTGCACTTGGCCTTGTTGAACTTCATGAGTTTGGCACTGGCCCAGCCCTCCAGCCTGTCAAGGTCCCTCTGGATTGTCCCTTCCCTCTAGGGTGTCAACCACAGCACACAGCTTGGCATCATCAGCAGATTTGCTGAGGAGACATTCAATCCTGCTGTCCATGCCTCCAACAAAGATGTTAAACAACACTGGTCCCAGTACTGATGCCTGGAGGACACCACTCATCACCTGCCTCCATTTGGACATTGAGCCATTGACCACAACTCTGGATGTGGCCATCAAGCCAATCTCTTATCCAGCAAGTGGCCCATCTCTCAAGCCCATGTCTTGTCAGTTTGGAGACCAGGATGTCATGTGGGACAGTGTCAAAGGCCTTGCACAATTCCAGGTAGATGATGCCAGTTGCTCTGCCACCATCCACCATCTCTGCAGCCTTGTTGCAGAAGGCCACCAGATGGGTCAGGCATGACTTGCCCTTAGTGAAGCCCTGTTGGCTGTCACCAATCACCTCTTTATTTTCCATGTGCCTTGGCAAACTTTCCAGGAGGATCTGCTCCATGAGCCTGTCAGGCACAGAGGTGGGACTGACCTGTAGTTCCTTGGGTCTTCCTTTTCCCCCTTTTTAAAAATAGGGGCTATGTTCTCTTTTTTCCTATCAGCAGGAACCTCACCAGACTGCCATGACCTCTCAGATATGACGGACAGAGGCTTAGCAATTGCATCTGCCAGCTCCCTAAGGTCCCATGGGTAAACCCCATCAGATCCCATAGATTTATGCACCTTCATGTTCTTCGGATGGTCACGAACCTGCTCTACACCTACAGTGGGGGGTAATTCACTTTCTCAGTCCCTGCTTTCACCTTCTGTGGCCTTTGTGTTAAGGCTGGAGCACTTGCCAGAGAAGACTGAAGAAAAGAAGTCATTGAAGACCTCAACCTTCTCAACATCCAGTGTTACTACCTCACTTGTTTCCCTCAGGAGAAGGCCTAGATGATGTTTGAAGATCCCTTCCAAGACAAATCATTCTACAATTCTATGATTTTGTGGTTCTGTGATTCTGTGACTTTATGATTCTAAATTACTGGGCCTGAAGGAGTTGTGATCACAACAAGAATCAGCTGAAGACCCATCACTAGAAGATTGTGGGCTAAGTATTAGAACATCTTCACTGTTGTGTCAAGGTCTGGGATCCTCAGTGCAAGTGTCATGGAGCTACTGGAATTAGTCTACCTCAGGGCCACTGGGATCATAAAGGGACTGGAGCATCTCTCCTATGAGAAGAGGCTGAGAGAGCTGGGACTGCTTAGCCTGCAGAAGAGAAAACTTAGAGGAAACTTAGTCATGTGTGTGGATACCTAGTAGGTGGTAATAAACAGAACAAGAAGTAATTGACACAAATTGAAATATTGGCAATTCCACCTAAGCATAAAAAAAAACCAAACAACAACAAAACAAACCACACTTTTTTTTTGAGAGTGATTGAACACTGCAGTATGTTGCAACAGAAGTTACTGTAAGGTCCCCATCCTTGGAGATACTCAGAATCCACATGGACAAGGTCTTGGGACAGCTGCTCTAGTTCAGACTGCTTTGAGTAGGAAACTTGGAGAAAACCATCTCCAGAGTCCCTTTCAACTGCAGCAATTCTGTGATATCTTTCAGACTCTAGGTTAAAATGCTCTTTATCAGAAGGGATGTTTGCTGTTAATTTATCATTACTTTATTGGTTTGTGGAGGCTGCAGGCAAAGAAAGCAATTTCAATCCTAAGTATTTTACTATAAAAAAGTTCTAGTGGCTTGATTTTTTTTTAATTTGTTTTGCTTTATTTAAGAGACCTTTAAAGTAATTTATTATATAGAATATTTATATGTTGTCACATAGCACAGGATGATATAAGCAGGTCTGTAGAGAAGATTAGCTGGTGCTGAGGCATCCACACCATGACCACACTGTATTTCATGAGCCTTTCTTCAGCCAAGGCACAGCCTTGCCTCTTGGACTGGCTGCCCATTAGCAGTTGGAACAACTTCAGTGCATTCCTAAATGTCATATTTTGGTTTGCTCCTGTCTGAAAGGAAGACAGCTTTGATCTAACACTGATGCACTGTGAAAACTGAAGCACAGAAAGTGGGGCTAGATGGGAGATTGGCTTCAAAATTGCCAAAATAACATGTAAACATAGTCCACACACCTGAATTACCCACATTTAGAGCAAAGCTGCAAAGCTATAATTTTGTGGAATTCAAGAAGACTGGAATCCTGGAGGTCCCTATTCTGCAGCTATTCAGGGGATTAATCACCTCACCAGCATCTGTCTGGAATACAAAGCATCTTACTTGCAGCTTCCTGCCTGTCTCAGTGGGATTGTAGGGTGGAGGAAAAGCAACTTCCATAAGAAGAAGGTTAGATGAACCTGTTAAACACCTTGTGTGTCTATGTGTATCTACATAAGAGACAGTTATGGAAGAGCTACTTAGTGAAAGGACACGGTGACTCAGATTTCAGTAGGAACCTGGAGGCAAACCATGAAGAATGTCATGTCTGTGCAAGTAAATTAAATGTACCCTGGAAAATGTCCTGGTTCTGAGGGCAAAAGACATGAAATTGATCACATCATTGCTAGTACTCTGTTTTCATCTCTAAAACAGGATGGCCTCATGTAAACTGTTGCCTAGGCAGGTTGACCTTTGTGTAATGTTCCTGAGAGCTGTTTGGAAAGGTAGCTGTTGTAATCACTACAGCACTCATTATAAATAGTTCCATACATTGTTTCATTTCCTAATACAGACATATCAGAACAAGGGGAAAAGAAGTAGGGGTAGGTAGCCTGTAAATCTGGGAAACCTCATATACCTCTGTATATGCTTCCATCTTTACTTCATAGTGCACAACTTACTTTGCATCTTCCTATAGTTTTCAGCCCTCAGCAGATCCTATTGTAATATTATAGTTGAATTTTGTTTTTTGTGAATGTACAAGCACGTCATACATGACAGTTTAATGATAGATGTCAATAGACTTTGTTGAAGGTTAATGTTTTATGTATTTTTTGGAGTGTCATGGAGTTAGATGATATCGGAAGTAGATTATATCATGCAATCATTATCTTGTGGACCTCAGTGCACTGATTCAGGTGCCAAATCTGGTTGATCCATTTCAGCACTGGAATAACCCTAAAAGAGCTGCTGCAATGTTCTTCAACTGTTGCAAATCATGGAGCATTGCTCTGAGTAACTGTTTAGAAAATGGTAATTATCTCAGTTATCTAGTCCTCCATGCTCACAGGCTCAGAGATGTAGGAGGGAATCAGTTTCTCTTTTTGTAACTTTATCCTGACTTTTAGAGAGGACAGTTTGAAATACTTCTTTTTTTTTTTTTTTTTTTTTTTTTTTAAAGTATACTTGAGTTCACATCTGATATTCTAATATTATATTTTATATAAGCATACAAATAGTATCAGGCATAGACCAAATTCCTCTCTTTCTTGAAAAAAAAAACCAACAACAAATGTAATTTCCTTCCTACTTTTAATTAACATAGTACAATTTCTTCTTTCCTTTGAAGTTATTTTTTACACCTTTTTGATAGTATAATTAAATACATGTCTTTTAAAATTAATTACTTAAAACAACAACAACAACAAAAAACAAACAACAAATAGATTTCTTAATAACTTAATGTTCCCTGAGGCTCAGGCTGATTTTTATCACACAGTTCTTATGGCTTTGAATTAACTGAATAAAGTGCTTTCAATTATTTACCTCTTCTAAACTGTAAAGAAGATTAAAAAGGTAAATAATACAAATTATGATAGGTCTTTACTAATAAAATAACACACCACATCCCCCATAATTCCATTTTATAGACTGCATAGATAGCAGCTGCTCCAGCTCCTTGTCCATTGAAAACAACAGAAAAAAAATATATTATATGAACTGTAGTTGATTTTATATCTATATGTATATATGTAAAATGTAAGGTGGATTCCTCAGAAAAAGCAAACACAGCTTATTCCTAAAAGGTTGAAAAATGAGTAAAGTACACTTAATTCAGGGAGACTAGGGTGTCTTTTCTTCTGTTTATTTTGGCAAGCTGGAGATTAAAGTATATAGGGTGAATACTTTTTTTTTTTTTTTTTTTTTTTTTCTTTGTTTTGGAGAGTAAATTACTTCAAAGTTGGAGGAAGCTACTTGGAGTAGCCCTGCTTTATTTACTTATTAGTTTCTAAATTGAGAAGATTATTTTTAAAAGATTAAACCAAGATTTTTCTGTTCCCTAGTTATCTATAAACAGCTATGGTTTCTCCCAGCTGATTATTTTAAATTATATGCTGTAGAATAGCTACAAACTATCACAGGTCTGTTGAATATCTGTAAGTTTTTATCAGCACTTGTTCACAAAAACTGAATTTGTGTTGGCGGTTTATAATTAGATTCAACGAGAATAGTCATGATGTTGAAGTTAATTTCAGTATGTAATTTTCAAGTTAGATCAACACTCAGCCCTTCTGAGAATCCCTCACAGCAGAGATCGTTTGCTTTCATTGCCTCACTAGACAAATACAACTGTTAGAATCAAATTTCTATTGAGGCAGTGATCTTTACAGAATTTGGAATTCACTTCCATGAATATAATCCATTGAAAATTAACTACTTGCCATTTCTGTTTCTCACAGTAGAGTAGGAAATGTGCTTGTTAGAATGTTCATATAGAATTAAAAAATATATGTAAAAACCAACTGACATTAATTGTATTAATTTGTTTAAAGGTTACAGAACTTGTAAGATATTTGCCTAACTTTTCCTCTGTATACTGTATTATTTATGCTTACTTTCTCCTTTTAAAATGGAACATTCTGTCTGCTTTAGGTAGTATATCTTAAAATATAGTGGATTCACAAAGTCTGGGGCCAGAAGAGATCATTAACTCATGTATGCTCAGCTTTCATGTATATCACAGACCATTGTGTCTCACTCATTTTTCTCTACACCAAGCCCAAGGAGTTGTGCATTTTGAGTCTCTTAGGAGGCACAAAGGTTTGAACAGAGGGTGTCTGAAAGAGGAGACATGTTGACAGTGCTCAGTGTCCAGCACTGAACTGAACACAAATTCCTGGAAAATCTCTGTAGAAACAAATAAATTGTAAGATTGTTTCCTTTTTGTATTTTTTTTCTTTTTCTGATTGCTACTCAAGGCTCTTGTAGATTTTTCTGTTATGTTTATAGAGACTGATATCCAATTAAGCCTCCTCTTCTGCTCATCTACTTTCTCTTTTGAAAAGCTGACACAAGTTACAGTATTCCACAATTTCCCAAGGACTCCAGGTTTTAAGAAACAGTTCAGCTGATAGCATTTGTCCCACTAAATGGTTTAAACTGTGGATAGTCTACTGAAAAATATCAATCGAGAGATCATGAATAATCAGGATCTGAGGCATTCAATAATATACCAATGATTCTGGTAAAGAAATGGGATGTGGCATGATCTACTGTGCCTGCTTTGGTATATGACATCATCTTCTGGTCCTTGTAGTCTTTAAGGTTGTTGAAATGGGAGATTTTTTCTAAATGTGGTGTGAAATGAATATGATTATGCTGTACACCCCCTGCATCTCCCTCACTCTCAAAACAAACCAAACCCCTGTACTACAACAAAATTATCCCTCAACAAAACTTATTTCCTATGTTTGGTACTGTTATCTCTTTGGCAGCTATGAAATATAAAGGACTGTGATCATACAGAGCATCAGCGTACTTGATGTCTGACTCAGAAACTTAATCTTCAACTATCAGCATGGCATGTGAGATGTGACTTGAAAGCTAGTCAAGATATAATTTCCTGTACTAGAAAATTAGATATGGTACCTTTATGTGGCTATTTGAATACTTTAATGGATTTACCAAGATGTTCTTTATGGCCTGAAGATACTCTCAATTTATCTTGATGTGAAGCTCC
This sequence comes from Chaetura pelagica, assembly GCF_000747805.2. Lineage (NCBI taxonomy): Eukaryota > Metazoa > Chordata > Aves > Apodiformes > Apodidae > Chaetura > Chaetura pelagica. The sequence goes on from NW_009953912.1 coordinate 146,837, forward strand.
ACATCTTTTAGGAATACATACCTCCTTTATGTTTTGTAGCAGTAGCCAAATTCTGGTACCTTTGTCAGAAGAATGCTCTGCCTTCCTATTTTTTTTCATCACATCAGTTAGCTGATGAGTCAAAAGTAATCCTCTTCCTCGGAGCTCTTAAATTAGAGAACATTTGCTCTGCTCCTGCAGAGCAAATAAGTGCATAGGCACATCTTAATGTACTTTTAAAAAGTCTAAGTTCAGCTACAATCAAGCTAGGTAGAGAATACCAAAAGCAGTCTTTGTACTCAAGAGTTTTGATATTTATATTTTCTTTGCTTATTCACATTCTTCCGCATGAACTTCAGCTGCAGAGCTCATGTTATTGGATGCTGAATAAATGCTCAGTATTTCTAAAAAATAAGTATTTCCATGTAATTCAGCTAACTCTGTGGAACCACATCAACCTACAGGGATCTGTGACACTTTTCACTTATTTTGGATTTCTTTTGTGCACTCTTGTGACTGAGTGCATTTGTGTTCACTGTAGGCAATAAACTCTGGTGGTTCTTTAGCACTGCATTTACTTTTATCAAATTCAAATTGCTCAAGATGTGAGTTCAGTGGCTGAATGCAACAGTGTGCTCAGAACTGTTAGTAGCACTGAAGCACAGTGGTTTGTGAGCACTGACCTTCAAATCTTTAGTATCAAACAAGGAAAAAGTATTCTCCAATACAAAAACAGCATGCAAACTGACTGGGAAATGAAGGAATCAAATTCTACCCAAGAATTCTACCCAAGCCTGCAGTAGAGCTTATCTCTTTTAGCAGGTATCACTCTACACTTTTCTGAAACATGCTGATGAATATCTAGGAGCTAAATTGTACATGAAACAATCGGAAATAACCTTTGAGAAATGACCACTCACAAAGGTAGTTGTATTTCCCAACAGTTGCATAAGAATAAACCTCAGAATTTTTTTATAGATTCTTAAACTTGCCATTTCCTCAGATAATCACCACATTCAGATTGATACACATTTCTTCATCAACAAAATAACAAAGGCAAACTACATAAATTTAGTAGTGCCTGGGACCACAATGTAATAAATGCCATTATTAAATATCCAGTTTTGGCTATCAGATGTTGTTTTGATCAAATTACTACTTTCATGTGGCACACTCTGGTCTGCTTCTATTGTGCATCTTAAATGCTCAAAGTATTCTGACATAAAAATATCACAGTGCATCCCTTTTTGAATATCATGCCATTAGCTCCTAGTTAACAGAAAATGTATAGTTTTAACAGAAACTTTGTTACACTGTAAGAAAATAAAAAGTTAGGTACTTCAGGATGCAATAATGCAAACCCTGCAACCCCCTGCAAAAACCCCAACACACAAGATATCCAGTATCAAATCAGTTCTTAAATTGTTGCCCACATTTTTCCTCTATGGCTTTAAAAATCACAAAAAAAAGTTATTAACCTCCACCAATTTTTCAGGAAATGCACATCTTTCTAATTAAACAAATATTTCTTGTTCCAGCTTCTTATCAAGAGACACAGCTCATAAGAATGATTTAGTTTAATTAGCTTAATTTCTGCACTGAGCAACAGTAACCTTTAGATAACTTCTGCTTTTTTTTCCCTTTCTTTGTACAACTGTTTCAAAATCAAGAAAAAGAAATGGAAGGTTTATAAAGAAACTCCCAACCCATGCAAATCATACTTAGTAGAAGACTCTCTTTGTGCAGCTTCTTTAAAGAAGTTTCCCATGTGTCAATTTTGTTGAAAGCTAGTCTATTTCAGAACTCCTTAGAAGTCAGGAAAACTTCTTGTTTTCATAGCAATTTTCTTAAACATTTGCTTCCTCTCAGGTAGTACATGAAACCTTATACTAGAGGTGTAAGGGAAAACTTTGTGGTACTTCAATGTTTACAATAATTCAGTAATATTGCCCTCTTTTTTTTTTTAGCATTTATTTGCTAATCTGCATTAAGTCTAGAGAATAAAATGGTTCACATTGTTATCAATGCCTATTCTTATTCTATGATTCTTATTACATTGCTTATGGCTGTTTCAGTCTATACAGGTCTAATTTGGCTGATTGAAATACATCTTGTGGTAAGATGCTTTATTACGATGGTGTTATTTCTTGAACCTAGTGAAGTTGTTTTTGCAAATCTGATATGTATGCTAATGAGAAATTAGGGAAAAAGAAAACAAGGTATTACATGAGAAAGGTTGTCTTGAACATGGCAGCTTCCTTTAAAAGTAAGGCTAACAAACTCTTCTTCAGAAAATTCTTAATTCTTACAAAATATGACTGTGCATTCCCGGAAACCATCATGTGCTATGAAAACTGATGTAAAGCATTTGGTTTTAGTGACATGAACTACAAATTTAGTCTGATGTTAAGGTAGCCCCCCTAGATCCAGCAAGTCTGGGAACTCAATTTAGCCAGGTGCCACTTGTGTGACATTTCCTACAAAACTAGGGAGCCTCACCTACCTGCCTACCCACCAGCCCACTTACCTACCAGTCTTGTTTGGATCACAGTTGCCTTGCTGAAGTGTTTTAGCTTTGAAGAAGTCATGGCAAATCTAGGTTTAAAATACCTTTTGACAGAAGTGAATTGCATTGTAGGTACATTGATAGCTATCTTGTTACCCAAAACATTTTCAGTGAACTTGCTGATTCTGTAGGAATAAAAATAAAGACATGATATTTTGTTACATTTTATTGCTCTTGGTTAGCATTAACATTACCACTTAATGTTAAATTTCAATCATATAGACACAGTAATGGGGTAATACTTGCTGAGATAGGTTCACCAACTGACTGCAGTAGTGAATAAAAATCAAATTTTAATGCACTAATTAATGTGGCAAAAGAACAGGGTAGCAAGTAAACAGGCAATGTAGAGTTGTTGTGTCATGGAGAATCTCCTAGTTGTGATGTTTCTGAACACCAGCTCACACTTCTGCTAGCTTGCTTAGCAAAACAACATTATTAAATGGTTTAAAAAAAAAAACAAACAGCAAAAAAAAATCCAAAACCAAAACAATGAACATTTAGAAGAATCTGAGAATGTTTCCTTCTGATTTTTGCAAAGTAGATCTGACTTGTGAAAATTTTGCTATGAAATTATCGATAGCTCTCAATTGTACTCTGTATTAATTTCACTCTGCTCTCAGATCTTTAGCCTTTTTCTGTGATGAGTCCTAGACTATTTTTGTTTCTCTTTTCTGGACTTAGTGCCCCAGTTTGCTTTTTATTTAGAAAATTGTACCATTCCATAAAAATTCGGATGTACAATTTATACAGGAAACTGTTTCTGTTGGATGATATCTTTGACTAAATGTATGTAACACATTTATTCCTCTCCAGGGATGACTGCTGGTAAACACTGTTGTTCAGCCCACATTTTGCAGACAGAGCCCTGCCTGTCTCAGAGATGAGAGTATGCAAGAGAAAAACTTGGAAAACTGGGTGGCACCATACTCTGAGCTTTCTCAGAGTAAGTCAAGAACAAGTGCAGAAACACTGATGCAACAAAGATTGAAGTTAAATTTTAGTAGAATTTAATTTCTCCTAAGCCTAGATCTTATCTGTGACAAATATTTTGTAACTTTCTTTGACATTTCAATAACCTTTAGAAAAAAAATAATCCCTTAAGCTTTCAGTCAGCAAAATCACCCTTTGGTTATTTATATTTGAAGAAAGCTCTCTAAATCTTAACAATTGCTTTATGATAGTTAAGTGTGAAAAAAAATACATGATTAGGAGGCACAGAGGTGAAATATCTTACATCCCTAACGTTGTGCTATTAAATGTATGTTATCAAGAACAACCCTTTAGTCATTTACAAGGAAAGGAAATGCTTCAAAGACAGGCTGATGGCAGTCAGGCTGTGTACAATATTAGTCAGAATGTGAAATTGCAGCAGTAATAATGATATTACTTACTATCATGTGAGCATAGAAACTTTCCTCAATAAGCTAGAGAATTAATCCTATTCCTTTTCTATCCCACTTCCCCACCCCCCCCAGCTCCAGTAGATGACAGTGTGTGTGAATATCAGGAAGTAGTTGAAAGCAATTCCTGCCCAAAGTTCATTCTGTGTAGTAGAATCTGACAGAAGGATGTGCATTTTATAAGCTTTTTTTTTTTTCTTTTTTTTCTTTTTTTCTCCTCAGATTAGCAGTTTTACCTGTGCCAAGGCAGCTATCAGGCAGGGCTACACAGCTGGGTAGATCAATTATCCATGTGACACAGCAGCACACGTATTTAATTCCTTTCTCTTAATTTGAGCTGAAGTGAATGAGAAAAGCACTTTAATTTCAGCAATAATCTAGTTTTAATTCAGAATGGTTAACTTGTGTCAAAATTTATTTTCATCCTTTCTTACATTCTTCCTCATGCTGTATTCTCTTTACTCTCACACAAGAAGATTTGTAAGGGACTTTGATGTCTGGCTGGCTCTACCATGCACCATCAGTAGGAGAAGGTAGTGTCATCTGGTAGGTCACGATGTATGTTTGTACTGAAAACCCAGCAGCTGCATTCAGGTAGATAAAAAAGGATGAGAAGAGAAAGGAGAGTTTTAGCTAAGAATCAATATGAAAAATGCAGGGAAAAAAAAAATAAAAATTCTATTGCTACTTTTGTGTCCCTGATAGTTCCCTTGCTTCATCCTTTCCTTAAGGCCTGAGAAGCTCTGCTGTAAAGTGTTAGCAATGATGCATAACTCTTACTATATTGATTCTGTATGATCCTAGAATATTGCACTTTGTTTACCCAGCACTTTTGGGAGAGCTTATTCAACTATTTGGTGTAGGAAGGAACTATTTTTCTCCACTAGGTGCTGATTTTCTCAACCATAGCTTGGAAGCAATCAAGAGTTTTCTTTTCTAGCAGTGAAGTTATCTTTCCTGATGGTAGGCTATGGTTCTGAGGTGACCAGATCTAAGAAAAATATATAAAAAAATACACCATTGTTATAACTAAACCTCAATTACCTATAAGCAGATTATCTGTTGCATGAGTTAGGTGTAACGTGGTTGCAGGAGCATTTGAGAACACACACTGGCAGATTATATGAGCTCAGGAGCCATGCCAAAGCCATCTGCAGTGTATCCAAAAATCCCCCTGAATGTACATTTACTTTGCTCTTGCAGAAGCCAGAGGAAGACACGCTGGCCAAGAGGAAGAAAAAGTGATTATTGCATATTGTGTTCTACCTGAGCCTCACCACCCAGATTTGAGAAAGATGTTGGCATTAGTAAGTATTCATACTGTTTATCTGGGGTTTTTTTGTGCAGCTAAGCTTGGATTAAAAGCTCACTGTAGTCTAGGGCTCTGTAAAGACACAATGTTAAGATGGAATAAAGACAACTTCTGTTGCAACAGTTTTTCATCCCATTCAAGGACAAGAGCTGGAAAATAGCTATAAACAGGCAGGTGGAGAACCACCAAAAGTCAGTGAGACAGTATTTGTGAGAATTAGAGGTGGTGGTCTTTTCAGTAGTCTCAACACTGTCAGTGTTTCAACACTCACAGAAAAGGAGTGTTTTAATTTAAAGGAACTCAGTGTTTTTCTGGAGTATACAGGAGGAACATTAAGGAGGAAAGTGAAGAGATTTCTGAACAAGCAATGTCACTTGGGCATTGGAGCCTATTGTCTAAAGTAGATCGTAGGCAATAATCAGTATCTCAGGAGAAAATAAGCAGTGAGGAGCCTCGACTAGAAGAGCCAGTAAAAAGATAATAGTTTAAACATGAGTAGCAGTTTCACCAGTAGGAACTGAAAAACAAAACTGAAATTCCAAACAGCAATAGTACATATTCAGTCACCTTAAAAGCAAAAGGAAATGAAAAGGTGATTGATGTAGCACAGGAATTATCAAGTTGATGCCATCTCTTTGGATTTCCAAAAGGCTTTACACAAAGTTCTTTATCAAAGACTTTAGGGAAACTAAGCAGCCTCAGCCTAAGAAAGAAGCCTCCTGAATAGATATGTAAATGCTAAAAATGTAAGAATGAAGCATGGGAGAAAGTAACCAGTTCTTTCAAGACAGAGAAAACACTGGAGTTCTACAGAGCTCTGTGCTGGAGGATTTTTAGCCTTTTCATAAATTGCCTGTCCAAGGAGATGAGCAGTCATGAAAGATGTTTTGTGATGGTACTAAGTTAATCAGAACAGTAAGGACAAGGGCAGAGTATGAAGCAGTAAAGGAAGACCTTATGAAACAGTGGCTAGTAGTAAATATCTAGGAATTCAACGTAGAGAAATATGAAGCAGTGTAAATGGTGAAAAAAACCACTCAATTTCACAGATAAAAAGACAGTTTTTATCATTCAGTAGCAATATTTTGGGATTATGATAGGTGATAGCTCCATGATAACTGCAACAGTAGTGAATAACAAGGACAAGAAACATCACTTTGAGTCCTACTGAGGAATTTGTGTATGATTTAACTGTTCCTGTCCCCTCAAAGTACTTTGTAACCCATTTTGTTCCAGACAGGAGCCAATAGCGAATGGTTAAAGAAGATTTAAAAATAAGCCAGACATAATGTGATCATTCCTCAATGACCTCTTCCAGATTCTAGAGATCTGTGGATGCACATCTGGAGCCAGAGGTGACATCTGTGTAGTTCAAAACACTACAGAAGACAAGCAAGGACAGAAGGAGGTGAGGAAGAAAAACTATTTTAAAAGTTATTCATTGGGAAATCTGGAAATCTTACTTTGAAAAGGAAATTAAAACGAGGACATGGCAGAGATACACAAAATTTTGAAGGCATTTTTGTCATGGTTTGCAATTTGAAAATTAGAAAATGAGAATGAAAACAAAGAAAAAGGCAGGCAGGCAAGCAAGCAAGCAAGCAAGAAATAAAGAAAGAAGGAAGGAGAAATAAGATGGGGACATTTAGTCATTAGTGACTTTGTGCAGATGAATCCTTGCTGGAAGTGGCAGACAAGGAAGTTGCTTGTGCAGTTAATTGTAGGATGAGGGACTATCCAAGAAGCATTGCAGATACATTATACTACTGGAACAGCAGATCAGTAACTTATGGACACAGTACAACAGTGCTTTTCCTGTTGAATGTTTTGGAAGCTGCACTGATTTCATTTATTTCTATTGTTATTTTTAAGGAAGAGCCATAAAAACATGACTTTTCTTACCTTGTGTGGATAACACAAATGAGTCTGTATATTTTACTGATAGCTGTGTAGACCTTTCCTGGAATGCATTTCCAGTTTTGGGTGCTTCCCTCAGGAAATAGATGAAATCAACTACTGGAAGGTAACAAAGGAAATTAGACAATTCCTGAAAAATTATTTGTGAAGGAAAACTGGAGGCTAGACACAATTAATTTCATGTATATCAAAAGGTTCTGAAAAGGAGAAAAAAATCTGTTCCATATCTCCGGTGAGAAAGATAAGAACTAGTAAGTCTCAATTGGAGAAGGAGAGTTAATTCAGATATCCATGAAAAACTATCACAGATTAATTAGGAAGGTTGTTTAGGTTTCACCCACAAAGATCTTTAAGCACACCTTACACTTTATGTCAAGGATGAGTAATCACGCTGTGGGGAAGTCAATGGTCTAAACAACTTCCCCAAGACACTTTCAATCTACTTGTCTATGTTGCTCTGATGCAAAGCTAGATTATTTTATTTTTGTTTGTCACTTTTCATGACAGTCTAGAGTCTCCTTGGTACTTTGTCAAGTTGTGTATAAGCCTGGTGCTTCAAATGGCAAATAAGCATTGAAATAGTTAAGCTTTATTTATGTTTTTATCTGAAGCATATTCCAGACCTCTTAGTAGCAGTTACTTTTTCTTTAAGAGAAGAGACTCAGATTAATTAGGTGAAGTCCTTCAGGGCTGTTTCCACTGAGCTTTCCAGTTTTATAAGTGAGAGAGATCTGTACTCCTTATGGTATTTCTTATCAAGAGTTCGCTGATTTTTGGAACAACTAACTGAGAAGCCCTGAGAGTCAAACATGGGGTTGCAAAGCATTCCTGGTTAGATCTCTCATGCTTCAAGTACACATTTTCTGTTTCTAGGTGATGTAGCCTTGTATCATATTCTTCAAAGGAATCTTACTTGGTTTTCAGCTTGGACACAAAGATAGCATTTAACCTTTATATCATTATTAGCCAACCTAAATGTAAAATAAGGAAAGCTCTACTGATATGTGAACAACATTTCAGAGAAATGAGGTTTTGTTTTTTTAAAAAATGTCTAATCTAAGCCTTCTGTTCTTTAAGCATATTTTAGATGTTATGCATAAAAACAAACAATAAAATAATTCATGACAAGTAAAGCTTATTTTTAGGAATAGTACTCTAGAAGTTGGATCTTTTAAAAATGAGAAGAATAAAAAGAAGAATTTATCCCTGACAATGTTTTCTTATGTCTCCTTCTTCTTAGGTGCTCCATGATCAACTCAATGCTGATATATGTACTTTAATATTGACAACAAACTTTTACTTTTAGAATATTTTTGTTTCTTGGGTTTTCAGTGTGGTTCAAAAAATAAGATCCTTATAAACTCTACTTTCAGATTTATTGCCTGTATTTTGTCAACCTTAAAAGCAATTTAACAGCATCTCTGAAAAATTGATTGTGTCAAGGATTCCCTGACACTGGGCACATAGAAACAGGACACTTCCTATTCCTTAGCTGTCATCCTTCTCCCTTCAAATTCAGTCATCGATTCTTGTTTCTCCAACAAGTGAGAATACAGGGGAAAGATAAGTAGTGAATTATGCTCAGGTGCTCATTGTGTTAGAATATAAACATACATGTTGTAGAAGAAATGAAGACCTGAATGTAATGACTTTTCTTTCCATTGTATTTGATATAACCTAAAGATCTTAAAGTGTTGCAGTAAATATTCCTTTTTCCTCATATATCCTCACATACTGAAAGTTAATTTGAAGTATGGTGTACAAATTTTTAGTAGCTGAATTGATAGGTGTTTTAGCATTAAAAATTATAACAAGAATGTTTTTCCAGTGACCAGATTGTCTTATCTGAATTGGTATTTTCAAAGACCATGGTAAGAAACTCCTACAATAGTGTGGAACCACTTGCTAATTTACACAGCACTCTTTACAGACTGTCTCAAAAAAATAATGTCACCTGTTGTATTTCTTTTTAAAAATGCTTATTCTTTAAAATTAACATCCTCTAAAACAACATTGATGGTAAATAAAATTAAATTTACTTAAACCCTTGAGTTTGGCTTTAGTAAAAAAATAAATTAAGACTAAATAACATGAGTAAACAGAACTAAAAGCAGAGAAATCACAGCCCTTTGCCACCATTTTCTAAAGAATTTAAATATCCACTGAAGTAGTATACTCTAGAGGTAGTTGGAAAACTCCCATTTATAAAATTTGCAGTAATAAAATTTCAAATTTTCTTTAGTGTTTAAGTGTTCCATTAGAAGAACTTAAATTATTTGCTTGTGGAGCATATTTTTATCAGTAGTATATTTTTCTAAGACTCCATAATATTTAGCATGGATAGAGTTTAATATGATGTTTAAATTAGTCTAATTTCTTTGGACTTTTTTCTGGACTTCCAATAACACTTCTTAAACTCTTCAGTTAACTGACAGAGTATCAAATAAGATGTAATGTGAAGCTGAGACTTCCAAAAGCAAGAGAGGAGATTTTCAGAATGCAACTTCCATAGGGCTTGACATCTGTTTAAAGAATGCAAATCCACTTTGAGCATAGCAAAAGCAAAGAGGTCGGACTTAGTTCATCAAGAAAAATTTCCAGACCATGAAAATAGTATAGCATTACTGAACTACTTCTGCTAGCTTCATTTCAAGATGTGCGTGGCTGGTACTTTTTCCAAGTTACTCACCATTTAATTTCTTAGACAATGACAGTAGTTTGTCAAAGAATGACAAAGTAGCTTCCTTTCTAAAGTTACTTAACCAAGGTAATAAGAAAATCATCCTTCATTTCTTTCATTCTCAAGAGATGTTCCCAGTCTGTCTGACTGTCATAGGACCACAGGTTGTAGCACTTCTTCAGCTGTGGGAGAGACAGGGAAGAGAGGAGGAGTACTGCTCTGCTTCCTGTGTCTTATACTGCTTCCCTGTGATTGTCTATTCCCTGCTTGACAAATAGACCTTCCACATCTCTTTCAAAAAAAAAAAAAAAAAAGGGCTAGGTCTGGTCTAAGAGGCTTCATTTGTTGTTAGAGAAGCCCCATACTAAACTAAACAGCATTAGACTGCAGGTAAATGTTCCCTTCTTACTCTGTACTCCAGACAGAATTATTTCTTTAGTTTCTCTCTGTGGATTAGGAATCTAATACCATAAATTGTCTGGAAGAATATATTTCTGAGTATGAAGAGACCCTGCTGACATGAGGGAGGTGAAATTCAAGGAAATGCTACAAACTTGGTAAGACTGAAACAAAGGCAATATAAAAGGCAGAAATTGAATGTCAGTATTCATTTCTATTTATGCCTCAGAGCATCTAAATGCAGCTTGGGCAAAGAATCTTATTTACTTTATCATAACTGTCTCCTCTTCCATTACTTTGTCTTTTTGGATTTTTTTCTTTTCATTAATACAAAAAAATTGCTAATCTAGTTGGCAACAACAATCTACTGCTGTTACATCAGTCATCAAACCCAGGAAAATTGGTTCCCTTAATTATGTGACATAACCACCTGAAAAACAATCTGAAGGCAATTTTGTTGTTATCTATTCCCATAGCTAAGCAATATGTTTCCTTCAGAGAGCAGAGTCAAAAACTCCGAGTACATGTTTGTTTTCCAGGATTCCCTTTCCATCATTCCCCACTGACCTCCAGCTTGCTTGTAGGCTCGTTTGCACCTGCATGAAATTGATATTTGCCTCTCACATTCTCCATGATGGTTATTTTTAGAATTAATTAAACCCTCTGAGATCAGGCTTTGTTGTGGTTTCAGAGAGAAATTCCATGCACAAGCAAGTACAAAGAGCATCCAAATGACTGTTATCCTGCCTATGAAATTCACTTGGGGTGATTTTGTATTTCTGGTGATATGGTTATTTACCCCATAGTGCCCTGCAGTCCATGGGCCATTTGTTGCTGCTGAAGTAACAAAAATGGGAAAGGCTTGTGAGTGGATATTTGTGACAAGATGATGACAGGAGTTTAACAACCCCATGAAACTTTGCAGGCTCAAGGAAGAGTGGCTGGAGAGCTTCCAGATGGAAAAGAACCTGGGGGCATTGATTGACAGTGGCTGAACAAAAGTCAACATGTGCCCAGGAGGCCAAGAATGCCAACAGCATCCTGGCCTGCATCAGGAATAGCAGGACCAGGTCAGGGATAGTCCCCCTATGCTGGGCACTGATGAGGCTGCCCTTCAAATCCTGGGGTCATTTTGGGGTCCCTCAGAACAAGAAGGACATGGAGGGGCTGGAGTGTGTCCAGAGAAGGGTAAGGGAGCTGGGGAAGGGTCTGGAGCACAAGTCTGCGGAGGAGCAGCTGAGGGAGCTGGGGATGTCCAGCCTGGAGACAAGGAGGCTGAGGGGAGACCTGCTGGCTCTGCAACTGCCTGATAGGAGGTTAGAGCCAAGGGTGTTGGGCTCTTCTTTCAAGTTACAATCAATGAAACAAGAGGACAGGGCCTCAAGTTGTGCCAGGGGAGGTTTAGATTGGGTATTAGGAGCAACTTCTTCCCCAAAAGGTTTGCCAGCCCCTGGCCCAGGCTGCCCAGGGCAGTGATATAGTCCCCATTCCTGAAGGGATTTAAAAGCTGTGTAGAAGTGGTGGCCTTGGCAGTGCTAATTTAATAGTTGGACTTGATTTTAAAGGTCTTTTCCAACCTAAATGATTCTGTGTTTCTATGATGGCAAAGAGAATTGTGATTGGTATTTAGATTGTTGGCCCATTCTCCATTTAATGTGAGAACAAGGCTCATGAAAAGATAAAAAGCATGCATATCTTCCTGTTTTTTGTTTTCATCTGTTTAAAAAAATGTTAGTTACACTCAGAATTGGTTGCGATCAACATTATTATTCTAGAGCATTATATCCATTACATGTCAACAGTAACTGCAGCTGCTATGCTGCATTCAATTTTCACTTATTGTAATTTTAAACTTTTGCTCCCATTTGAGACACCTCTAGCCCTTATTTGGACCAGTGAAAGTAAAGGTATTAGAACTGTTTTCTGCATGATATTTGTTTGCCATAAACAGTTTCTTAATTAAAATATTACCCAGTAACAATATATCTCACTATACTTTATAAATAATTTTATGTTGAAATATCCATTGATCTCAAAAGGCAGACAATTTATTTTCATCCATGAATATTCAGAGCAGCTACAAGTAATTTTTAAAATAAAACTCATCAACTGATTGCTGCAGTATCTGTAATAAATACCACTGATAAAAAAATTCTGTATAGAGGAGGAAGGGGAAAGTCTCCCCTCTCTTCTAGATGTTTTCTGCAATCAGTACTCACAGTATTCATCCATCTGCGTGATCTTATCATGTATTACTTTTCAGTTCATGTGTTTCTTTACAGCTGTCCTTTTAAACTTTTTTAGAAGCAAGGGGAACAAATCCTCTAATATTCTCATAAGATTAAATAAATGGGTTTAGTCCCTGGTAAATAAAAATTGGTACATAAATGGCTGCAATCTCTAGAGTGAAACAAAACATTCACTCTAAAAATAGAAACATTTTACAGTACAATATACAATGTGAAGAGGAGCCGAGACACTTTACTCTTTTGGCACTGCAAATAAATTAAGAAGATAATTTCTCTTTAAGAAACTGCAGAAACCACTATCAGAGTTATTTTGCTTCTTCAGTGTTGAAGGATACTCCAAAGCAATCCAGATCAGTCTTAAAAAAGTTTCCTCCGACACTCATTTTTTTCTATGTTTAATGCATCCTGTAATTCCAGCACTTTACTACTACAAGTGTA
>NW_009953912.1:159793-179298 GCF_000747805.2 Chaetura pelagica
ATAGGGGGGCTATCCACTCTCTCTCTCAGTCAGGCAAGAAAGTAAGTTTTTACTCAGTACCTAGAAATGATGGAAGTGCAACTGATTCTCATCTATGGTTATGGGAAGGACTCTACCACTAACTAAGCAAATAAATAGAAGATATGAGCTTGATTAAATTAGCTGATACAGAAATTTGGGACTGTTAATTTGTACTAAAAACATGACATGGGTAAGTGGGACAAAATCCGCTGGTTTGGTTGCAATTTTTCTTGGGGAGGATAACTTCAATGACAGGAGGGGAAGGCTCAGGCATGGAGGAGAAAGCTTATATTAAAAGCAAAATTTTGGCAAAGCTAGTACAAACCAAACATGGGGCTCATTACCTGAAAGATCAGCTCCTAGTCATTGGACAAGCAGAGGATTTATATAGGACAGTCTACTATGCATTCTTCATCTGATACTTCAGCTGGCAGTTGAACTATTAGTTCCTGATTGAATATTGTTATCGCCAAAACCTTCACTGAGTCCTTGCTTTTACTACATGTATATGCAACAAAGTCTAACTTCTTAATATTGAAAATAGTTCATGTGTTGGAGAAAAAAAGACCAGGACACATGAATCTTTTTAGATTTTTTGAGCCACTGTAAATGAAAGCTTCTGCTCAAATCCACTTTGATGTTGCTAAAGCAGAGTAAAATTACTATGCAAAAACATCATTTTTTTTTTTTTTCCTAACATCTCTAGGATCCTACTGATGCTAATACTCAAAGTAAATATTAGAACAGAACTTAAAGCTTTATATTAATAAGTTTATCTTTCTTCAGATCTGAGGTCCATCATTATGCTGACTTAAGCATTAGTGATGGTCCAAATGATACAGGGTTTTAATTCCCATCTGACAACTGCTAAATACAAAAAGGAATCATAGAATCATAAAATCATTTTGGTTGGAAAAGATCTTTGAGATCATTAAGTCTGACTGTTAACCCAGCACTGCCAAATCCACCACTAAACCATGTTCCTCAGCACCACATCTACGTGGCTTTTAATCCTTACCATGTTCACCCATCTGTCATAAGCAGAAAACCAAAAATCATTCTTTCTGTGTGTTTATATGTTGAGTTCAAGAAATGTAGTCCCCTTTTTAAAAAAAAAAACACAAAAACAACACTTAAATAACTGTAATGCTTGTCATTCATCCCCTTGCCTGAGTTTTGCAGTACAAGCTTGCTATTACTTCCAAAACATTCATAGAAGGTGCCGACTTCATGGCCTGGAGATTGGGCAAAAGAGTGGTTTATGTTTATGAAAGGTATTTGGAGACCATCAGCTCTAGGATGAAGCTGATGAGGCCCTGATGGTCCAGGTGTTCCATGGACCACTTCTTGGTCTTCATGATGGGGGTGTCACTCATAGCCCTCATGTTCCACCACTGCCCTGGGCCTAATAACCCTTTTGTGGAAGAAATTGTTCCTAATATCCAAACTAAATGTCCCCTAGCACAACCTGAGACTATTTCCTCTTGTTCTAGTGCTTGTTCCTTGGGAGGTTAGACCAACACTCACCTCCCTTCAACCTCATTTCAGAAAGCTGCAGAGGAAAAAGGTCTCCCCTGTATCTCCTTTTCACCAGACTAAACACACCCAGTTCCCTCAGCTGCTCTTCATAAGATAAGAAGGACTGAAATTTGTTGCAAAGTATGCTTTTGGTGTATAAGAAATAAATTTCCAAGTAGAAAAGACATTGATGACATTGCTGTATGCCCTTTTGGGGGCTTTTAAGAAGAAAAGGTTTCTTTACACATTGCAGTGTTCAACTGCAAGGCTAAGTATATGCTTATCAACAAGGAAACATATTTATGAGAAAACTTACAGACATCAAGTACTAATTTATATATAAATATCAGAAGTAGGAGAATAAAGAACAAGAAATGGGAGTTTCAAGGAGAAAAAATCCCATGCCACAATGAATGGTATGGAAACACAGGCCTTGAATAATGGTTTAGTCATAGAAAAGAGAAGATAAAATGAAGCAATATTTCTGTATGGGTGGTTCTATTTTAACTTATTTTGAATCAAGTGAATAATGGTGAAGAGGTTTTGTTCATCCTCCATGTTTAACATATTGTGTGGGTGCTGTATTCACAAGGAAAATTATTTATTCAGATTAAGTCACTCTAGAAAATAGACTTTGACAACATCCTGCCTACCAATGAGAGAGCAGATTACTAAATTAGATTAGAGCTAGTCCAAAGTAAAATTTTCATAGGGTGTATAGTATGAATGCTAAATCCTGAAATCAGATGTTTTGCTCTTTAGATCTGCTCCTGTGGCACAGAATTACTTGGTAATATAGACATAATTTGTATTTAGTCTGAAAGAGATGAGACACAAGTTTCTTGAATTCTTTTAAGTGAAGATGATAGAAAAGAAGGGGCAAAACTGAATATAGGGGTTTATTCCTAGCATTGCTGTCTAGGGATCAAAAAGAGATGAACTACTTCAGCAACCACAGGAAAGGTAGATGTGATTAGAGTAGAATACAAATTATATGTTTTGGAAAAACAGAATTCAATACAACCAAGGAATTAGTAGGAAATTCTCACAAGAAAACAAAAAAAATACCGTATTTTGGATGACATGAAAGTTACTGGCAACATGCACAACAACAAAAGAAGTTCCCTGTACAATTGCCTGTGAAGATGAACTGGGAATAGCCATCCTGGCTGCAATAAGATCACTTTAGTAAAGGCCAGAAAGAGATAAAGCAAAATAGTAACACTTTTTCTAGGACACTAAATGACCAAATAACTGCCCCAAAACAAAACAACCCTCTTTTTTAAACACTTTGCATTGCCTGAATTGTGAGGAACTCTCCAAAGTTTAACTGCTAATCTTTACAACAATCATTTTTTAAAGGTTTTTCAACTACATTACCCATGCACTCAGAATGGTTTTATTTACAACATAATCTCCTTAAATATCATGTGGGACTCCAACAAAATTCAAATTACATTGCAGTTGATGCATTCCTTGTATGATAGATTAAATGACCTTTTCAAAGAGAGACATGAAATTGGTTTGATATTGTGTGCAATGGACAAATACCTGCTCTAATCCCCAAATAGCTTACATATCGATTGTTTAGAAATTTGTCCAGATATCTCTCTGGGTATTAAAGTTACGACAGCTTGTATACTTTTTTGTCACGTTTTGAAGACTAATAGTATCTGTGACCTTTCTCAATCCTCTAGTCTTCCATTCTTTTCCCATTACTTCTCATGTATAATCATCAATAATTCAGAAATTATATTAAAATAAATATCACTAGGTCTTCTGACCTGAATGCATTTAATCTATTCTCACATCCTTTTGATCAATATTTGCTTCATATCGAATTAAAAAAAACAACAAACAACAACAACAAAAAAACCCCAAACCCAAGCAAAACAGAATAAAAAGCAAAACAAGATTTTAACACTAAATCTTCTTGTGGTGACAGCAACAAAAAAGATCCTGAATACACTTAGTTTTTTCAATGTCCCTGTTTCCTTTTCTCTTTTCTCCATGCAGTGCACCTTTGTTACTTGCTTCTGTTGTTTCCTGGCGTGTTTCCCTGGTTTTCTGTGCCTTCCGCTAGTTGTACTATGGCCTTTCTGATTAAATCTTAATGTGACTGTGCTGTAATCTTAGGCTTCTTTCTTCAGCTTTTTAAGATGCCTCTTAGATTTTAGGTCAGTTAAAGTGCTATTTGAACAGCCCAATTTGTTTCTTACTATACTTTTTTTTACCATAATTGCCTATCTTCAATTATATCATCCTTCTTCAGGATTATATTCCAGGCATAAAAACTTCCAATTTTATTTTGCATGGAATATTACTTGAAAGACTTTTTTGGTATTTATTTTTTCTTAAAATCAATCAGCTTTTCTGTTCTCACTGAATTTTAGGATCTGCATACACTTATAAATATTGTTTGTTCCTTTCTTTCTCATTTTCCCCCTTTGTGTATCCTGAGCCATTCTTCAGACTGGATTACTGAGTCAGTGTGCTCAACTCTCCACCAGAAAGTTTGTTTATAGCAAACACTGTACCCTTGTCATGAAAACTGTGATACTTTTCTCTATATCTGTAGATTTGTAGATTGTATTGTAGATCTGTATATCTATAGAGTATCCCTACTTGAGTCCTTACCTGCATGCAGAAAGGCTGATAGGAACACAACCCAGGCATGATAATTCTTCACCTTCATTCCTTCATCAGTTGAAATTTGAAAATTCTACATTTTCTTCTAAACATTTTTTTCTAAGATGATTTTGAAGATGCCATTTCTAAATGAGCTTGCACAGCCTGAGCATAAAATAATGTATTTTAGAGCTATGCAAACAGAACATGAAGAGGACAGATCACAGTAGTAGATAAGTAGTTCTCTTATTTAGAGGAGAATTTCCAGTTACATCCGTAAGTGTCACCTTCTCAGGATCCAAAACTGTGAACATTGTGCACTGTCTGAATATATCTTGGATCCTATATACTAATCTGATACATCTGATTTTTTATTCTTTTTCTTCCACCTTAAACCTCTTAGTTGCAGTTTTGTTTTTTAAAATGAGCTAGCAGCTGAGTCATACGTTTTCTTCCACTGTTAGACTGACTACCCATTGTAGATAAGCTAGAAGAGGGAAGGGGAATTTCAAACAGTACGATGAATTCTATAATCAGTGTCCTTTTTATAATTTTAAGATAAGTTGTAAGAAGCCATACACAGTACATTCTGAACTGTGTGGACAGAAATTCTCCCTTCTAGGAAGATGCATGATTTATCAGTTAATTATCTGTTGCTCTCCAAGACGAGAAGCCAGAGCTTCTTGCTTGTCAAAAGCTGATGTCAACATTCATCCCATGCAGGAAATTAATTCCATTTTAGACCTAGGATGTCACCTATCTTCTTTCAGAAACATGTCAATAGCTAAAGGGCTTAACAAGAATAATATTGTAAATTTATGTAAACTATAAGCTATATGATGACTTTTGCCCTATGTATGCCCTAAAATACAGTGAAGAAATGTGACAGTTTGTCTTTCAGGAGTGACATGGAGCAGTAGAAATAGGAATTTCTGTTATTTTTCTCAGTAGACTGAATGTGGCTTTGGCTATAATGCATGCAAATTATACCCCCAGACCATCTTGTCTGGTTCCTCTGCTCCTGCAATAAAAATTTGCTAAAGAAAGGCTAACTTTGAATCTGGTTTGGTAAAACAGGCAATTACATTCAAGTTACATTAAGAGTTGAATGTGTAGGAGTATGATAAGAAGATTTAATGACCCACAGCATATAATTAAAAGGAGAAAAAGAAAAGAACATTTCTACATGCTATCTCATTATTCTCAAAGGTTGTTATCCAACTGCACTTAATTCCATCCCATGCCACTTACCAAGATAAATGTTTGTTATCTTCACTTTCAAATCAATCAGCTTTCTCAGGCATGCAGAGAACAGCTCTTCACTTCTTATTCCCTGTGCCTGTGTGTTCCACAGAAGCCTGCAGCTTAATTTGAGATGAAAACCTTATTTGACTCTTCATCACTTACAGAAGGGATTTTAAAGTATTTTTGTCTCTGCAGCTGTGTGAAGTATGGGGTTTTTTTCTTAATTTTTTAATTTTTTTTGTTTGTTTTGTTTTAAAGAAATAATTCAGTGGAGAAAGCCATGTACCTTAGCATTTTAGCTTCTCTGGAATATCTAGGTACTTTGCATGGGACAGATCAGAGGGCATCCATGTCACTGAAGAGTAGAAGGTGGAGTTGAAGGAAAATACACTACAGAATAAAAATTAAAACTGAATTCTAATGTGTAGGCACTTCATCTTCCCTAAAACAAACATGGTAAGATATGTAGCGTCAGCAGTAGCAAAACTGTATCTACTGACAATTTCACATCCATAAACCAGAAAATGATACATTTAAAAATTCCTGTCCCATTTCCTGCATTCCTGTTATGTAGCTCTGACCTCAGTTGGAATGAACAGGGTGGAAAAGGTTTTGTGTCGTCTCGGTTGTGTCTGGTATAAGGTGGCATCTCCATTTCTTTGTGGGAAAAAAATAAGGGGGAGAGTGAGATCAGCCTTTACGGAAGACCAAGGTAAATCTCTGATAATTTCCCAAGTATGTGTTAGTTCCCAGCCCCTACAGTTAACCTGGCATTAAACCTCTGAAAACTAGCCCTCAGAAAGCACAGTGATATCAAACTGACCTCTCAGTTTTTGCAGAGTGAAGCTCCAGGTGGCCTGCTCTGGAAGGCAATCCCTTATTGTTCAGCCACAGTTATGGCAGTGCTCACCTGCTGCACTGCTGCCCCACGGCACCCCGAGCAACACTTTGGAAAAGAGGCTACTTTCAGGCCCATTTAAAATGGCCATTTTCTTTTTTAGACTCTTAATTTTTCTTTAGTAGCAGTGTTTCCAGTCTTGCATCCAGATCGTGGTTGTTTATGCTACAATCTTGCTTTCATTTTTATTTTATTTTCTTAAACTTCTGTGATTTTCACACACATGAGACAATTGCTTTTACTGAAGGAGAGCACTGAAAATCAAGGGAAAATTCTTTGTGATATAATCCAAGAGAAGTGAGGGTATCTTCTATGGGAACATTAAAATTCAGCTGATGCAAAGCAGTAAACAACGCATCATATTATCTCCTAGTCATTATTTCAGAAAATATTTAATTTTTTTTATTAATTTTTCTCTAGAAAAACATACTCTTAAAATGTCACATTAAGATCTCTATGCAAACTGGAGGAAAAAAAAAAGTCTTTAGAAGCTGTCAGGAGAATCTTGTATGTTAGGCAACCTTTATTCTGAAACTGTTTACATTTTAATTTAGATATAATAATAATTTTGGAAATGGTCCTTTTTTTTTTTTTGGGGGGGGGGGGGTGTGTGTGTTACGTATTTATTTTGCCTCATGGCAGTTGTGCTTGTTTATTTTACCTCATATGCCTAGGTAGATAAAAATCTTCTTGCTCTCTGTGTTAAGCAAAAATCTTGGAATCCCATGCATGGGATTAACATCCCATGATGTTAAGGGACTTGGCTTTGAGAAAGCATTTTTTTCAGAAAATGTTTCCCTATGTAGTGGATGCAGTAAAAACAGTTAGTAGACAGTGTTTACTGTACTAAAAAGGGAATAACTTTTAGAATCTGAGGTATTGGGTGTTTTCCTGATTTTGGTTGTGCCTGAGATTCTTGCACCCTTTTGCAATCTGCTAATGAATGAAGCTGGTTACAAAGTCAGAGGGATGCTTTTAGAAAGGAGAAGAATAACTGCCTTTTCATTCTGAATCATCTCTTTCCCAGTATTCTACTACAAAGCAGAAAGAAAATGGAAAAGCACCAATATATGAAACTGGACATCTTCCTTTTTTCCTGTACTAGCTAGCCAGAGGATAAATCCATTCTGATTTTTCAGTTTATTTTCATTCCTATTCTGAAAAGACTACCATCTTTTAAACATCATGATGCAATTAAGTTGTCAGAGGAAAAATGTCATTATGTGCTTGATCACATAATTTTACAATTACAGATTGTTTATAAAAAAAAAGTAAGTGTACTCATTAAGAGTGATTTACAGAGATGCTGCAGTAGCAGCTAATATTCTAGTTTTGAAAACTACCATCTACTTCAAACTCTTGGCTCCTCCAAAAAATGAGTTGTTTTTTTTTTGTACTTTCTGTCTCTTTTTTAGTCTGTGAAGGCAGACATGTTCATGGCCTTGTTTTTCCTGTTATTTGTGTAAACATTTCATGATCTACAAACAGCAAAATTACTGAAGTATATTGCACAGTAGGGATCTGTCTTTTACTATTATTCATAGCAATCTGTTAGGCTACTTATATTTCTTAGAGTTCTTTGATTCAGCTTTTAGTTTCTTTGTCAACTCTATTTTTTCTGTTTTCTTCCAGACATATTCAGGTTGATACTTCTCTATTATATATAGTCTTTTCATGTTTGTCTCGTCTTCATCATGCACAGGTTATAAATGATATTTTTTCTCTGAGTCCTAAGACTGGGCTTTGAGAGGTGGATGGGCACCTCTCTATGTGCTGATTGTCATCTGAAGCTTGTCCTCAGATTCATAGCCATGACTATCCTGAATCCAGTAATACTTACAGACTTCTGTTTATGATAAAATCCTGGCTAATCCAAAACTCCATAAAAATGCTCTGATTTAAAATGCCATGCTCCTATTCTGTCATCTCTATATTTAGGTTATTAAATCATGCAGGCATAATTTTCTCACTCCCAATCCACTTACCTGAACACTTGGTAACCGGACTTCTTGACCCTTATGCAAGATTTCCAAGTATTTTATTACAATAAAATTACCCCCACATATATATTCCACTCAAGTTCTTGTTTAGGATACAGAGTATATTTTTCAGTCTATCAATAAGATTCTATTACTTCATGTGTTTTACCTCCTTATTATTAATCTTTAGCTATTTGAAAAGTTGTTCTTTTTCCTGGGTATGAACTGACTCCAACTGCATTGATGTGTCACTATAAATTCCTATCTGCTAGGCTTTGTATTCCTGTCAGGGTTAGCAAATACTGGAAGAAGAGACTTTCCATCTTCCACCCTTTCAATAAATTAAAAAATAAATATATTTAATGGAAATACTTATCTTTAATTAAGTGTTTGATGTAAGGCTTCAAAAAATTTAATGGGAGAATATTTGTGATTTCAGTATCCTATTGTTATTCAAATTTAGTCTGATTTTTAAAGAAGATACACCAAAGGGCACTCAGGCAAAAATAAGAAAAAATAATTAGTCTGATTACCACCTGATTCCTTTGCAGGACATTTTTGTCTCTCCATTGTTTCTTGGAACTCTGTTCCTTTATGTATTACAGAAGACATGTCTCAAATATGTCAATCGTCTTGCTTAATTTTGATGTAATGTTGTAGAGAAATGGATGTTTTGTGCAAAAAAATGTTGAGACTTTTATTTGCAAGTTATTTGCTCCGTTTGAATTATATGGCAGTTTTACTGTGAACACTGAGCAGGATTTGTGGCCTAAAAACTTGTAAAAAGAGGGTATTTTAACTGAACAACAGAGAACATATATGGACAGAAAACTGTGAACTCCTTTCTTATATGTAGGCACACTATTTATTTCAGAGTAGGAGTAAGGGAAACTCAGGCACAAGTGGGTGATTTCCTGCTTCTACTGGCAGAATTTCACAATACTCTGAATTTGCTGGGCAGCCCACTAAAGTCCTCCAGTTGCCACATTTTTCTCATCTTCATTCTTTCTACTGACACCACAAAATCATCATTACCTTACTGCTTAGCTTTGTTTACCATTTTGCTTGGGCTTTAATTCTCTCTTAAAGGTTTCAAATCTGCACTTTTATCTGTAACTAACTCCTCATACCACTATACTCTATGCCCAGAGTTCTTTTTAATGGTGTCTGATTCGCTCATCCTTTTCCAAGAAGATTGTCCAGATGTCGTAACATATTCTGGATAATTTCTGAGGGTCCAGGCTGCTGATCACTAATTAGCTTAGTTTCCCAAAACCCCAGGGAAATTCCCGTGGGAACTACTAGTCATAATTTTTCCCTAATTAACCATTGGAAAAGGAAAAAAAAAAAAAATCTGGCCTAGGAAATGCTAAATATTTTGCAATTTTTGAAAGTTTCACTTTGGCTAGTTAAGGACTCTGCTCTCACAGCTTCATGTCTCAGTTTTGTAGGAGTTAGAAAGAGATGGAAGAAACATAGAATCCATGAGATAACTGGTCTATCCATTCAGTTAAGTACACTGAGAATGTGAAAGTAGGTTGGAAGGTAGCTTTAAGTTTGGTAGATATTACCAACCAGAAATAATTTCGTAAAACTAGTAAAAACCTAGGTCTCATTTTTCAATCTTGCAGTATCCTATACTTCAAAATTTATTATCGTATTTGCTGGCTCAAGGCAAAGCAGAACAGTAAAAATGAGACCAAAACTGCCTAACCTAGTAGATGTGGTATATAATATTGTTCTTAATCATTAATATGGCCTTATCTGAAGCAAGACTTTTAAATAACCAGAGACTTGAAGGGCTAATATATTTTTGATAATGAAAAAAAACAGTAGAGTGACTGAAATGAGATTCCATACTAATAGCTGGTTATGGCTTACAATAGTGTTCACATTATAGATGTTGCAGGAGGAATATTGCTCTTTGTTTTGCCTCATGTGCATAACACAATCAGGAAGGCAGGAAAGAGAGAAGGAATTGTAGTGTCTGGGACTGAAACTTCAATTAAATAATTGTTTTCCTCAAGACCAATATAGCCTTGAGCACTTTTTAAAGGGATAAAAATGGAATATTTAAATCTGTTTTATTAAGCAATAAAATGAAAGCCTAATCATTTTCCTGAAGGCATATAACATCTGGTAGCTTTATTTTAAAAGACTATTTTTTATCTCATAAACTGAATAGATATGGCTGCTATATCAAACTACATTTCTGACAACAGATTCTAGTGCATGAAGTTCATCTCAAGAGCAAATTAGACTTATTATTCACCTAGTGTTACTAAATCTTCTTCTTACTATCAGTAAATGCATGTTTGATCTTAATAGCACCATCCTTTTTATAGACTATTGGATTTCCCTTAATGTAGTACTGCATGATTTTTGTGATAGTGTGAAAATGAAGGAAAATATTAAAAACAATTATCTGAATTTTATAAAAATAACCCTTTAAAAGTTCTGTAACAAAATATAATACTGGCACCCATTCTTGTAAAACTCAGCTTTTTAAGAATTGTGGGGTACTACATTATAGCAGCTGTGTTTTCATCATTTATCAGATTTTTGCTTCCTACACATTTTTGTATTTAATCATATTGGAATATATCCCCATGGATCACTGAAGTACTGTGTTTATACACTGAAAATACTGAATTAGCTAAAGCTATTTTTTTGTGATTTTAATTGTTGCAGCACAGTCAATTTTTCTTTATAGGTGAGTGCAGTGAAATTACACAGTTTTATGAAAGTTGTGCAAAATATTGAGTACATTGCTTTTTCAGCTGGCAAAATACAGAAGTTTAGTGACAAACAGTAGGTTCTGGACTTGTTTGTTGTACTGGATACAATTACTGGGTGTAACAGTGAAAACCAGAAAACTCAGGCTGAAATTTACATACAGAAATGCCAGTATGTCATTTAATCCCACTTAGAACCCCACATTATGTCTTAAAGGACTAAAAGTGAAACATTGCTTTCTATCTAAAGTAGGATCTGAAGTTACTTCAGCATCCAGAACTGCACTACAAGGGGTAAAATAATTTGAGCCACAGGCACCAGAAATAGCCAGTGGCTGCCCAGGAGCTGGGGAAGTCTTATATATTTTGACAGGCAGAGAGCTTTGCCTGTTGAGGTGGTTGAAAATGAGATGGGGCTGGTGGTGAGCTTGGTGGTAAATGCAAGATCTAAAAAAACCTTAAGTTTCAGTCTTACAGGGGGACAAAGCAAAGTTAAGTCAAATTAATTTAATTCCATCTGAAATTTCCCCAGCTAAATGGAGCAGGGAAACATATGATTTGGGACTATCCATACTGGAAATGTTTATTTGTTATTAAGTGTAAAAAACTAGTAGCTATACATATGTGCATATAAGTAGATAATTGCTTGAAACATACTAATTTCTAATACCATGATGAGGAACAAAAACAACAAAAAAAGAACTTAGCTTTTTCAGTGATGGTGCCATTAGAAGCTGTCAACTATTGAAAAAAAACCACAACAACAACAATAGGTTTTATTCTTATGGAGAGTAAAAAAGCATATTTGAAAATGCAGTATGAAGTACTGATTTGCTGGCTCTTCTAAAAGCATGTAAGAATACCAGAACAAATAGCTCCATTTCTCTCAAAAGCCTCAGAGAGGCTCCATAAAAATGCATGTTTTTCTAAATTTTCATAAAATGTGCATGATAGATTTTAATACAGGAACTGTTAAAAAAAGCAAAACACCTTTGTGGGAAAATAAGTTGAATAACTAAACCAGAATGTTCTAGCATTTGTAAAATTGTTTTAATAAACTCAACCATAAAATGTGTATTTTAATTGTCTCTGCAATAAAGTAGAGTTCTCTGCAGGTTTTAAAAAATATGTGAGGCTTGTTTTCCCCCTGAGTTATTACAGCTTCAAGTGAATATGATAGCAGTCATCAGCTGTGGTGTTGGCTTGGTGCCTGGGAATGCTGGGATTAAAATGCAGGTTTTACCTGTACTGACTTGGGAGCTGAAAGTACTTCAGAAGTAGCAGCAGAAGTTCTGAACAGGTTTAGGGGTTTGTTTGCTTGCTTCCCATTACATGAACTGAAGGGCAAGAAGGAAGCAGAGGCATCTTTTGCATTGCTAACGTGCCCATTTCCTTTTCAGAAACTGCAAAAGTGTCTGTCTTAAACAGAGAAATGTACAGCGTGGATCCAGTTGATGGGGCTGATGCTATCTGCCCTCTCCCTGGAAATGTCCAGATTTGACAGGGCTCTTAGCAACCTGATCTAGTTGAAGATGTCCCTGCTCATTGCAGGGGTTTGAACTAGATGACCTTTCAAGGTCCCTTCCAACCCAAACCGTTCTCTGATTCTCTGATTCTGCTCTGATTCTGATCAGGGAAGCAGATACCAGAGGCAGTTTTCTCAGTTCAGCACTACAGCAGAGCATCCATGGATGCTGCCTATTCTGTAGCAATGTTGTTGATAAAATGCCTTAAATCTGAGTCTCAATCTTCAAACTACTGAAACTTCACAATTTCAGCATCTGCTTTGCTTGCGTGATTCCTCACACTGCTGTGATACAGAAATCCAAGCAAGTAGCTCAGAGTAATACCTATTTGTAGTTCTGCATTTCCTCCAGTTATGGAAGTGTCTGATTTATTTCTTTAAAAGTTAATCTGAAGCCCTGAGGAATATGCTTGCAGACATGCCCTGTCCCTGCCTGGCGTAGCCAGCTCTGTGCTGTGTCTGTCTGATGGTCTGGGGAGATGGTGCCTTACACATCTCTGCCCTGCACGCTGCTTTTGGTTCTTTTTCTCTGATCTCTTCTGTGCTGTGCCTGGCACAATGGGACTACGCTGGCACATGGGCTTGCAGAGCATTCCTTCAAAATGTATAATAAAGTGTAATAATGGCTATTATAGCTGTTCTTCAGCATGACAAAGAAAACAAAACCCCATGATTCCTTGGTCAAGGAATTGCCTGACTTTTGAGAAAGCCTGCATTTTTAAAAAGTTAAAGTCTATGATTTTCACTGAGCTCTTAACTCACAATGTTAAAAACTTGTTCTGAAAAAAGGGTTGTTGCTAGGAAAAGGGTACATCTGCTTTGTTCAGGTGAAATCTGTTTCTGAGCTGCTGCTGACCCTGAGCAACTGTTGGAAATGAAAGAAGGTGATAAAACTCCCTGTAACAAGCAAGGTAAATTTAAGTTCAAGCAAAGCTGAGAAATAGTGTTAGCTCACTTTACCTCACTTTAATGGTTACGTCCCAAAAGGTGAAATCCAGTTTTGAAAAAAGTGTTTGTCATTTTGATGTTAGGATGCTGGTAAGCAAATTTACAGAGAAAGAATGAAAACATATTTTGTTCAGGTTCCTACAGTTCCTTCAAGGGGTTGGGAGTCAGGGTGGGAGCACAGTGAAGGCTTAACAGGAATGTGAAGTACCCAGACTCAAAAAACACAGACCAAAGTGTATGTCTAATGAAAATGTTACCACTTTATGGGGACCTCCACACTCATAAAGGACTTCAGATGGTGTGTGTAGCAGTGTCCTTGGAGAAGCACAGTTCTGGAATTTGAAGAATAGGATCGAGACCTTAACGAAGATTTGTATCTTGCTGCCTCTGTTAATGTATGAATAATTGCCAAAAACACATGGTCTGCCTCTGTGGGTAGACAGATCCTTCAGGGGTCAGATGAGACTGTGCAGAATAAACAGCTGTGAATCAGAAAGGGATTTGAAATGTCATTAAAAGATATGGAGCTAGAAAACCTTATGAGAAACGTGGTACATAATGAAGCTGGTAATGATAGATTTGTTACTGGTGAAGTGTATTCAATCAACTTAAAGACTGTCAACCAAATGGTGTATATCGAAGCATTACTAACCTTACCTGGAGGGTTTTTTTCTAAAATATTGGATGGCTTAAAAATAATGTTCACATCATGAATGTACATGACCTTTAGAGCTGTGTAGAAGTTGAACAGATCTAAAGGTGTCATTACAATTAGTCATGTTCTGGGTTCACTTATTTACCTTTTTAGCTGAACGGAGATACACATTTGTTCAACAGTCTAAGGTTAACATGAAAAAATATACTAATGTGGGTGTTAAACTTATAGGCTGAAGGCTTCTGTCATATCATATTTATTGACAAAATTCCTTGTGATCTTAGTTAAGATTAGTTTATTGACCATTAGAAATACAGCCTGTTCCTTGATAATTTTCACTTTTTAAAAGGTTTGTGGAAGATATCATCACACTGCTCATAGAGAGTTCAGACAGAAGCCTTCTTGAATGCTTTGGTGTCTGTTAAGACAGAAACCTCTTTTACTAGTGGAAAGGTATAATAATTAATAACTCAGTAGATCTATCATATTATAATGATTGTTGAGTGTGTTATTGTTCTAAAGGGACTCAAGGTGTTTAAGGCTACAACAGTTAATACTGTCTCATGCAATCGTAACACAGTGCTCTGATCTGAACTCCTCAATCTGTTATGTCCTCTGACAATTGCAAATGGTGATCAAAACCTGACAACAAGACCTCAGCCCTTCCCTGCCAGCTTCTCTCCTGATTGCTCCATTGATTTGCCATCTATACTTTCTTTTCTCATAATTTTATGTTTGTTTCTATATTGTCTTTTTCAAGTATGGAATATCTTTTTTTCCCATTTATCAAGCTATCCCATTTATCCATCTGTCATGGACATTAAAGTTCTATCTTAAAACCTGCTTGTTCATTGGTAAAAAAATTAAAAATTACTTTAAAAAAAAAAAAAAAAAAGCAAATCACTTTGATCAATATCTTGTTTGTGGACCAAAAAGCAAAAGACAGTAATGAGTCCGACAATGTCAGTATAAAATTGATTGAAGAGCCCCTTTCAGCTTTACTGAAATTAGCAGTAGTTTCCACCGGCTTCAGCAGACACTGAAGAAGACACTCCATTCATTTTATTGCTTCCTGTTATGTTTCATCAGCCGTTCAGACACTCATACCTTTAGGTCTGGGATAACATTTTTGTGACCTGTGCTTTTACACATAGAAAAAAGAAAAGTCTTCATAGTATTAGAAAGCAATAGCTAATAAAAGACAATGTTGCCTATTAAGAAGAGTGAACAAGTGAAGATAAATTAGGTGTAAGGCATAGCTTTGAAGCATAAAAAGTTGCATTAATGCTCACATTTAATTATAATTTATCTACATTCATTTCTCTTTAGATACCTGACAAACCACTGTTTCATTTTTTGAACACTCACTACAAAATTTATCTTTTTATTTCATGCAGTAATTTCATCACTTCACTTCAAAAGTACATCTATTCCTTCTGGACTTATGACAAACGTGTTTGTTGATTTTCAAGCAGTTAAAATTAGACATAGTAGTGGATTATTCATTAGGACTTGTGACTCCATTCCATCTCTCTGCTTCTAAGCATGCATAGTCTAATGTATGGTCTGGCTTTTATGTAAATAAATGTGCCTCCAGTCAGCAGAGTTTGATGGCAATTGTAGAACTTTTTCAACTTTATGGAGTTTTTCTAGTGCAACAGCACAACTCACTATCCCAGAACAACTAGTTAATTTTGTGGTTTTGTTATTTGTGGGGTTTTTTGGTTTGTTGGTTGGTTTGGTTTTTGTTTTTTTCCTTCCTCCTTCTACTCTCTGATTACAAAAATGGCAATCTAAAAAATATTTCTCAGAAACTTTCTTAATCACAGGCTGGATTCAAGTTTACTCGCCAATACTTTTAGACTATATTTTGGAGAGGCTCTAGAAGTCCTTCAAAAGCTGCAGTTGCTAAAAGATTGGTTGTTTCCCTTCTCATCTTTTTTTTTCTCTGATGCTGACACATATATATATA
The DNA here is from genome assembly GCF_000747805.2 of Chaetura pelagica. Taxonomy (NCBI): domain Eukaryota; kingdom Metazoa; phylum Chordata; class Aves; order Apodiformes; family Apodidae; genus Chaetura; species Chaetura pelagica. The sequence continues at coordinate 175,918 of NW_009953912.1, forward strand.
TATATTTATTTTTTTTTCTGCTATTATTTCTGTATACCTCTATTTCCTCATTGTTCATGCCATTTACTTCTCCCTCATAGCTCTGTCACTTTCATCATTCATACATAAGTAAAAAGGAATACATAAGGAAAAAGGAAAAAGGAAGGAACTATTACTCAGAATTCTCCCTGTAGATATGGTAGCAGAATAGAATATGTAGTATAACATTTGTTTCAAACTTTTGAGATCTACTGGGAATATGAATGTTCTGCCTGTAGAGTCAGAATTGTTACAACAAACACCTCTAAAGCAACATGGAATTGTATTGGATCCTTCATTAATTATAATTATTTTCTCAGGACCCAGTGTTTAATTTAAATGCTGATGCAGCTTTTAATCAGTAATAATAGTTTTAGAATAATTGTATTAAAAATGTACAATTTAAAGTTATGTCTTCATGCCCTACTAGTCTTTTAACTATAATGGAAATATTCCTGCAGAATATTTATTTTGCTGTTTTGTTTTCTTTTGCTGTGGCTCTGAAACTGATAATGCCTTCCTGATATTTGTTCAGAAATAGTATGCTTATTAAATCTTCAAGCCTGGTGATGCTCTAAAGCATAAAGTACTCAGGAATGTTTTTTAACATTGTAGATCTAGTTTAGGTCAGTGCAATTTTACATCAGCTGGTAATCTGACCTTTAACATTTTTGCCTTGCACCTCTACCTTTGCTCTTGGATACCCAATTTTTGCAAATCAAATCTTTATTCTAATACATTTAGGTTTCTGCTTTTATGGATTTGGTATTGCTTATTGGTAGCACCTAGCATCCTATCTGCTTAATTCAGTTATAACATTCCCACTGAATCACATTTGATGTCTAGTCAAGTTTTTTGTTTTGGTCAGTTTATGGGAAACTTGGAATGCTATAGACTTCACTATGAGGTTTACAGGAAACTACTGAAAGTAGGTTTTGTATTGATCATCATGGAAATAATGGGCACAACTGTAGAGGAGCAATGTGTAGATTTATTAATGTTTCAAACCATCTTGGTAATTAGGAAAATAATTATTGGTATAATAATAAAAAGGTCATGATGGGTCAATGAGCTTTTCACAAAATTCTAGCTTTCTCAGATTTTCTGAAACAGGAGGTTTTTATTGACAGTGATATCATGTTGATACACAAAAAACCTGGTAGTATTTTGTCCTAGTTTGAGCCAGGATGAAACCAATTTTTCTTTTTACTGATTTTTTTTTCCTTCAGTAAGCTTTCTTGTAACTAGCAACAGTGTGTTCTAACTAAGGCTGTTAAGAGAGGAATGTTTGTCTAACTACTGAGGCTTCAAGGTCGCACCTTCACTCTGCTGGCTCAGACACTATGGGGAGATCTGTGACCCCCCCGTAGGAGGCTGAGTCAGACAGACAGCAAAATTGGCCAAAGATATTCCATTCCATATATCTACGTAAGCTCAAAGGAAGGTCAGGGATCACAGAAGACAACTTCCTTCCTTCTTCTTCTTCCCTTCTCTTCCGTCCATGGCCGGCGTCCGGGGAGGACTCCGTCCATCCATCACCGTTGACCCTTAGGCTCGAGATCTCCTGAGCCCCATAACTCTCTGCTTTTCTCCAGCAGCAGCTCTGGGATTCCTCGGGACTCTTCCCAGTTCAGGGAAGTGCTGTGGGAGTTGCTGAGGGTGGGGGGAAGTGAGAGGCTTTTGCCCATACCTGAATATATCTGTATATAACTGTATCTATTTTCTTGTATCATTCATTAGTGTTTCAATTAAAGCTGTGTAGTTTAGTTTTCAATCCAGCCAAGTCTCTCTCTTTTTCTCTCTCTCCTTCCCTACCTGGATGGGGGGGGAGGGGATCGAGAGCATTGTTGTTGGACCTGAGTCAAACTGTGACATATTTTTAGCTGAAAGAACACCCTGATAGATCCTAGTCAACCTGATCTTTAGACGAGCCAAGATAATTGCTAGCCACTGGTGCAGACATAAACAAACAAACAAACAAATAAATAAAAATTTAGACTCTTTTAGGCTGTTGAGTTGTGAATCTGCTTTCACTATATAGTTTTTCTTGTAGCAAAGTCTGACTTCAGTGCTTCAAATTTGTTGCTCTTTGATAAATGTTATTTGTGTAGAAAGATCAAACTCCTAACTCAGGCAACAGAAATAGATATCTATGGTTAGGTTTTGTGATTTTCTAGGATATTTGGATCTTAGTTTAGGCAGCAGGAACTTTTGTTAGCTTATTTGGGAAATAGTTTAAAAAAGTTGTAGGTGGTAGATTAGTTTTACCATATATTTTGAAGGATACAAACAAGAATGAGTAAATTATGGCAAGTCGCATTGTGCAAAGGCAGCCAGTCTTAAAGGAAGTTACAAAAATCAGGAGGAAAATTCTTCAGTTCCCTTCTCCATCTTAGCCAAATGCTCACCACAAAGGAAAATAATTTGTAATTGTAAGCACACTTTACCATGGCCATGTGAAGACATTTTCCAAACACAGTCATTTGCGATTGACAATACTGTTGGATTTTTTATTATTGACCAGAGCAAATGCAATATAAAGGATCTGTATGTGTCAGATAAAAACAAAATGTAGTAAAGATTTACAGTAGGAAAAGGAAGGAGCAAAATATGCTGTAGACAAGTAGTGACAATGGATACAGGAAAGGCAACTTTATCTTCCACTCCCCGAAAAGGATGTGTTTTACTGTGTACTGGCATCTCTGTGCTTGACATTTCAGCTTTGTTTACTTTAGTACCTTCTGTATTCCTTATCACTGTCAAACTTCATATTGTAGAAGTTCCTTTTTTCTGTCTCCCTTGAAAAGCATTTACTGGATCTGTCCATATTCTTTTAGAGAAAATAGTGAACTTGAGAGAAGAAGAATTAATTTTTGCTCCCTCTATCAGGTCCAGTGGAACATGATGTAGAGCTATTTTAGATGACTATTAATTATAAAGAAAAATAGTAACTAACAACTGTTGACTTCCTTTCCAAAACACTATAGGAGATGTTGGTATTGTTGCAAGCTTCTTTTCTCTTAATGGCTTTTAAATTTAATTATTTTCTAGTAGAAGGAAGATTTAAAAAACAGAATGAAATACACATTCATTAAAATTTTGTTGGAATTTTTATTCCTGAGATAAAAGGGTGTGAAAGAAACCACAGATGTTCTTTAGGTTCTAATTTTATTTCTAAGTGAATTAATATTTAACAACTAGTTTTGCTATGCTATTCTGACCAAAGGAACTGTCACACTTATTCAGCTAACAGCTTTGTGTGAGGAATTTCACAGTCAGATAATTCTATTTTTAATTTTTGTTTTACTTCAGCGTTAAAACTGCTAAAATCTGGTACTTTGATGTTCATGCTCTTTAAAAAAA
>NW_009953912.1:180608-195076 GCF_000747805.2 Chaetura pelagica
AAAGCTGGTTCTTCAATGTTCATGCCCTTTAAAAAAAAAAAAAAAAAAAAAAAAAAAATTATTCCAGCCTTATAAGATAAACAATCTCTATAATTTTAAGTGTGTATTTTATTTTTTTTTTTTTACTTCTTCTTACAAATGTTAGAAATGAAATGTAGTGTTGATTTTGCATTCTAGTGTTAGAAACATAGTGTCAGGTTTGGTTTATATATATATACACATATATATATATGTATATATATCCTAGTGGTTTAAATATATAGTTTGTTTGAGATAAGTGAGATATCTGCACATTCTAAGGACACACTAGGAGTGGTTTATGGCCCAAGAAACTGAGGGAGTGAACTGGGCTCCTTCTGGGGATCTTAACATGGAGAAGGATTTATGGCCCAAGATAAGACCAAACAAAGCCACTTCTATCTTGCTGCTCAGGGCAGGGTGACACCAGTAGGTTTGTTAATTGGGAAGGCAGCCAAGGGGGCAAGACAGGTCAAAATTTTACCTTAAAAGGTAAAAAATAAACTGCTAGAATAGAATGTGTAAACAGGGGGCGGGAAACTTTTAGGATAATTTGAAGTGTCGGATGAGCTGTAAACCCTGGAGTACCCAGCCAGTGGGGAAACAGGGGAGGGAATTTTGCGTTGGGAATAGGGAGTATAAACCGTTATTCACCTGACTGTGGGGGTGCCTACTTGTTTAGGGCACCCATTCTTGCAAGAATGTAAATAAACTGTGCTTCGTTGAAGGATCTGTGTGGGCCTGTTCATTGGCAAGACAAATGTTTCTCGCACAAGGAACAGCAATGTGTACCTTTCAAGTTGCACAATGGCATCACCTTCTAATAATCCAGAAGATTTTAAGAGCCATAAGCATTGCAGACATCTTATTTTAAATATTCAGTGTTTGTATGCATGTCGTCCTTCAGAGATACCCTGATGTCTTCTTCCCCTGAATTTTAGAGGGGAAACTGTGTTTTACCTTCATGGTTTTCTGAGCACAACCAAACTCTCCTAAAAAGTAGCAGAAGTCTTTCCTTTGGCTTAATTCAAGGCCATTAAAATAGTGAAAAATCAGCCACAAAGAAGAAAAACTTTCCTGTAAAGACTACACAAGTGTATACATTTAAAAATACCCAATCGTAGCTGTAAAAAAAATAGGTTACCTCAGTCTAAAGCATTTGGTGCTTACCTCTTCCTTTCTCTTGCACTCCTCATTTTTACTACAAATTATCCTGGAGATTTACATGCCTGGCAAGGGATAATATTCTTGGCTTTCTGTAGCTTTGCAACTGTGATATACTTTTAATTAAACATTAAAAACTGAAGCCCATGGCATTTTATGAGGTTAATGAGTGGCTGAAAAACTTTGTGGCCTAGAGCAAATTAGTCCATCATGAATTAGTGATAAAAACTTGCTCCAGGCTTTAGTTATAATCTGTTTGGACTCAGAATAAAATAAAAAGAATTTGTTTCTTTTTTCTGTAGTGCTGTCTCTTTTATCCAAAATACTGGGATCTTCAATTAACTCTAATATTCAGTGTTGATGTAATGCTCTACAAACTCCATTGACTTTACATATGGTGCACATTTTTTAGAGAACAAGACATCTTTGAATGTTTTTCCCACTTTAGAAGACACACTCTCAATGAAGCAGATGAGGTTTTTGGGAATCCAGGGAAAACCAAGGGACTCTTCTACATTTTCTCTACCTCTATACTATCATCAGAGTTGTTTCCATGACTTTCTATGCTTTTTTATGTTTTAAAAATGTTACAGAAGTTTTTCACTTTGTTAAACTCATTTAAGGGCTTCTAAGTAAAACAAAATTAATTTATTCTTACTTCCCAAATTTATGACAGTTTTAGGCAAAGAACAGAACAGCCCTGGTTGGAAGGAACTTTGAAAGATCCTCTGGTTCAACCTTTTATGGGAAAGGAAGCACAGGTGAGATTATCTAGCACCCTGTCCAGTTGCATCTTGAAAACTTCCATAGGTGGGGGACTCTACCACATCTGTTGGGAGGTTGTTCCAGTGAATGACAGTTCTCAATGTAAAAAATACTATTTCTTATATCAAGGTGGTTCCTTTCCTGGTGCAAATTGTACCTGTTGCCTCTTGTCCTCTCCATGTAACTTCTCATGAAGAGAGAGCCTCCATTTTCCAAATGCCCTTTAAGTACTGGAACACTGTGATGAGGCCACTCAGAGTTTCTGTTTGCCAGAGGGGTGATACAACTCCTCAGGCTTTCCTCATAGGGCAGATTCTCCAGCCCTTTCATCATCTTGGGCCCTTCTTTGAATCCTGTCTAGTCTTGGTGGAGTGGGATGATCCTGCCTCTCTCTCTGCTAGCAGTGCCCCTGCAGATGCATCCCAGGATCCAGTTTGCCTTGCTTGCTGCAGCAGTGTGCTGCTGACTCACGTTCACCTTGTTGCCCACCAGGACCCCCAGGTCCCTCTGAGCATGGCTGCTCCCCAGCCTGGACTGTGCTCTTGGTTATTCTGACCCACCTGCAGGACCTTGTGCTAGTCCTTGTTAAAATTCATACTGTTCTTGCTAGCCCACTCTTCAGCTTGCCCAGGGCACTGTAAGGTGGCTCTCCCTTCTGTCATGTCCACCTCTCTGCCCAGTTTAATGTCATGAGTCTAATGTTTCAGATTTTCCCACTGAGCAATGTGGAACACTGTTCCACTACCGATGGCAGTCAGGATCTTTACACAACCTTGTCTCATTTAGATAGTTACTGTACTTGCTTTTTCAACTTCAATTTATTGATGGGTATAAATGAAATGAGTAAATTTAGAATCTCACAGCTTGTGAGATGAGGAGAGACTTCTTGTCTCTGTATCATTTCAATCTAGGGTTTCTCTGGCAATACTGTAAACTAAGAACTGCCAGCTAGTGTTTTTTTCTTCTGGTGATGATGATATCTCTATATTAGGAACTTGACTCAATTCACAGAGAAATATCAGGCAGTAAAACTTTTGTTAACTTATGGTCCCTCTTCATTCTAGTGGGGCAATCTCAAAAAGCCTGAAGAAAATAGGCACAACTGAATGACCCTGTCAGGCTAAAGAAGGTGCTGTTGTGACTGCAAAAGGCAATTTGACCAAGCTTGATAATTTTTGAGCTCATTTTTTAGCTGATTTTGAAGATAGTCAGCACAAGGCTGCTATCCAAAGAAATTCAGTCTCCAAAAGACATATTTCTAACTTCTTCAACAACCATTTTGCACTGTGTAAATGCTCTACCAGAATATGAAGCTACTTATGAACTTTGTAAAAATGTAATTTAAATGAACTCATATCACAATATTAAAAGGTGTTAATGGCTAAGAACAGATGCAGGGAAATAATAAACCTAATGTGCTCATGGAAAAGCAGCAAATGAACTCACAAAGAAATAGGTCAGATACCAAAGCAAGTTAAGCAAGGTAAGATCAGGTTTTCTTCATTTGTGATTTGCTCCATGACTCTTTATTTCCTAGACTCAGTGGATCACACTGTCCTTAGGAGTTGTGTGCATGGTTGAAATTGAAGGCAGAGTATGGACCAATGCTGCTAATATGTCTTGTTCCAGAAACGGAATGTGTCTTGTTCCAGAAAACCCCAAGGCCAGGCGCTGTGGTGGAGTCCAGGGAAAAAGAAAATCTCACAGCACTGTTTATCTCTAAAACAGTCACCTCTTCATCCCAGCAATCACTGGCAACAGTGTCATAATGCTTTGTGTGTGATAACCGCTAGAGCTGAGGGCAAGAGAGTTAATTTATTCATAATGAATGTAGCCTTTTTCTTCAGCCTGCAGACGAATGATTGGCTTCAGTTCTGAAAATAGTCATTATAATTTTCTCTTTATCTTCAGAACCTGTGAGTAGACATAATGAACCTGTGTGATTACCTACCATGCATAAAGAAACAGATATTCTCAAGACTCTAGAGGAGTACAGACCCTGAATTCAGTGATTTCTCAACAACAGTGTTACACATGATAAAAATTTTAAAGGGACCTCTGTACTTGGAATGGTTAAGCACACCAAGGCTCTTCAGTTAAAAAAAAAATGGCTAAGAGATCTGAGAGAAGTCTGTTAAAACATGAGTGGCATAGAGAAGGTTTCAGTTGTTCTAAGAGAAGAACTAAGGTGCATTGGAGCTATCAGGAGACGGGTTTAAACACGTAATGTGTCTAGTCAATGAGCAATACTTGCTGTAGAACAATATAAATGGTAGTGGGTAGGAACTGAAAAATTAATGGACAAAAAATCTGTAAAATATTATTAAATACGTGAAAAGTGCCTCAGGCTCAGGAAGACCCTGGGATACAAATTGTGAGAGAAGGACTGTTTTGGTAAAAAGTGATGTGGTACTTGAGATCTGTCTTTATACAAGTCTCCACTTGCTTGTACTGGATTAGACGAACCTTTGGCATGCCTCATATGTTACTAGTATGTATTTATCTTCCCAGTTATGTCTTTGGTAGTTGTTTCTGCTGTGTGATTAGTCATAGAAGTCTGTTGTTCACGCAGTTATTTCCATACACCATCTGAAGAACTGAAATTTGGTACAGGGGACAACACACATTTATAAATCACACCATAAATATGAGTAGAAGTTGCTGACTATGGAATGCATGATTCTCTTTGTATTAGTGCAAAGAGATTTTTAGGTTTTTTTAATATATAAATGCTTAAGTATGAAAGAGGAAGAAGAAAATCAGAAGTAATTCAGAATTTCTGTACCACAAATGCTTCACAGTGGAATTGCTCACTTCAATAATCTTTTTTTTTTTTTTCCCCCTTACTTTAATATTCAGAGTTATTCTCTTCATCCAGTGCAAAACAAAATGGCCTTTCTGGATGTTCTATAGTAATCTCTAAAATGAGCTGATACTTTGATTTTGACAGTACTTGCTACTTTTATCTAAAGAAAGTGTTAAAAAATCACATCACAACCTTGTGATTAATTTATCAAAAACATTATTAAGAAATTGTATTATTTTCCTAAGAACAACTGAGTCCAACCTCTACCACTATGCAGTGCAGCAATTCCACTTCCTTTCTTCACATATCCAAATCTTGATAGTCCCTTTAGCAAACTCTGAAGTGATACCTTTACTTTTTCTCCTACATCTCTCTGAAGTTTTACTTTTTGCACGATGTTTTATGGCTCATGAGATTTTACATAATGACTCAATGATATTTTAAAGTTTCAATTCACAATGCACCTCTTTATTTGGACATACAAAATGTCTGGGCATACCATGATAATTAGCAGGTTGCATAATCAGTCAAGATTTATGATTCCTTAATAGTCTGAACATCCTCTCCAACTTCCATATGTATCAGTTTTAAGAGTATTGGTTGGTTGGTTGGTTGGTTGGTTGGTTGGTTGGTTGGTTGGTTGGTTGGTTTGTGAGGGTTGATTTTTTCTCCTTTGCAGTAGGAACCTTTGTAATAAGCATATGAAGACTGGAATTAGGAGTGTGGTTTTTTTTGTTTGTTTGTTTTTTGTTGCTTTTTTTGTTTGTTTGTTTGTTTCCCTCCCCCCCTCCCTTCTTTTTTGTATCAAGAGTTTTTATCACAGGACATGGAAATTTTGTGTTTCTCAACATTGGAACAATCCACGTGCAGTGATTGCCCTGTGCTTCAGACCAGGAAAGTAGTCCATGATTAATTTTCACAACGAATCATGGGAGCCCTGTATTTAATTTACTGAATGCCTGTTAAACTTAATATATCTGGATCAAGATACTTATGGTTCAATAGAATTAGATTTTGAAAAAAACCCTCTAACTTACTTATTCCCAGAAACATGACTGCTAAGAAGCATTAAAAAAATGCATCCTCAGGACATAGCTTTTAAAATGCAGCTGAATACCCTGTGGGATATCAAAACAGTTACTGTCAAAACTTCTTTTATTACCAAGGTGGGATAAAGAAGATATAAGAGCTGCAAGGATTTTCCTCTGAAAAGCACATCATTCATTATTTATGGAACAATGCTTTTTGATTTCTGTAGCTCTGGAATCTAAATGTACAATAACATTGTTCATAATTTCTACCAAAAGATTTGTATTGATTCTACTACAAGAAGCCTGGATGCTTATCTCTGACATTGCTGAAGAAAGAGATTTTTAGGCTTACCATGCATTATCTTTTAAAACAAGTTGAAAGTTTGAAACAAGATCAGAAAAGTCTAATTGTTTTTCTTCTTTTCCATCATAAACATTCTGTCAAATGGCAATTTATTTTATCTTCATTTACGAAATACATTTTTATTATTATTTTTGGATGGCTGTTATATTTAACAATAGAGAGATATATGCAATAGGACAGCTTTGTGAGCCAAAACACACAGGAACTTCTGTGCAAGTCAGAATGTATATATTTTATTTCAATTATGGAGATTTTCTATGAATGCTGAAGTATTCAACAATATATGATTACATTAGCAGCTTAATTTCTTTAATGGTCAGAATCTCCCACCATTTTGTGTTACAAGGTTATAGGTTGAATCTATCTAGTCCTGTGACATAAAACCAGATTTTGGTACCTCATCTTTGATAGGTGGGATCAGATGTTTACCTGGCCACAGATCATGACTTCATTGTTGCTGTGACAATTTAGCTCATTAGAAAAATCCATCCCTTCTTTTGGTAACCTTGTGCAAAATAAGTAGCATATGCCTTAAAAAATTATCTCTGTTATATTCTACAAACACACACAGAAAAAAGCCTTTCATTTTTTGGTTGATACTTCATGTTTTAATATGGTGCTTAAACAAATGAATTGCAATAATGATAAGTAATATAAATATTATTAAACCATATCTTATTGATGGCAAGTATGGTCCAGTGACTGCAATGTTACTGTAATGAGTAGAATCAAGCATGCATCAAATATTATTTTAAAGACTGTAAAGAATATTTAAAACTGCCACTGGGAAATAGCAAATGTAATTATAATGAGTAATGAATACTGTACTAATTATAGATTGTGTTTACTTTATTAGTAAAATAGCAACTGCTATAGAGAGGAAGAAGGAAATGTATGTAGCTATTCTAAAGGAGTTCAACATTTCAATTATTCTAAAATTATTTTATCCAGGGTCCCATTTCCTTCACTTACAACCTTCTTACAACACTTTGTAATGATTTTAAAATTATTAGCAAAGTGTGTGAGTAAAAATATGTCTAATATAAGTATGTAGCTGCTGTTAGCAACCTGTATTTAATTAGAACATCCATGTGCTGAGAGTCAGCACACATTTTTTTGTTAGTTGTGGGCAAACAGCAAAATGTCCACAGATCTAACCTGATAGCTACTGCAGAACAGTGTAGTTTATTGCTTCTCTACATTTGTTTGCTTTTAAGGTATTGCACCTACCTGTAAAAAATTAATTCTTTTCTGTGGACTGACAGCAGAGCTTAATGTGTCATGCATATTTTAAACCAAAACCTGCTTTCACATGATAAAGATTAAAAGACTGGTGAAATGGCAAATGGACTCTTTAACAAATGGTCCTAAATATAGAAAATGTGTGCAAAAAATTGCTGTGTAAATGTTCTAGCAAATCTGTAAGCTTAATTTTACACAATCCTGAGAAAAGTTCCAGATACTGGACATTTTATCAGACTAGGTTTACTGAGCACTAATAATCACAAAATAAATACTGTATTTCTAATTTACTACAGCATTCTTTCAGTTTCATGATGTTTAATTTATCCCTGCCTGCTCAATCAGTGCGATAACTTAAGTGTAAAGTAGATTAGTCTATAGATAAATTATGAAGTATAAGAGGCCTGGAGAATTTCCATGTAAAAGAGCTGCACGGCCTGCTAATAATGTATACATGGCATATTTAATTTCTGATCAAATTGTGATTAATTCCAACGCTATGCTTACAAAGCTACCTATTCCAATATGCAAGTCTTGTACACAATGCTTACTTTGAAACATGAACAATTTAAATTTGTCTTACTCTCTCAGATGTTAAGTCACACAGAAAAATAGCAAAGCAGATTTCCGGATAAGTCTCTGCATTCTTAAATGAGGCTGATGACTTTCTTCAGCACCTTCTACGGTTTTGAAATGGATTTTTACAAGCTCTATAGATAAAGAAATATAAAGATTCTGGGGGAAGCTGCTGTTCTTCCGTATTTCCATTTGAAATGGAGATTCAAGCTTTAGGCCATTTGTCTTAACATGAGTGTACGGTGGTTACAAATGAAGATTTGTAGAATTAATGCATTTAAAATATAAATTTCTTCTAGCAAATGGAAACCAAAGAATGCATCTATGTATGATATTATGAGATTAATAAATGCTTGGAAAATGAAAACACTTTTCTGACCAGAATATAAATGACTTTCTCTTGCAAATGATATGGTGAAATTTATCAGGTACTTGCATCATATTTGCTTGATAGATTCTGACCCTGAGGCTAAACTAGGAAAATCCTTTGCTGAAGAAAGTTGGAAATAACACCCAAATAATTCTGAAATGTGTATTATAAGCATTGTAAAATGCTCATATTGTAGCAGAAATTATTAAAGTGATTTACATTTATATAGCTTCTACATCAAGCAAGTGCCTCCAGAGATTTGTAAACTAAATGCAAAGATCAGTGAAACTAAAATGGGAGGTGTTTGTCTCCAAAATATTTTGATACCACATGACAACATTGTGTGGCATTTTGGACAGAGAAGGGACAATGGGTCAGTAAAACTCACACCTCTTGAGCTGTTGCTCAGATCAGTTCTATATGTCTCTTTACTTAGGATCATTATTAAAATATTGCACAGATTCTCTGTAAAGATAACTTTTACTTAAATAGATGAGAAGTGTATCTTACAATGAATCAGATGGTATCAAGGTGCTCAAAGTTTTCTGAAAGAAAAAGTGAGAAGTACAGTGTATTTCTATACATCTCATAGTCTGGATCACCAGATTATGGAGTCTTTCTGCTGGAGGAAACTGTTCCTAGGAGGCCCAACAGCAAAAGCCTAGTAACATTTTAAAAGTAAAACTGTAAATCCTGACTGATTTTAGTTTTGGAATATATTGAAGTGTTGTATGTTAAGCCAGCTGTCTCTTTTTTCAGATAGTGGCTCTGCTTAAATCAATAGCTACCTTGTAGACACTTTTGGACAAGCAATTAGTTTTGGAACCTGACAAGGAAGAGATAAAATCAATTCTAATTATTGTAACATGTACCTCTGTTGGTTGACTTTTACAAGCTTGTTAATTATTATTTTTACATTTGTAATATATTCGGTATTTCTAAATGCAGGACATACCTAGTGAGCATTTGAGATTTATGGTCTTCAGAGAAGATTTAGGCTCTTTATATAAGGAAGTGTTTCTCATAGCCTGGTACAAAAATCTTAGTGTGGACTTGCTAGACAAATATAAAGGATGTTTTTATGATTATAGCCCCTGAAATATGGCCTCAGTTCTCCACCATTTATAGATTTTTCTGTTTAATTTAGACAAGTGATTAATTTCTCTTCTACTCAATCCTCCTTTTCTAAAATTAAGATAATATTCCCTAACTGTATAGTCTGATAGTCTTCACTGTTGATGGCTGAAGCTACTATGCATGTGCAACAGTGCTAGTGGTAGTATAAATAATGTGGGGGGAAGAATGTTAAGTTGATAATAATTATAAATTATGTGCAAGCCTTAGGGTGGCAGTGTAGGTGCAGTGGATGGACTGATAGTGTGGAGGAACACAATGTACTAACTCATTCTATCTATGAAAGGGTTTGAACTTTCCTGTTAACGCAGCGTAGAATTTTTAGTTTCTAAGCTCTAATACAAGGATTTTGAAAGCTCAGCTCTGGATGGCTGCAGATGCTTTGCAGGTAAATTGAAACTCTCCAAAGTTGAATGTTCAATGGATACAACTTGGCCTTGAGCAGTAAAAAAATTAAGTTTATCAGAAAGGAAAGAGTAGTGATGTGCTGCTGGGAATGGTATCAATTATTGAATATAGGCTTCATTTTACTATTGCTCCATCAGATTTATAGGTGCTATAATCCTATTTTTAGTAAATGTCTGAATTTTAGAACTTATATACCTGTTAGAGAAATTCCACAGAAACCTCAGGACATGTCTTTTCTATTCAAAGCAACACTGAGCAGACATTTGTGCTAGTGCAGTCCACATTAAATCATTAAAACAAAATTAAGTAGCTGAGGCAACAGGGCTTTACCATGTTGAGAAGAGTTCTATTTGTGAGACTACAATTTGGTCACCACAACAGTCATTTTTTGACAACAGAGGTAACAAATATTGCATTTTTGGCTGAAGTAAAAGCTGTTATGCATATTAAGCTTTGCAGATTAAGCCTTCTGTCAACCAGGTGCTGCCTCCTTTACGGATAGAAGTTGGACATAGTTTGAAAGTGGTGGGGTGTTTCTAAGTGTACTTAGGTATAGAATGACATATCAGTAGTATAGATGACTAGAGTTAAGCTGGGGATAGGTTCTATAAAACAGTGACTATAATCTTATGTACCCAAAATCCAACAAAAAAGTCTAGTTTAGGTGATATTCTTACATTTTTGTTCTTGGCTTAGAGTCAAAAGAGAGAATGTTGAGTTGAGGAAAATTCTGGAGTTGAGGAAATTAGGAGTTCGGCAGTTGCATCTGCTCCATGGCAATATTGTGAGCCTAACAGAAATGTCTGAGCTGTTTATATCCATGAGGACTATACTCAAAAAGAAAAACAAATAAAAGAAATGTAAGACTAAATGAAGGTTTAGGCTTTGAATATATTTGATCAGCACTTTGATTTTACAGGCCAGCATGAGAAAATGAAGAAAATTTCACATTTGCATGACAGTAAGTAATGCTGCAAGACAAACCATGATATTGTCATAGTTACTGGCTTTGCTACTATAGTATCTTCATTATTTGTGTCTAGAATCACCTAATACATTTTTATTTGGATTAAAATAAAACTTTTATACCATGTTTAGTTTTTGTGAGTTATAGTTTCTTTCTTTAACCAGACTTCAGATCTTGATCCATCCAGGCTTTAGGGAACTGGGAACAATGAGAAAAGGGAGTTGGATGAAATAAAAATATAAGTTAAATAAATTACTGTGTTGATCTGATATTATAGAGATCGGAAAAATGTAGGACATGAATAGCTAAAAGGCAGACTTGTATTTCTTTTTAATAAAGCCTGTTGCTTCTCCATCTGCCCTGCATTTACCTTCCATGCTGACCAATAACCAGGTTCTTATGAACATTTTCAACTTTCTATTAACACTGCTGCAAAACTTACAAATCTAAGGCCAGTAGTACTTTGGTGCACCACCTTAGGCTGTGGTCTATTAACAGACAGCCATGATTATGACTTAAACATCCTCCCTCAAAATACTTACTCGGAATTCACCCCTTATCTTATTTTTGACAGGCAGTGCTGATTGAACAGCCAAGGACCACTGTGATAGCAATGAAGCAGAAGAGGGGCTAGACCTAACCATGGTAGTAATCTCAGGTAGTATTACTGATTTAATTTATGACATCACAGTGATTTCTGCAAGCTATTAAGATAACAAAAGATTTCAGGACCAGTATATAACCCAGCTGTTTTTTTGGGATTGTTGTGGGCTTTTTTTTTGTTTGTTTGGTGGTTTTTTTGTGTGTGGTGTTTTGTTTTGTTGTTTTTTTTTTGTTTGTTTGTTTTGTTTTTTTTCTGTAAGCAATACCTTGTACAAAGACTCCAATATTTCCATGGCACCTGAGGAAGCCACACAGGTTCTGACCACACAGGTTTTGTACAGAAAGTAGGCTTGAAAAGCTGGTCAGATTACCATAACATATTAAACTTGCAATTTAATTTGTTCTAGCTCTCCATTTTCATTAGCTTTTTTTCTAAATTGTAAAATATATATTTTTAATTATACACGTTACATATCATGATTTTTTAAAATTTATTTTATTCTTCTTTTTTTGAGTAGAATTTCTTTTTTCCTACATTGAGTGAATAAATTCCAGTTTTTGTATGTAAATCTTCCCACTGATACAACCTGAGGTCAGAGAAACTGAGTTCTAGTAAAGATTCTGAAATGTTACAGACCAACTCTTCAGGATAATGTAAGCCCTGCAGGATGAAAAAGTTTCACAAAGCCGCTCAGACGGATATAGAAACTTTCCTTTTCATGCTGTACATGTCTAGTACTTCAGCCACAGCAGGCCTTGTGCCACCTTGATGATAAGGAAAAGGCAAGTTTAAGAAATGCCAAGTTCTGTTGGTGATGTATTGTTAAAAAAAAGTACACAGTGTCCATTGGATGACTGGGGATCAGATGGAGGAAGATGCTCCATTGCCTGCCTGGAGGAAGCAGAAGTAGCCTGGTATAGATGCATGAAAGTGCAATGTAATTGTATCTACAGTTTGACAGTCTTAATGGATCTGTCAAAAGTTATGCAATGTAATTGCTGCTTCTTGGTTTTGCCACAGTGACAGCATTTTGTACATGGTATAATAGGCTTAAATGGTGCGTGAATATACCTTGTCAGGTATCTTTCAAGAGCATAATTAACTTTGCAGAAAGTAATTATTAGTTAGAGATGTAAAATTAAATTCAAAAGCAGGATCACAGCGTGGAGGGTGGTTTTTTGGTTGAAATATGTGTATAAGCATGAATATAGGGAAAGCTGTGCACTTCACACTTACCTTTTCACATTAGTTCTGGAAGTCACAGAATTCTTCTTTCAATTCAAGTGTGTAAGAACTTTATCTTGAAAAAAAATAATTTAGACTATCTACAGATTTTTAAGTTTTGTTTTGTTTTGTCTTGTTTTGTTCTGTGTTTTTTTTGTTTTGTTTTGTTTTTTTCTTCTGAACTTGCAGCATTACTTTATTCTGAGCAGAAAGATGAAACAAATAACAAAATTTTCTTCCCTTCTCCTGGAATACAGTCCCATGCTTAGCCAAAACAAAACAAAAAATATTTCTAATTCTTCATCATGCTCTGTGAGAGATGTGAAAAATCTTGGTGAATCTTTGCCTGAATTTGACCTACAACATGAGGGGAAAATCATAGGGTATTCAGAAAACAGAACTTGAAATATAGGCTTTAACAAGTGTTTAGTGTTCTTAGTAGATCAAGCAGCTGCAAAATTAACATTTACTTTCCTTTGAACAAGGAAAATCAGTATCAAGCTTGCTTGCTTTCTTTTAGTTGGAATGTTGGAAACTCAGCTTGAGCTCCTGGACTTCAGAAGGTTAAATTACCTAAGATCCAGAAACTGCCAAGAAAAAAAGCAAGGCTTTTCTCTACTGTGTTTATGTTTTGTCTAACTTTCTGGACCTAATCACTCTCGTATTTCAGGGTACATTAAATGCTATAAGCAAAGGAATAGCTCATTCTGATCAGAACATAGTGACAAATGAGTTTTGTGCAAAACTAATAAATCTTCCTCTGTTCAGTGTACAGTGAAGAAAGTTCAATAGCAATTATTTTTATTTTAAATGTGCTTGCAGTTTATTTGAATGTTGCTTCACAGAAAAAGATTATTTCCTATATTAAAAGGTCACATCTTATATGAAAAAGAGAAAAGGCCTGCTTATAATCCCATTTATACAAGTACAAATAATGAGCTGTGATTCATGGGTTCCACTGTTTTTGCTGGAAGCACACTGATGTGAGAGCACAAACTATGAATCCAGTGAGTTTCGATTAGTTTATGTGCAGTCACCTAGATGTGGATCTTGGGTTGGTTATGTGGAAGTGGAGCTGCTGAGATTCATGAAGAGCTGTCCTAAGAATCAAGAATTGTGATCCTCTCTGTGGCTCCATTATTGTTTGTTTGGGTGTTGTTTTGTTTTTTAAATCACACACTAAACCTTTCTTTGGTGTCTCCTGCCATTTCTTCTGGTTTATTCAAAAGGGAAGCAACTCTGCAGCTCTATTGTATCTAAGGCAAATAGAATCTTAGCCTGTTTTGGCTACAGCATCAAAATTCTATTAATTTTCAATTCATAACAACATATGATAAGTTTTATATTTTATATTTTTATTTATAAACCTTATGATTTACTTGATTTTTCTGGCCAGTGTCTTTTTGCATCACCAAATCTGGAACCTGGGTAAAAATTTATTTTATGTGTCTGATTTTTCTTGATTTATTAAAAAAAAAATATTCCTCCTTCAGGGCAGCTTGTTATGGAGAAAAGCTTGAGCGAATATTTTATCAAATCAAGCTAAAAATCAATACTTCATCCCTAATATTTATGTTCGTTATGTGCATAAAAATGTCTGCTTCTTAATGAGATCAGTACTATTAACTTGCTGTGTATTGTTGTTCCTCTAGTTAATCAAAGTGGAAAATTAACTTCATGGCAGACATAAGATGTAAGTAAAAGGCAAGTTTATTCTAAATGGCCTGATTTTTACATTTATGCATCTCAACTTTTTTTTTTTTTTTTTTTTTTTTTTTTTTGTTCTTCACACTTT
>NW_009953912.1:195327-207774 GCF_000747805.2 Chaetura pelagica
TCTAAATGGCCTTTTTTTTACATTTATGCCTCTCATCTTTTTTTTTTTTTTTTTTTTTTTTTGATTGTCAACCCCTTTTAGAAGAAGACCAATGCTGTTTATTCTAATCACAAATAAGTGAAATCTTTGAGCAACAGCTGTAAAAACAGTTTTCAGGACAAAATACAGACACATATGGAGAAAGAACCCATATTAAAGGCAAAGCAATTTTTTTTTTATTATTATTTTTTTTCCCCGTTGAAAAAAGAGACTTATGTTTTCTTATGATGAGAAGAAGTAAAAAATCATCTAGGTCATTAGTGTTCATTCTCCATAAATACCTTGCCAAGAGGAAGATGCTGCAACTAAACAGGTAACTTTGCAAAATTGTTTGGAAATAAATAGGTTAAGAGGTATTCTTTCATGTTCATGTTGAAACACAAGGTGCAGATAATAAATTACCCCATGTAGTGTTCTCTGTTAACAACACTAGACTGCAGCAAGTCAGAAAACATTTTCCAAGCCAGACTTGTTATTGCTGCCCCACTCCACAGAGCATCTGGGTGATATTCAGTTAAGCTCATTCCTTTGTGTTATGAACATTCCAACTGGAACTGGAAAGAGGAATAAAGAAAATGTCTGTGATGTTGTTGAGCTGACACGGTAAAAGAAGCAGTTAATCATCTAAGTTACCCTTCTTTGTATTTTTTATTATTTTTTTTTTAGTTCCACTGTCTTTCTTTTGGCATCAGACTATAATATTCAAAGGAAGGGTTTAGGCATTTATGTAGCCACAAAATTATATTTTTCAGTCAGATCTTTAATTCTTAGTATTATATTTTGCACACCTACTGAGCACTGAAGTAACATTTTTATAGAATTTTGTACTTAAACTCCAGGATCAATTTCATTAGAAGTAATATGTCATTCACATCACTTCTGTGTGAGAAATTTGGATTTTGTCAATGTAACTTAATATTATCAACATTTAATTTAATTATATCTTTTATTATGCAAGTAGAATCCTAAAATCCCTCTGCACTTATTTTGTAGTCAGCTTTTATTTTGCTGATGGTAGCAACCAAGAATTTGTTCTCCATATCAGTTTTGATTAAATACTTTCAGAAAATGCTAAAGAAAAAAATGAAAATGCTCTCAATCCCCTCCCCTTCTCACCCAGGTAGGAAAGGACAGAGGGAATGAGAGAGAGACTTTGCTGGAAAACTAAACTACACAACTTTAATGAATTAGTTAATTAATTAAATTAATTAAGACAGCTTTAATTAATTTTGAGACCTCACCTAGAATACTGCGTCCAGCTCTGGTGCCCCCAGCACAAGATGTGGACCTGTTGGAACATGTCCAGAGAAGGGCCACGAAAATGATCCAAGGGCTGTAGCATCTCTCTGGTGAGGACAGGCTGAGGGAGCTGGGGCTGTTCAACTTGGAGAAGAGAAAGCTCCAGGGGGACCTCATAGTGGCCTTCCTGTACCTGAAGCGGCTACAGGAAAGCTGGGGAAGGGCTTTTTACAGGGGCTTGCAGTGAGTGGACGAGGGGTAATGGTTTTAAGCTGATTTAGGTTAGAGATCAGGTATAAATTCTTCAGCGTAAGGCTGGTGGACAGGGAACGGCTTGAGAGAGTCCAGAGCAGAACCACAAAAATGTTAAGGGAGTGGAACATCTCCCTGATGAGGAAAGGCTGAGGGAGCTGAGAGAAGAGGCTTTAGACTGGAGAACAGGAAAGTGAAGGGTGACCTCATTTCTGTTTATAAATATGAAAAGGGCAAGTGTCAAGAGGACAGAGCCAGGCTTTTTTTCAGCAATGTTCAGTGATAGGACAAGGGGCATTTCAAGATGTGCCTTGATATTTTCAGTAGATTATTTGTTATTAATCAATTGCCATGGAAGGACATGGAGCTCCGAGCTAGCTGTACTCTCAAGGATGTAAAATTTTTATTTTTTTTTTTAATTTTTTTTTTGGTAAAGATACTCTCTGGAACAGCTATTGGGAAGTCCAAGGACATCTGTCATAAAGCAGATCAGACTAGATTACGAGAGCTTTCTGTAACTATAATTTTTTTTAAGCAACACATAAGAAATAAAGACACAGGGTATGTCAATTTGGATCAAAATGGAGCACTGTGAAATACATTTCAGTGTGGAGAGGGACTGATTTGTGTCTCAGTCAGAGCCTGTGGTGAAGGCTATCCTTTTTTATACTGCCTCTGGTCTTTCTATTTTAACCTTCCATTTCTCTCTTGTGTATGTGTCAATTTCTGTTCTGAAATGCAAGAATGGAAATGTTCACCTATCATAAAGGCTGGTTATATATTCAACTTTAATTCTGTTTGCGAAGCTGGAGCTCCCTATTCCTGGTTAAAGTAGCTTATAAAAATATTAAATATTATCCCTAAAAATCTTGGGTACAAGATAAAGCAGCAGATGGAATAACTTTGCTATGTAGAAATGTGCTATATTTTTCAATAAATGAAGGACAGAGCTCAAATGTTGCACATATTTGTGCAGTGTCACATCAGTGAATATTTCTTCTTGCCTGTATATTTTGAAAATGAATATTCCCTCTTTTAAAAGCATCTCCTACCCAACATTCCCCAAAAAACATTTTAAAGCATTAACAAATAATTTCTAACAACAGTTACAGTTTTCAAAATTGGAGACTACAGTCCCTGAAAATTAGGCCATTTTAATGACATGTATCAATGTTCGTGAATGTCAGATAGGAAATTTAAGTATGAATGTTTACCTTTAAAAAGAAATTTAATCACAGGGAGTGTTTTCTGTTCTACACGTAATAATTTATTCTACACTAAAAAGCAGTGTATACAAAATGAATCCACTTTCACTGTTCTAAATCACTGTCTGGTAGGGTGCCTTCTTCTGTTGAACATGACTGCTTTTGTAGGTAAATATGGTGTTAAGGATTGACTGGTGATTCTTGCTCTGACTAAGACATCACAGCAATGGTTGAAAAGTCCAGTTATTTGTGAGAATGACAGAGATTCTCTGAAAGCTTGGAGGAAGTTAAGGATGATCTGTGTTACTAAAACTTGTTGTAAAGAGCAGGAGTAGGTAGAAGACAGTGTTCTGCAGAGAAACACTAAAGCCTGGAAACTATAAATGACAGATGGTGGAAAAGAAATTGTAATAGTTTATGCATCTGTGACTGTCTTCAGCAGCTACTTAGGTTATGCTGAAATCAGCAGAAATAGACTTGTTGGTGGCAAAGGGCAAGGAAGCTCATGAGAATTCCTTAACTGACAATACCTGCAAAAAAAGCTTATAAGCTAACTATGTGAGAAGAAGCAGCTAAAGGTATAAAGATTCACTCCAACAAGCAGTTTCTTCTTTAAAGAAATGGAGTGTTTGAAAATGCATAGATTTAAGAAGCTTGTGCCAGCTCTTGCAGAAAATTGTCCTGCTATTAAAACGGCAGGTGAGTGTCTAAGGAAACACGTTTCTTGCAGACTCACAGAAAAACACTTGTATGTGGTACATTTACATGAAAAAGCAGAAGTCACTATGAAAACACCTGTTTGGCAACATCATCATGTTATTGTTGCATAATCCAGATTTTGTCTACAGTTATAGTTTTAGGTTTGAATTTTCCTTTTTACTTAATACAATGGACACCACTTCTCTGTTAAAGAAGACTCCTGATCAACAAAAGTGTTGAAAAGATTCTTCAGGTAAGACTACAGAGAAAAACAAGACATAACCTCTGAAGACAAAACAACTTCACATTTCTTAAAATCCCTTTGCTGTTTCAGCAAAGAAAAAGAGACAGAATTTTATGGTAAGATGCACTTGGAAGAATTGTATTATACTCAGTTTAGAAATGCCGTCTTTCTGTAAATACATATTGTTTGGAAATTATCTATTTTAAATAAGCTCTGTTTGAATATAATCTCCAAGTCTTTATCCATTATGCTATATCATCCCACCTGACATTTTTAGAATGGAGACCTCTGATCAGTTTAAAATAATTTTATCTGCAAAATGTATTTTGATATTAAAAGAATAAAGACTGTGAACTGCAACTTGATATTTTGGTTTAACAAAAGCACAAAAGTTCAGTGACTATATAAAGAAAAATTATTTTGTGGAAAAAAGTTGGGTTTGTTTTTTTGGGGTTTTGTTTGTTTGTTTGTTTTTTATTTTTTGGTTTTGGTTTCTTTCTTTTTTTGTGAATTAGATGAATTAAAACACTAAAATTTGTGATAGAATGTGTTGTGTATGTTTTTGTCGTTGCTTTGATCCAGAAAACCTTGCAGCTGCTGCACCAAAACTTGGAAAGAGGTTTTGAATAGGAGGCCTAATTTCTAACAAATCGTAGTCAGGTCTAGTCTCAGAACCTGAAGCTGACAGATATTTAAGTGAACACTCCTGCCTCTGAGCTGCATCAGATCTGTGATGCCCATGCTGCTGCCTTAGCTCTGAGGACAGTAACCTCTGGCATCGGGCTGTGGGTGTCACCTCCTTCATTGGCCTGGCTTGTAAGAATTCAGAAGAATTTCACCCATTCTCCCGATTTCTATAGAAATGAGATGCTTGGGCCTCTATGGAAAAGAACTCTATGGAATCTAATTTTGTAGAATACTGGATCCAGAATCTGTAATCTAGAGAGCTGGGATTCACATACAATGTGTAGGAAAGGTTGAGCAGCCCTAAGGAGATCCAAAGAAACTGGAATGGCTTGGAGTTTCAGGGAGATGAGGAAGGACATGCTGAGAGAGACCTGATATGGAAAGGCAGAATGTAGATTAAAATTTCTACCATGATAATACTAATGGGGATCCTTTTGATACCAGATGTCTGCTAGAAATATCCATTTCTTTTACTGAGTAGTTTCCAAATATGTGGATAATAAAAGGGTACGAAAAAAGAAGTACTTAAACTCATGAGGCACAGATGGGAAAATAAGTGTTTATAGGACTTGGCCAGGGTCAAAAAAAAGCTGTTGACAGAAGAACCATTTGCAGCCTATGTCTGTTGGATTCAGTATTTGTCCATCTCTCTAGGGAGATTTTGGTTCCTTCGCTTTTCACATGTATTCATTAAAAAATCCTTTCTACACATTCATACGCTAGTGAGCAAACAACAACTCAGCTGTTTTGAAATTGCAAGAGATTTAATACATACTAATTTGCAGTGGTGTAATCACAGAAAATATACTTACCACTGAGAATGAGCTTCAAATTAGTTATAAACAAATTGAAATAATTTAGAATCATTAAGACTAACTACATCTGGCAAAGTTTTGCTGTAGCAACTTCACCACAGGATTTCTGATGAATCTTACTGACATAAACTTCTTTCTTAGCATGAAGCTTCAGATGGTGGACTATGATAGTAATTGAATACATAATTAAAATTAAAATATCACATGAGGTTGTTTAAAGTGGAGAAAGTCATGTTATATGGCATATCCAGCAGTGCAATCAAAATTTCTATTAAGAAAAAATATCAAATAATTCTGTCACAAGTGCTTAGGTGTTAGAAAACTTAATTTGCTGGGAGTATTTCCATGTTTTGTACTTAGAACTTACAGTCTGAAGACACTGTAGAAATAGGCCAGTTTTTTTCCTATGGTTAGATCTGATAACATGTCAGTGTCATTTCAGTTCCTCCCAGGAGTTGGACAAATGTTACTACAGTGAGTAGCTGTAAAGTTGTGCCAGGGGAGGTTCAGATTGGATATTAAGAAGAATTTCTTCACCAAAAGGGTTATCAGGGATTGCAACAGGCTGCCCAGGGCAGTGGTGGAATCACCATTCCTGGAGCAACTGAAGAGTCGAATAGACACAGTACATAAGGATACAGTTTAGTTAAGGACTTGTCAGTGTTAGGTTGATGGTTGTTCTCAGGTAATTCTGTGACACTGTTGTTCTGTAAAGTTAATTCTGGCTATAATTGTGCAGGGTAACTTTCTGTGTTTTAAGACAAGGGAAAACAACTGAAACTTGTAATTAATTTGAAGTACATTTTCCACTGGCTGAAACATTTCTGTATTGTGATATATCTTACTCCTGTAAGATCCTGTTGTTTGTCTAGCCCATGGTGTATTGGTTCAGAATTATACTCTAGACCTTTTAATTAATTTGGTCAACTTTTCCTCTGACCTTTTATCTATGCACTTAAAAGCTGCAATTGGATGTTTGAAAGCCTTTTATTTTATTATTATTTTTATTCATTGTACATTTGTTCTAATAAACAGAGAGCTCTGGTGCACTGGAGGCATTTTTGCTTTACCTCCTGCCTCATTGTCTTCTTGAGGTATGTACAGATTTGCACTACTGCATGATTTGTCATGTCTTACTGCTTAATTAACCTTTAGTGTGGTGGCATTTCTCAGATCTCCTGTGTAATTATTTCAGAAGAATGTGTCTGTGTAGATAGGCAGTGTCAAATATAGCAGCTTTCTACTTAAAAGTATTGGGTTTTTGTTAACACTAAGGACATTATCTGTTTGAGTAGAGGCTGTTGAGACTCTCAGATTCAGACTTTGCTGTTAGCTTGCTAACCCCATCTTTAAGCATGCAAAATCAATACAAGCCTTGCTTTTCTTTATGTGGAGATTTTTTTTAAACATTAAACTCAGATATATCCCTGAGGAACAGAAAAACTACTTTCAGTGTTTGATTATCTGTTTTATACTTGCTAAGTTCTTCCTTACTAATTTGAGGTAACCACTACTGTTCTGTACGATGTAATAATGAAGCTGCCTCAGTGACAGAGAGTTTAAAGTTTCCTTTCTCATTCTTGCAGTAATGAGAGGAAAAAAAAAATAAAAACTCTTAATTCTCCCCTCTAAAAAAAAAGATTATTTTACTTAGTAAAACAGAATGGAGTAAAAGTAATTTTGCAATTCAGTCCCAAGTTTTTCAAAAGGACAAGTTGGGTTTTGGTTTCTTTTTTGTATTTAATATGTCTGTTCAATTATTGCGCTTTTAATAACCTCCAACTCCTTTTAAACCTTGTATTTTTTTATTTACCATTGATCCCATGGTAATATTCAGCAAAAATGGAATAGTATTTTAATTTCTTCCTTCTAAACCAAAAAATTTTGTAAAAACAGAAGGCAAAAGTTAGTGGGGATTAAAATGGGAGATGATGGATAGATAGGAAAAAAATGAAAACCAGTAAACTTTGTAATCCTTGTCCCAACCGATGGTCAGTCATGGATACATTGAAAATATCCTGGAAATATAATCAAGCAATAACATTAATTTAGATATTCCCGTGAAACATTGTTTCACTAAGCCTAAAAACAGTTAATTGCCCTTAAAATACAAGTTGATAATTTAAACAGTGGAAAACACAAATCAGCTGTCTACAGCTTTTCAGCTTAAAACAGGTGAATGTTGACATATTTGAAATGTGTAATGATTAGAATTAAAAAAGAGAGAGCTTTAGAGATTTTTCAATAAAATATTAAATGGTCATGAAATCTGTAAAAAAATAAAAATTATATATATTTACTAGAGATAATATATATAAAAAAAACAAACCCTTAATGATAAATTAGTGGCAATGCCTAAAATAATAAGAAAATTGTACAAATAACAACCTCTGGTGAAAAGTAGCTCTGGGAAGCAAAATAATTTATGGAAGCTAAGCAATAAGTATTTAATAAAAGTAGAAACCATTAAATTGTCATAATATGAAGACACTACGTATCAGGTTAAAGAAGTTTAGGATTATTTATTTCAGTACATGTACAAAGAAGAGAACTGTTCCTGAAACTGTAATGCTAGATTTACAAACTTGAAGGTCCATATTTTAAAAAAAATATGTAATTCTACTCAAAATTGTTACATTCTAATATGAAAACCTTTGCAAGCCTTGTATTTTAAATAACTTTATTTTCTCAAATTTTCCTTTTCAAATTAATATGGTAGTTATGAATAATATAAAAAGGAATGTGCATTTATGTTTTAAAAGTAACTCTTCATGCATACATGATGTGTGGACATTAATACAAATTAACGAGTAAGTGGTGCATGGACATAAATTAGCAAAAATTACTGTGGTCCTATAGATTATTTACAAACTATCAGTATAGAACACCCACTGAAGTAGTGGAATATATAATTAATTGTATCACCAATATAGTATTTTGAACTGATCCAATAAATATTGTCAATTCTTTATTGCTAGCAATAGGCAAGGATAGTACAAAACCATTGTATGCTACTAGATTTGGATCAAAATCTTGTTGCCCTAAGGCAAATCTGTTCATTTTGTCTGCCTTCCAGAGCTTTCCATCCAAATTCTACAGTTAATCAGGTGAAGAGGCAAAAGTGCATTCTGCAGTCAAAGCCCATCAGTAGGACAAAGGTAGCTTCTGACTTCAATGCAGCACAGCTCTAAAGGGCTAATCATCTTCAAGGATCACCAATTACTTTTCAGTACATCAAGATCTTAACTGAAGTTAATGCATGTATTGCATGTGTGTTCTCTGAATTGAGGAAGGTGTAATATTTTGCACATAAAAAATCTGAGTTCTGCCAATAGTAGTAAAAAATTGAAGCAGACTATATGTGTGGCTTATACTTAGCTTGTCCATTTTTTCTGTTTGAAAATGTAGGAAAGATCAAGGTCTAAGAATTTCTGAATATTTCTGAGGACATTTTGCTACGGTCTCCTATCATGGTTAAGTCTTTTTTGCTTCTTATATTTTTAAAAAATACTGTATTGTTTTTATAATGAAATGACAATAAATTGCTTCATGCACTCCAACTCTTGTTTTCAGAGCAGAATTTTCTGAGAAATTCTCTTCTAATTTATTTTTCAGAACGTGTAAGATGTGTACACTTTAATACAAAAGTAAATTCTGTTTTTATTGTAGAGTCATTAGAGAAGTGGTGCAATCTGTCATTGTCTAAACCTTCCTATTTACTATTTTTTCACCTCTGTAGTTAACCATATAGTTATTTTCATATCCTTTGTGTTCAGACACTGCAGGGAAACACATTACAATTCTGACCTTGGGTGAGTGAAGGTGTTGTTTTCTGTTGACTCTAGGGGAAGCAGCCACAATTTAACACAGGTTGCTTCACCAAGATAGCTATACTTACATAAGAGGAATCTGTTGTTAAATATGATTAAAAGATATATTAAAAATATTTCACAAAAACTATAATTTAAGATTTTCAAATTAACATCTTATAATTGTTTCTTAAGATTGTGTCTAAGCACCTAAATAGACAATTAGAATTAAGTGTATATAGAAAGCTAAAATGTGTGGTAGCTAAGTGGTAGTTATTTTTTGTGATGTAATTAATTAAGAATGAGTATTGTCTTGGGGGAAAAATGAAAGGTAAATAAACTAATTTAGATTTACCTGTGTTATAAAATGCTCAGATTTTGGTTTGGTTTGGGGTTTTTTTGTTTATTTTTGTTGGTTTGGTTTGGTTTTGTTTGCTTGTTTGTGTTTTCCTTAGGACCTACAGATATATTTCTTTCAATTGATAATTTGCTGAAAAATAAGTTTTCAAGAAAGCTCTATGTTCACTCACACTCACATGGAGGATAAACTCCACTCTACTTAACCATATTTTCATAGAATCATAGAATCCTAGGGGTTGGAAGGGACCTCAAAAGATCATCTAGTCCAACCCCCCTGCCAGAGCAGGGTCACCTAGAGCACATCACATAGGAACGCATCCAGGTGGGTTTGAATGTCTCCAGTGAAGGAGACTCCACAACCTCCCTGGGCAGCCTGTTCCAGTGTCCAGTGTTCCTCTGTCACTCTCACAGTAATTTATTTTTTTTTTCGGATATTCACCTTGAACCTCCTATGCTCCAATTTACACCCATTACCCCTTGTCTTATCACTGGTCATCACTGCAAGTAAGTATGTAATTTGTAAGTAAGTCATTTGTAAGTATGTTCTGTCAATCAATTTGCCTTGTGAACTAAAAGAGCTTTGTGTAAATAGGTTGAAATTGAGTCAACCTTTGGCTGCAGTACAGATGAACACCCACAGTCTGCACTTTTATTCCTGCTTATGTGCTGGTAACATCAGTAACGGTATGCAAATGTAGATCTCCTGTTTTCTTTAAAGATGGTTGTTAAAAGAAGGATCAGTCATCTTTTGTAAGCATAGAATAAATTCATAGCTGGGAACAAACAGACAGCCATAATACATGCTTTATTTCTTATGCACCTTCTTCCTGGACTTCTCCCTTTAAACTTTTTACTGATGGTCCATATATTCTCTCACCTAGAATGTATATTCTGCAATGCATTGCACGATATGCAAGGACATCTTACATAGTGTGGTTGCTGTGTATTGCTTGCTGGACTTTTGCATGATAAGGATGATAGTGGGTTATGACTGGTGAGCAGATGTATGTTTCAAAGTATTAAAGATTCTTTTGCTAGAGAAAGAATATCTACCACATATTCAGTATTTGATCAATCACAGCTAAAGCTGTGCATGGGCCAAGGGGCAAAAATAATGTTGTCAGAAGGCCCTGTGATCTCTCTCGCTTCCCCTGTGCTTTGAGCACAGCAGAAAATAACACTGTTTAACAATTATATTTAACCTCACTGTTTTCTTTTTATGCAAACAAGTATAGATAATAAGAATCTGTGAATTCTCTGTTGTTTGTTCATTATAATTTAAATTAATAACTTGGTAACAATCAGTGGCAGAATTAAAATGCAAATATAAAAATATTTTTTTAATTGTTCTTTAAGTAAAAACTATTTTATTGATAATGACAGGAAAATCAGCTTTTTAAACATCTCAGATCTTGGCAGAAAGCTTTATTTTAAAATGCTATAGAAAGAATACACAGCTTTTTCTTGGGTTTGTTTTTTTTTGTTTGTTTGGTTTTTTATGGTAAAGTATGTTGCTTGCTTTCAAAATACTTATTTGAAATTGCTGTAAATGTACAAAAAATGATGTACAATGATAATTTCAAACCATTCAGAAGTGACATTTAGATGGATGTTTATCTTAATGTAGCAGAATTACAGTAGTTTGAGACTCACTAGAAGAAACAGTTTTCCTATAAGATTTCCATAATGTCTTATTGCTAACAAAAAATTCAGTATTTCAAATTGGATATTCAAGTTAAATTATAACTTCATGCATACTTGTTTAGGATTTGGATATGAAAATGCTGTGCTAAAAATAATTAGATAATACAATGGCGAAAAGCAAATAGACAAAGAAAAGAACAAAGGGGGAATGAGAGGAAGAAAGCCAAGAGAAATTAATTCTCAGCTTTGCATTTTTCCTCCTTGCCTGAGGGGTTGTGTTGATGCCACTACTCTGGTCTCTGACATCAGTGAATGGCACTGAAAGGAGGATCAATATAGTCAAGCTCCCAGTGCTGAATGGTCTCAGATCAAGTCTAGAATCCTCTCTTTAAAAGGAAAGTGCAAAATTTCAACCTTGTGGTGGACGGACTACTGTTTTAACCTGCATTTATATCCTCAGCATCACTGTCAGATGGTGCAGGGGTGGCTTTCACAGTCATGAGTGCCCATGTATGGTGTTGCCATGCTGTCTAGACATCCAGTAAAATGGTAACCTTCTCTTGGAAACTTATGACCCTGACACCTGTGGTTGGGCAGCAGCTTTTTCCTCCTTTCTTCAATGCACACATTGGTTTGGAAGTTCTTAGAGGACAATCTCATAGCTAAAAGGTGTATTTGGCTGGCGATTTCCCACATCACAGTTTTGATAACCTTTTACCAGGGATGTCCTCTCTTCAAGTTAAGCCTTACTGATTAGTTTCTTCTAGCATATGCCACTTAAAGTCAAAGCCAGCTATTTCCTGGATGGCCTTCTAGAAGAATTATCCTCTCTGAAGAGGAGTAGATTTAGGTCTTCAAGCATCTGTTAATACTTCTGAAAGCCAGGTTGGTTGTTTTTTTTTTCTATACAAAAGAGACTTTTTACATCTGAACTATCCCTGTGTCTTCTCATGTGCAATCTCTCTCTCACCTTTTCTGCTGTACTCTGACTTAGCAAAAGTCTTTGTGTCCTAACCTTCATTCACACGCCAGAAATTGTGCAGCACGATGTAAATTATCAAATAGATTTGGAAGCAGCAGTAGTTGTAACAGATATTTTTGAGCCCAATTCGAAGGAGAATAGAGTAATATTTCAATGTGGGAAGATGAGGCACCTAGGTGCCTGAATGTTAGAACTATGAATATGAATGTGATCCCACATGTCAATATCAGTCTATTAGCTGAACCTTAAACAACTTCAGTGCCTTAATAGCATTTCTCTGTAATTTATCCAAGAAAGCCTGAAAGTCAATTTCAAAAACTTTAGCTACAAACCAGAAATGAATTGAGATCTAAAGCTCATTTTAGTGTTGCTGTTCTTTTATTTATCTTTCATGATGTATAAATTTGTACTTACTGTAATTGTGTTATACTTTACTTTTGTAACTAAGCCATGTCTTACTTTTAAGTTCAAC
>NW_009953912.1:207788-222223 GCF_000747805.2 Chaetura pelagica
TACTATGTATAGAGGAAAGAAAAGCACTATTTAGATCTTTTTATGTCCAAGGTGTTGTTTAGTAACCTTAAACAGGCTCCTGAGTCTTCTTTGTTCAGCTTTAAATAATGTTGCTGTAATGTGCTGATATGTGGATTTTATGGATTTACATCTTGCATCCTACAGCTGTTGACTCCTAAAATGCTAGTTTGTAATAGAGTACCATATTCTGACAGTTTGTTTTCCCCTTCATACACACATACTAATAAATTTAATAATTTTATAAGGGTTTCTTTAAAAGCATTTTGTTTTACTGCATATTTCTTCCCAGATTTCACCAACTATTTAGAGTTATCTCCAAGCACTATATATAGAAGTAGCATCCAATCAGTATCTAATGTAAGAGAGGTGCAAACTCTTCTTTTTCCAAAGACATGGAAAACAATGAGATTAAAAAATAAAATTTCTGTGTTAAGGCTTTTGCATAAGCATATTAGATAATTTATTTCCATAGCACACTGAATTACATGGTAATGATTAAGTACCTAATAGCAGCCTGGACTCGAGGATCCTAGTGCTTTATTAGTGAAGGAGTTCTATAACATATATAAAGTAAACTTGAAATTATTGATTCTTACTGAAGACAGGGTTGCAGTAAGTTATTTTGCAGAACACTCTTTATCATTATGCTTGCATTTAATTTCCCTTTGAAAAGTAAAAAATTCCAGGTGAGTAGAGGTTCCACAGAGAAGTCTCCAGGGATTAGAATCATGACTTACTCAAATTCAATACAATTATTTTTTTTTTTCCAATTCTTTCTTTATAAAAAAGAATAAAAATACAGAAAGATTTGCAGTGTGAATTCCAAAACCTGTTTTCTCACTTTATCTCATTTGGGTCACTTTGTTTGGACAGAGAACATAATGGTGATTTAAATGGTTATCAAGTCATACATTTCTAAGCATAAATGTATCATCTACTATCACCTATTCATTCAGGGAATGACACAGGATGTTATTTTTTTAAGAGAAAACAAGAAGACTGCAAAGAATTGTAGACATTCCAGAACCATTCTGTTGACTGGACAGGCCAATTTTTATGTCTCTCAGGTGTGTTAGCATCAGTCAGAATTTAGATGAGATGAAGTAGCTATGGATGACAGTAGGTGAAACTCCCATGCAAACAGCACTGGGAACAGCATCCCTTACTAGACCTGACCTACACCAAATTAAGACTTTCTCTAAAATTTATTGGGTGATTGTGGTCATCCAAAGGAAAACTCTACGTAAATATTCAACTCATTCTCCTCTCAGTCCATAATTTGACAAATATATGAACAAAGACAATAGTAAAGTGTCTCAGTCTTTTATGTAAAGTACCAAAGAGCTTTGGGTTTAGGTAAAATACACTAAAATCACAAGATATGACCAATTCAATGTTATTTAATCTACAAATGATTACAGAATTTTATGTCTGCTGTTTTCAAAAAGCTTAAAATCACAAATGGAAATAATGAAGGAGTAATATTTTGAAAATAGGTATCTGAAAATTCTTTCATGAACATAACAGATTACATGCTTCTGAAATCCCCATTATTTCATCTTGATTTTGTTTGTACCATTAGTCCTTCTTTTATGTTTCTCTGCAATAAATCAGAACACTGGCACAACATTCATTAAAATCTTGAGAGCAGAAATACGACCTCTAGTACTGCTGTATGTGTCCTGTCTGCCTGGGGAAGATGATGTGCTCATAGCTATGGTGTGAATTTGCACCCTACCTGGTACTTCCTACTGATTCTCCCATAAGGTAAGTTAATGTCCACTGGTGAGCTTTATCTACCAGCACTTGGGTGTTAACAATGGAGATGACTGTCTCAGAGATAGTGTGTGGCCTCCCTTTCTGGTCATATATCTGCAGAATAAGGTCTACCATCTGTTCTAGATGTCTGTGAGACAAATGAATGGTGACCCAAAGGTGCTCGTATCTCTCAAGCCTTTCAGGAGTGAGGCTGGCCATCTAGAACAGGAGAACTGGAAGGCATGGGAACTATCAACCCATAGTTTAGGCTACTGAATTATGTAATAGAGCACAGTGGTTTTCAAACTGTGGCACACGGTCGTACAGCAGTCCATACTGCTGCTTTTGGCTAAGGAGCTGCAGGAAATGTCTGCTCCTGGTGCAGACTATGAATCTTGCCCACAGGGCACAGTCATAAAGAATTTGAATGCTACGGGGAGAGCTAGATGTTGCTGATCCATCGACAGCTCCAGATTAGTCAAGGGTCCATGATGGGAGATGGGTGACAGGAGTAGACATGGCTGCAGCATGGGTACAGAGTCCATCGAGGAGATAGGGCCATTGGCAGAGATGCAGATGTACACAGCTGAGATACAGGGAAAGTTGGTGATGCTTTTGTTCAAGCGTGGTTCAAGGACGACCCATGGGATGTGCTGTTACTGTAACTTATAGAAGTTATAGGACCTGTGATGTAATGGCCATGTTAAATTTTGCAGCTGTCCCTTCATCTAGAGAAAGTGTTACTTCATTCTCTAATGCTAAGGAGAATCTCTGCAATGAAACGTAGTCATAGGAACTTGACTTTGGAGGCAAGATTAATGACTAAGTGGTTAAAGAATTGGCAGAATTACCATATCCTGAGAATACTGAAAATCTGGCTAATTAATAAACTAGTAGAGGTAGTGACAGAATTTTAAAAGACTTGTAAAAACCCACATGCATCTTGTATACACATTTCATTGTTGCTTAGATGAGTTGTGCAAGATTGTATTTAATAAGAACAAAATAAATCCAATAGGCTTTGAAGTATCTTCTTAGGACATGTACTGCAAGGATTGCTGAAAGCAGAAAAAAACCCCAGGAAGCAGGCAAACTTCCAGTAAACTTTATGTTCACTTCAGTTTTATCTAAATTGAACAAAATTATTTATAAGATTTACTTGCATATTTGCTTGAGAAATAACACTAGGACCTTCTGTTTTTACAAAAGCCTCCTGCCTTCTGGTTGCTAGTTAGTTATACAGCACCAAAGACAATTCATTAGTTCACAACTGCCTAACACGTGGAAAATAGTATATGTCAAACCTGGTTATATTCTCATAAAATGGCTGAACACAGCTTCCTTTCAAATTTAAACCTTCTGACACATCAGCATATTTACACCATTTAGCCTGAGTAAGTATGCTAGTATCTCAGATAAAGAAGATATATTGAGCTTATTTTTCTTTTGAACTTGCCCATCAAAGAGACTGGTGCACCCTGTAGTGTTTGTTGAGAGAATGTATAGTGTTTGCCTCTATAAATCAGAGACAGAGTATACAGTTGTCTTATTTTCATACTCCCCAAAGCTCCAAATTACTGAGCTATGTATGTGACATCTCTACTCTGAATACTAAAGGTGCACTGAAACAAGAGGAAGGCAAAGTCTGTTACAGATTTTTATTTCTGTTGTGAAGTGAATTAAAAAGCAAAAGAATAAAGGAGACCTATGCATTTTTCTTCTTATGGGAGAAGTGGCAGGTGTTCTTAGAGGAAATTTGCAGGCATGTGTTAGTAAACAACTTTTATGTTCTATCAAAAAACCCATCAATTGCTGCAGCTGTTGATGCATTAAAGAAGTGTCAAAGACTTTACATTAATTTTTGTGCTAGATAATAAAGTTATTTCCTCCAAGCTCAGAAGTTCATTGCATCTTTTAGTTGCTGGCACTGAATTATAAATACCACTACCAATGTTTACCCCGTTTAACCCCATTTAACATTGCATATGTTTCTGTTGTGAACAGATTCACGTATATATACCTCAGCCTTACAGGAGTGTATTACTGCTTGTACCA
Source organism: Chaetura pelagica (assembly GCF_000747805.2). Lineage (NCBI taxonomy): Eukaryota > Metazoa > Chordata > Aves > Apodiformes > Apodidae > Chaetura > Chaetura pelagica. The sequence goes on from NW_009953912.1 coordinate 211,623, forward strand.
AGGCAGTTGTTCATACTAGAGGCCATACAGACATTTCAAGGCTGAGAGGATTTAAAATAATTTAAGGTCATTTTTATAACTGGGGTACAAGGGCCAGGACAAAAAGCCCATCTTTTTCTAGCTGACACACAGGCTGCAGTGCATCTTGTTTTTATTAAAATTTTTATTATCGAGACTCTTGGCTCCATAGCACTTAGGATTTTGGCCTTGAAGTGACTTTGCTTCCACAGGTGGGTGATCAATTAAGAGATACATAGAGCACGTGAAAGGCTTGAGCTTCATTGGGCCAAGAAGGGTACTGAACTTTTCTGTGTCTTTTGTGGGGCTGCTCAAACTACTAACCTATGATGCAAGGGACTGGAGGCCATTTGTTCCTCTTATGCTCTTTCCAGGTGATCTCATATCTACTGAGCCTGGTGCCTTCAGTACTGAAGTCATGTTATCCTGGCTGACTAGGCAGAGGCCTAGAATAACTACATTTGAGGTGTCTGGGTTGCAATGAAGATTCAACAGCTGCTAACCCTGAACAACACTACCCTAGTAGTCTTAGTTCTTTTGGGCTTGCTCGCCAAATGTCCAAGTCCCATCTTAGGTGCTCAAATGGATTTTATGGGTATCTGTGTAATTTATTTCCATGGTACAACTATCAGGACAGAGCTTTAAAATACTTTAATTATTAGAAAGATTTGGCTGGTATAGGTTTTTATTTCATTGGCTGTAAAGGATGTATTTTATTGATGAAAGCTCCATGAAAGAGAACACCTTTTTCACAAGCCCCTCTCCTCTCCTACATTAAATGGCTTAATACTTAGGACAGCCATATTCTCATTATATTTTTTGTTGCTCTTGTGACAAAATTTATATGACTGCAGATTCCATCACTGATAATATAATAACGGGGTCTTAGTTCCCAAATCACTCTTGCTATTTGCAACGTTGATAATTCTGCAGTTACACTATTCCAGTCACATACACTTAGTAGAAAATAGAGTGGAGCAAAGCTAAAAATAGCCTTTGGCAAAGACTGAATGGATTTCTATCTTACTATTCCAATCACAATTATGTAAAATATTAACAGATGGGAATGAACATTGATGTAGAGAAAGACATGTTCTTTTGTTACAGGACAACACTTCTACAGCCAAGTAATCAAATGAACATCACTGATGTGGGATTTATCAGGGTAGAGTAACAATCAGAACCAAATCTTATAATGTAATGGGGAGCCCATTGGCCCAGAACATAAACAAATATAATAGTAAGACCAGCTTTCATGTATGTTGATTTAGATATAAATGCTCTGGCGAAGAAACTATGAACACTTTATGGACAGGTGTCCATGCAACAAAACATAAACTCACTTTTGGTCATTTCATTTTATTATTTCCAACTAAAACATCCCAAACCAGATATCTGAAATAACGATATAAAATCATCCAGCCTGGTTAAAGTTCATAAAAGTACTCAGCACCTTAACTTGACTGTGTCCTAGTAGGTCTAAACCACTTAGTCTCTCACTACTGAACTACTAAAACTGTAACCAGAGAGTGGTCAGTGCCATTTGATAAAGAAAGGCAAAGCATAAATGATAAAGTTATGTTTTATTAAGACATAATAAATGCAGAGCCAAATGCTACTTCTATTCCAGTCACTAAGGAGAAAATCAACTAAGTTGTGTGCTGGACATAGAATTATAGAATCACAGAATGGCTGGGGTTGGAAAGGAAACTTAAAGAACATCTAGTCCCAATCCCCCTGCATGGGCAGGGACACCTCCCACTAGGCCAGGTTGCTCTGAGTCCCATCCAACCTGGTCTTGAATGCTTCCAGGGAGGGGGCATCCCCAATCTCCCTGGACAGCCTGTTTCAGTGTCTCACCAACCTTATCCTAAAAAATTTCCTCCTAATGTCTCCTATAGGCCCTTCAGGTACTGCAAGGTGCTATAATGTCTCCTTGGAATCCTCTCTTTTCCAGGCTGACAACCGTATCTCTCACAGCCTGTCTTCATAGAAGGCTGCTGCTGTTGTGTCAAAGTACTGGCCAGTTCAAAATAGACTAACATTTCTAACATTTGCTTTGGTTGGGACAGTAAGCAAGCAGAATAATTACAGAAAAGAAGTCCCAAGTCCCTGCTTTGTTGAAATGCAATTAGAATAAAAAATAGAATAACATGTAATGTCACTCAGCATACCAAGGTTCACGAAGCAATTTATTACATGAAATTTCTTTCTTTCTCTTACAAACTAAATTTATTATCATTGTATTAGCAATTTTAAAGAGAAAGTAAGGGATGTAACTGCTTTACTGTTTCTTGAATCCCTCATGTGAATTTGAGGCATTGCTATATATTTTGTATTAACCAATTTTGTTAGTTAATACTTCAATTAGCACATAAGAAAGGGAGTTATGGTTTTAATTACAAACCAGTATTTCCAGCCACAAAACTTAAAAGTATTTGGATGAAAATTTGCACACAATTCATTTTGGTATACACTGGAAAGTCTAAAATATACCTTTCTCAGAGTTTTGGATCATTGCCAAACCTCAAAGATTTACTGAGGTCTAGTAATTTTCTCCTAAAGGACATCTTCTATGAATTATATTTTTTCATCTCTCTCTGTTGTAAGAGATTAGTGTTTTCATTTGTAAAATAATGTTTTAAGGAGATTTACACAGCTGCACTAACAACTTAAGATTCTTCTGGTACATTAATCTGTCATTATTGTCTTTTATAAACAGCTCTTAACTTGATTAGAACAAATTTGGACATCAGTTCTGATATTCCATCTTTTTTCAGCATATTACTATATTTTTGACAAGAAAGAGAAATGATATTGGCATATGTTCACAATGTGCTTGACACAATAAATATATATTGTCATTGTGTGTAATAATATAATAGAATGTTGAATCATGTGTATGTTATCACTAAAGTTGTCTTTCAAAAAATAAAAACACCTCATGACTCACATAGGTCCCAATAATGACAAGTCTTGAAATAATTTCCAAATTTTCTTTAAAAGGTAAATGAAGAACAAAACAGAGTTCGAATTCTATAGTTACATGGATTAAAAAAAAAAAAAAAGCAAATTATCAAATTTAAAGTTTTCAATAAGTAGTAATGAAACTTATGCCTTTGGCAATGTCTTTAATTTCCATTTATTGTCTTTAATGTAACAGCATCCAGGTGTGATTCATTTGACAGAAATAAAGATGCTACATAGACAATACTGAAAATAGCTATGCAGAAGAGTATGCCATATTGTTACTTCCTTTCCTTATGCTAAATGGCTTTTTAATAACACTGACAAGTCTTCTTGAAAATATTACTCTTGTTCCCATTTTAATGGAGAAGCAGGAAAGGGGACATAAAGTGGAAAAGAGAAAAAAAAAAGAAGCAAAAGAAAAAAAGCATAGATTTACAGCAGCTTTTCCTTTTGTTTTATTTTCCCTGTGGATTTTAACATTGAGAGGAGTGAAATAGCCTTCTGTTTACTTTTGTTTTTCTTTGCATAATTACACATACAGACAGTTTTTAGTAATAAAGTTGTAGGCAAATGAACCTCACAGTAAGAGGTAATTTAATTCAGATATATGTTTTCTACTGATGTTAAAGAAGTGAGTTATAGTAGTCTATCTTTATTTCTTCTCTTGTCTCCCCTTACCAGCTGGGGGGATAGAGTATAAGAAAAAAGCAAAGCCTGAAATTACAAAGAAATATCTGGTGGAACAAAAGAAATATTCTAGTTCAGAACATGTAAAAAAAAAGCTATTCCTGTCTCAGAGGAAGGGAATCAAACAGGAAAAAAACATTGTCATCTTTGCCTATCATAAGCGGTTAAAGAGTTTCTTGAGCTGCAGATTGCATCTAGATCATATTTAATAGCTATTGATGAATAGGTGTTCCATGGATATGTCTATTCTTGTCTTAAACCCATTTATACCATTCACTTCTATCAGTTTAAGTAATGACTGGATTAATGGACAAGGTGAAGAGAGGACAGAGAGCACTATTTCAGCTATATTTGTTCTGAAAGCATTAGCTGTAATGTTAGCTGAATGCTTGCAATCTCAGATGATTTAGTTCCACCTGAGTCTAGTCTAATAAAAATGAAAAGTTCTGATATTTCATAAGGAATATCACAACCTCCTTCCATGAGAAATTATAAAAGCATTCCCCCCTCCCATAAAAAACACCACAACAAAAAATCCCCAAACCAAACAAAAAATGACAAAATATATTTTTTTTATTTAAATCTCCTAATTTTCTTTCAAATTTTGTAGATATTTTAATTTCTTACTTTTGGTGGTTTTAATGGTGAAACATCTTTGAAGGGTGTGCAAAATCTAACAGCTAGAGTTAATAACCAAGACATGGCTTATTTCTTAATATATTTAAAAAATACTGAGAATGTATATTTTAAAAAACATATATTGTAGATTTAGTTTAGTAAATCCATAATACCTGTTTAATAATGAAAGCATATTTTTACTGTAGGTTTTCTGTTTGCTTAGTTGGTCTTGTTGGTCTCTTGGTTTTTTTTGGTAGCTTTGGAGAGATGTAGGAAATGACCTTTAAAAGTCAGTGAATAAAATGTTAGATGATATTGACAGCTCAGGTAGATCAGAAGTAGCAAACATTCCACCTAATGAGTACAACTGAAATTCTGGGTCTTTTCTAGTTTCATTTGGGAATTTGAGCCTCTGATATGCCTGCTTAGCACTTGAAGGAGTTTGTAAAGGAAAAAAATCAGAGTCAATCAGAAGTATTTAATCTCCGGTTTTATTCCATTCATCTTGCTCTTTTAAATTTTAATAGTGATCCTATGAAGTAGGATTTGTTTTAGGTTTTTAGAGCATAGTCTGTAATCCACTTAAAGTTTCCAAAGAGAGAAAACTTTCCTTGGAGACAATTTTTTTTTTTACAGACAGACAATAATTCATATTAAAATGTGTGAATTATTATTGTAGGGGATAGCAAACCAGAAAAACTATAGTTAATAGTTTCTGCTGAATAAACTGATACTCAAAACAGAATTATGCCCTCTCCACTGAAGGTCTTGCTGAAGGTAAGTGGATATTGTCCCGAAATGGACAGGATGGCAGACAAGACATGTATGCATGGATCAAGATTTATTGCATATAACAACTTAAAGTACAAGGACAGTAAAATTTTAGGGAAACTGGAAGATCAGAACAGAAGTTGAAGTTTGAATGCAAAAGTTATTTTAACAATAAAATTTGCTACATGTAGTTGGATCAAACAGTAAAGGTTAACCATTAGAATGCTAGAACCTTTCATATCAAGTTTTATAGTAGGCCTAGAATTTTAATTACAAAATCTAGAGGATTCTATACTCTTAAAACTTAATGATGGACATTACTTAACATTAAGTTTACTAATAAAGAGGCAATGAAAGAGTTAATATCTCTCACCCTTTCCAGGACACACCTGGGTGTCCCTGGGTGGGTCTTAATTCTCAAGCATTAATCTCTCTGGTAGGCATCAGAGATATTGCTCCCCAAGCATTTTAGAAATTGTAGTGCAAAGAATTCTTTCTCTCTGTCTTGAAGAAAGAATATACAGTACTGCCTGATTGCAGAACATTAATTTTTGTAAGAGGAAACCAGTGAATGTACTATTTAGGACTGGAAGTTAAGTAGAAAATTCAGAGAACACTTAAGGGAACAGCTACAGAAGAGTAAGGACTCATTGTTAAAATCCCACGTGAAAAAGAAATAAATTATCCCATCCACTTTTAAAACAAAGGAACAAACCCAACAAACTCTGTGGACTGGGATCTGTTGTTCAGATGTATGTCTCAGTTTATCTACAGTTCTGCTTTTACAATATTCCAGATCACAAGTGACATCTGAGATGTAATATTATCACATCTTCAACTAGTTATTCGTAAGACCTTAGAGGAAAAAAAGAAAATCTGCCAGGGTAAAATATATACAATAATGACATGTTCAAACCATATTCTAAAATGAAAAAGGCTCTGTTACACTGAGGCAAGGAAACAAGCATTTAACAGTCAAAAATACCCAAATCTTTCTTATTTCAGGAAGACAGCAAAGAACATAAAAAGTGTTCTTTTAAATTATATTTTTAAAAAATCTTTTTATTTGGTTTGAGTCTTGCAAGGTTCTTGCAAGCAACACTTTTTTTTTATTTAACTGAAAGTTCTGAAGTTGTATCCTGCTCTTGAAATGTGTTAAGTAACTCATTTCTCTTTCAAGGCAATATTTAATCCTTTCACCATAGAGGACACAGATTAAAGATTTAGAGTCAGTCTTTGAAAGTAAATAGATGTTGTGAGACATTCAACAACTTTCAGGTCCTGACTCTTACAAGAAGAACTGTCTGAAGTGGTTTTCTTCACTATTAGCATTGCAACCTGACTGTAGCCTTTGGGGAATAACGACAGACCTAATGGTTTTCTCTGTCCATGAAAAACAAGCCGTGAGATATGTTTGCCTTTTCAGACTGAGAAAAAGGCCAGATAGAGAGATAAAAAGACTGTGAGTCTAGAATCAAGAAACCAATCAAAAAGTAGCCCCACAATAATTCAGTTATCTTTAGATGGAAGCATACATTTACATAACATAATAAAGAGATGTCAATATTTTTATTTTTTTTTCTAAATTGCAAATTATTGGAAGTGGAAATGGAATTTTGGCATTGTTGCTCATTTTTGCTTTTGAATATCTCCAGCTCAATTAATTTTAGGTCTGTAAAAGAAAAAAAATTGGAATGTAGAGAATTACACTGTTCAAGAATTCATCCAGAAGCAATTAAGTATAAAGATATTCAGAAGTTGCCGGAATGGGGAAAATTACCAGACCCACTTCTAAATTGTTTACTAAGATTTTAACATGCAAGATTAACTTATTATAATTTATAATATTAGTTCATGTAACTTAATGTGTTTTCTGTTTTGAGGCATCAGTCGTCCAGTCAAGCAAGTACTCTGCATTCATATGAAAGCACAGGTTAGAACAAAATATCCTGCATATCTTACCATGAACTTGTAAATCGCAGCCAAGGTAGCACTTGAAATAGCCATCTCTTTGTAACTCGCTTTTCTAGAAATCAACATGAAGTGAAAAGGTACTTATTTACTTTATCTCTACAATCTATGCATCGATCCACTTAAAATAATACAATACTTAAACATGACATGAGTTGTTTTTAACAATTTATAGAAAAAAAAAATCACTGGATTTTAACTAAACTGAAAGGCATCCACAACAAAGGACAAGTTTTGAAAAAAATTGCTATTTAAATAATTGTAGACATTTGAATATTGTTAAAATAACCTTTTTTCAAATTTGAAAACAAAGTTATTTTTTCTCCTCTAAGTATTTTAAAAGCAGTTATTTAAACTATACCTACACAAAATTAACTCCAACTTATTTTAACCAATCAGAACTACCCTCTTCTAATTCTTAAGCTATAGAACTTTTCATGAACTGAGCTGCCAAGATTGGAGAAACGTAGAAGACAGAATTTTGAAACACAGATTGTTTTTGTTGGCTTTGCTTGTGAGAGCCATACAAGAAAAAGATATAGAGAAAAAAGTGTCATCTTAATAGCTACTTATGTTCTCAATAACACAGATTTAACTGAATTGTGAGTGGGGTGAAGATACTCTTGGAAAAGAACTAATATTTTTACACACATGGCACAACTTTCTCACTCATGTGAGAAAGGGCAGTGGTGGAGTCACCATCCCTGTAGGGATTTAAAAGCTGTGATTCTATATGTATATATGTATATAAACCAACACTGGTGAGGACAAAGAAAAATAACTGCATGGGTTATTCACCTCTGAAATACAGAATTGAAGGAGCTGTGCACAGAGGAGGTAGTATAACCCTTCTGAAATCCTCATCCTGATGCTTTTCTGTTCAGCAGCTGCTCTTGAGTGGCATCTTAATGTGGCAATGTTTGCCTGGCTGACATGTCAGGAAAACTGGATTTTATTAGCTAAGTTGGTCTGTGCACTTTATAAATTTAAACAGGATGGCTGTTGTAGAGGATTGCCTACAAACCTTTGAAAAGATAAACTAAAACAGCTCTTGAAAGATTAAAAAAGAAAAAAAAGAAAAAAAAGAAAAGACAGGTCAAGCCATTTTTAAGGATTTGTGGCTGGTAACACTTGTTCTCCTTCATATATTCATGTACTTATCTGAGTGATGTGGATTTACTAATTAAAAGTTACGGCAAAGGAAAAAATCACTTTTAAACACAGTATAGTAACTTTAATTGTCTTAATAGAATTTTTTTTTTCTTTCTCAGTGTCATGTCCTTCTTAACTAGTTATATAGTGTAATTGCACTAATAGTAATGAATTAATCTAAAATTAAATTGGATGTTGCACATACAACTGTAAGAACTATTTTGTATTGCACAGCTAATAAAATGTAGCACTTAAATAGAAAGTTACAGACTTTAGTCACTTATTAATATTCCACTGCATTTATTAAAATTGAACAGATGGTCTCCAAAGAAGTTTAATAACCACAACAGTGATAATCATAGAATCATACAATCAGAGAATAGTTAAGGCTGTAAGCGACTAAAGATCATCAGGTTCGAACCTCCCTGCTATGAGCAAGAAAACCTCACACTAGATCAGGCTGCATAAGCCTCATCCAACCTGGCCTTAAACACCTTCAGGGAGGGGGAAGCAACAACTGACCTGGGCAACTTATTCCAGGGCCTTACTACCCTCATGGTGAGGAATTCCTTCCTGATGACCAACCTAAATCTCCCTTTTTTCAGTTTCAAAACCATTATCCCCTGTTCTATCACAACACTCATGAAAAATCCCAACCCAGCTTTCCTGTAGGCTCCTATTAGACACTGGAAAGTGCTATAAGTTCTCCTTGAAGCCTTCTCTTCTCCAGACTGAACAGACCCAACTCTCTCAGCCAGTCTTCAGAGCAGAGCTGCTCCAGCCCTCAGATGCCCTTGGTTGCCCTTCTCTTGACCCTCTCCAACAGCTCCATGCCTTTCCTGTGCTGAGGGCTCCACAGCTGGACACAGTACTCCAGGTAGGGTCTCACCAGAGCAGAGTAGAGGGGCAGAATCACCTCTCTTGACTTCCTGCATCTTTTGATGCAGCCCTCTGGGCTCCAACAATTGGCCCTCTGGGCGCCAACACAAACTAGCAGCTCATGCAGAGCTTCTCATCTAATATACCTCCCAAGTCCTTCTCCCTTTGGATGGTGTTCCTTCCCTCTTGGGTGTCAACCATATCACACAGCTTGGCATCATCAGCAAACTTGCTGAGGAGACAATCCCACTGTCCGTGTCTCCAACAAAGATGTTAAGCAGCACTGGTCCCAGTACTGATGCCTGGGGGACATCACTCGTCACCTTCTTCCATTTGGACAGAAAGGAACACCAGTGAAAGGGACCTTGACAGGCTGGAGAGGCGGGCCAGTGCCAACCTCATGAAGTTCAACAAGGCCAAATGCAGGGTCCTGCACCTGGGTCAGCACAACCCCAGGCACAAATACAGGCTGGGGAGAGAATGGCTGGAGAGCAGTCCTGAGGAGAAGGACTTGGGGGTGGTAGTAGATGAGAAGCTCTGCATGAACCACAGCCCAGAGAGCCAATCACATCCTGGGTTGCATCAAAAGAAGTGTGGCCAACAGGGCCAAGGAGATGATTCTACCCCTCTACTCTGCTCTGGTGAGACCCCACCTGGAGTACTGTGTACAGTTCTGGGGCCCTCAGCACAGGAAAGGTATGGATCTACTGCAAAGGGTCCAGAGAAGGGCCACAAAGATGATGAAAGGGCTCTAGTAGCTCTGCTCTGAAGACTGGCTGAGAGAGTTGGGGCTATTCAGCCTGGAGAAGAGTAGGCTCTAAGGAGACCTTATAGCACCTTCCAATACTTGAAAAGGGCCTACAGAAAAGCTGGGGATGGGTTTTCATTAGAGAAGATAGTGATAAGACAAGGGGTAATAGTTTTAAACTGAGAGAGGGGAGATTTATGTTAGAAGTTCTTCACTATCAGGGTGGTGAGGAACTGGAATGTTTTTCCCAGGGAAGTTGTTGATGCCCCATCCCTGGAGGCTTTTAAAGCCAGGTTGGACCAGGTTTTGTGCAACCTCATCTAGTGGTAGGGTTCCCTGCTCTTGGCAGGGAGTTGGAACTTTAGGGATGATCTTTAAGGTCTCTTCCATCCTTAATGATTCTGTGGTTTTATGATACTATTATTCTTGCTTCTTGGTGGTAGTGGTATTTATTTGTTATTTTGCTTGGGTTTGGTTTTTAGTGGCATTCTTGCAATAAGAGCAGATCTGCATGACTCAGGAGATTGATCTGGAAGAATTCTGGCTCCTTAAGCCAAGCACTGCATGCCTGCTGGGAAATTGTAGTGTTTAGTTAGAAGACTGTGTAAATCTCTGATGAGGTTACTTCCAGAATCCTTCTCTGCTTGTACTGCTTAATGTAATTCCTCCTTTCTGGTTCCTGTTATGTACATCCAGTCACATTACTCTTCTCATAAAATTAAGATTTTTACAGTGCAAGCGTGGCCTTGTGTGCCTACACTCAAATTTTCAATAAACCTGGCATCTT
>NW_009953912.1:222238-224986 GCF_000747805.2 Chaetura pelagica
GCTGTAACCATGGCAAGTTGCCTTGGCAGAAGATCAGCAATTGATTAGTGACATACCTCCATAGAGGCGGTTGCTGACAATTTGAAGGAAATGGACTTTTGGCCTGTTTTTAAACTTTATAATCATTGTAAACTTTCTGTCTTGTCTCCTTGACAATGACATTTTATATTCAGCAGTCATTGATTACTACCTTCTGTCTTCAGGAGTTATGACATAGTTGTAAAATGCCTTGTCTTTTTGCAAAGCTTATAATACAGCTGGTTCTTCTGCTCACTCAAGGTTTTCAGACTTTTTACTCAAACAACCAAAGGAAATATCTGTTCAACCAGAATGCCAATTAATTCTACGCTTTCTTAACTCATTTGTCTTATGATCTGTACGTTTATTGTTCTGGATATCTGTTTTCAAAATTAAGTATATAAGATGACCATCCAACACTTTAAACAGTTTTGTAGGCTAATTGCTTCTAAGTGAAATAAGTGAGGTTTAGTTTCTGGTCTAAGATGAAGAGGGTAGAAATGTTTCATTCATGAGGAAACATTATTAAAAAAGTGACAGTGTCAAAGTTGCTCGCTCTGCTTGTGTAAAAATATCCTTAGAGCATTATGTCTATAAAGCAGATCCTTATATATTTGTATTCAGATGTCTGCATGCTAGACATACAAACCCAGCTGAGCCTACAGCAAAACAATTGAAATTGGCTCACTCTAAAGGTAATTAAAGGAGCGACAATTTACATAAACACATCTATATTGTAACTTCCAGAGTGAAACTGAGTTAGCACATTTATTTAAATATCTATTTTTCAAAATGGAAGTGGAGTGTACGAATTTTTGCAGTTTCAAGCAGCAATTTGACTGCATTAATGGCATATTTCACTTCATCACAGAAACAAAACTTTTAAAGAACTTCTGTCTTTCTGTTATTATGATTCCACCTGTAGTTATTAATATTCCAGGGCTGTAGAAATAGTTCTGTTGTTGTTTTTTTTTTCACCATGTATTGTTTGAGGAAGATGTCTCTAAAATAGTGTTTTAATGTTCACCAACATTTATTGGCCCTCTATAAATCTTTTAAAATAATCATTCAGAAAGCAAAATTAGCTGTAATAAAATCCTGAAGTCATATGTAATTTAAAGAACTAAAAAGATGGCAGTGTTTTGTATTACTAATCTTGTATTGTCATCTTTTCTTACTCTTAGCCCATCCTGCTCAACCACACTCAAGTCACTGAAATCTTCGGTGAATACTCAGCTACATTAAAGGAAGATTTCTTTAATGGTACCAGTGACCAAAGTTGTTTTTCGGGCTTTGATTTGTCTCTCCTTACAGGTATGCAACTTTCCAATACAAAGGATCAATGGAGTTTATTCTCTCTTGTGAGTTGTTTGGTTTTTGTTTTTAATCAGTAATTTTTCACATTCACAAGCAATCAAAAAAGTGATGAGGAAAAGGGAAGAGGTACTAGAGAGCTTGATGACTTTCTCATTAAAGTACCCCATCTCTCTGTAACGGTCACCAAGAGGTATATTGGCCATCCTGTTAACTCTGTGAAACTTCTGTCTTCCATCATAAAAAAAAAAAAAAAAAAAAGGGGAAAAATTAAGAAGTTGCAGTTGTGATTCTCTTTCCAACACTAGTAATAGTCTATCTGGGAGAAGATTTCATCAAAGCACTACTATGTGCACGATACTTTCCCTAGTAGCCTTATGCCTGCCAAGCTCCATTTCATCACAGCAAAATACTGGAATCAACAGAATCATTATTTTGGACAGAGACAGAGTAAAGCTACAAGTAAAAAGAGAAAACACACTTTGACAAATATGAGTAGCACTTGTAATCCCCAGGTACTATGCCTTGATTGATGGATGGATGTTCATATGGCAATAATGAACAGCCATTGACAGCAGCCTACCTTTCAGCATTTTCTTACGGTTTTAATTCCCTCTAAATAGATTATAGACACTTAGGAAAAAACATGCTTTAATGCAGATGTATGTCAGTTAAGGGGGAAATTGTGAGTCACTGACAAGCTTATTTCTCATAATCTCCACACTCCAAACAGCTTTTATTGCCCATCTATGTGTTTCAATTTCTGCTCAAATTCATGTGTGAAGGGGACAGACTCGCTATGTAATTAGTGGTACTATACTTGTAACAGAGAGATGAAGGAGAGTAGCACAATGTTGGTGTTTCTAGCTCAACAGAAATTATTGCTGCATGCAATTCCCATGTAGGAAGGCATTTAAAACAAATTAGATTTTTATTATTTTAAGGATTTCCCATGTATAGTTCTGGTGATGTAGACTGCCTGTTCACAGAGCCACATTGCCACATCAACACCAGCCAATATTTCCTTAGCTACAAGTGCAGTGGGCTCAACATTGTTCTACTTTCAATAACAAGTGCAGTGGGCTGAGGCAATCTGGCTTTTTCTGACCTAGCCTACTTCACCAGTAGGTTGAAACAATTTGCTATCTTATAGCTCTAGTGCAAGTACAGTGATAAGGGGTGATCAGGCACTCCTTACCTGTACCCAGGAATCTATTGTTTGTAGAACATACCTAAGATCTTCCCTGTCCTAACCATAAGCCTACTCTGGGAGTTGCTGAAGATGATCTGATTTAGATTGTGGTTGTCCTGGAAAAATACCACTCAGAGTCAATAATCCTAAAACCCTACAAATATTGGTCCTAAAAAGGAGGCACTTTGGAGTCCCCCAGGATTGCACCCAACTGCTACCTCGTG
>NW_009953912.1:225007-230337 GCF_000747805.2 Chaetura pelagica
GGAAAGAGTAAGTAGCCAGCTACTTCTCAGACACACAATGGAAGATCAAATTACATTAATTTACTACAACTTGACCTTCTGGGTTAATCAGTGGTATATTTCACTGCAATTTCTTTTTTGTTCAGTTCAAGGATCCTTAGATACCCAAATTTAATACCTTAACACAGGTGAACCTATGTATCTTTGTTCATGCATGTGTGTGAGCACACCATTTAGTTTAGAAATTTTAGAAGATCTTTAATTGAACCTCTGTATTGATTTCAACACATTATTGATTATTGATTAAGTATTGCTAAAATTAATATAATCTGATTTTGTGATTCATTACAATAGTAGAAATCAACTTCAGTTTACTGCTATTCAAAATCACACCAGACCCCTAATTATATGTTAAAACGTTGTACTGAGATCCCTGTAGGAAATTATGGGGGGTGGGGAAATTATAGCAGACAAATACATTCGGACGTATATACTTAATTTTCAAAGAAATGTCTCAAGACACTATTTTAGAGCTGAGGAAGGACGTCTTGGATTAACAAAGTAAATTTATTAATTTTTTGAGGAAAAAAAAAAGTTCCATGCATATTGTATTTTAGTTGGTTGATTGACAGAGAGTCTTACTTTATTGACAACACAGATAATTAAAAGGATGCATGAAATAAAAAACAACTGTGTAAACCTAGCTGTCTTATAGTTATCCAATTATCAATTTTAGTATCAGCAGATTACATCCTATCAATATAATATGTGAAGATATTAGCCTACCATTTTATTGTAAAATAATTTTGAAATGTATGTTCTGTATGTGGCTGAGGAAGCAGTTGAAAATATCAAACAAGGTTGAAAAATATTGTCTTTGACCTAGCCCCAACAGGATATTAAAAATACACAACTGTAAATGGAAAAATTACAAAGGTGGCAACTGTAGCTGAGGGGTTGTCATCAAATATGGTAAAAATAACTTATCAACACCAATGTGATATAGATAAGCAGACACTTCTTTATCAATGTGTGGAGGGTAAAAGGGATAACTCCTCCTAGAGCACCCTGAATTGCATTCCAATCAACAGGTTTTTATATATTAAATTTCTATTGGCCAAAATATTTAACATAAAAATGCATATAATACTTGCTTTTAATTATTCGTTAAATTTAACCTTTGCATTGATTGACCTCTTCAAGCTACATAACTTCATACATATTCATTTCTAACAAAAATCATTGGTCGCTCTATTTATTGTAGTCCCTGATATTCAAACCAGATTGGCATTGGGAAAAGTGATATTCAAGAAGCATAGCTGGTTACTATGACTTTGGCTATCATGTGATATGTTCAAGATTTATTATTGTATTGTTCTTTTCATGGTAACTGCTTAAGCATCTCTTACTCTTTATGCAACACTAGACCTCAGCTACTTGTACGTACCACTTGTCTAGTACATGTGGTTTCTGTGATTACTGAAGTAAAACATAATTACCCACTCTCCCTCCAAGTATGATTCTTATACGAACATTTTCTTCTAAAAGCCTTGTCTTTGTCAGGCCTAATCAGGCCCAGGCCTTCTAAATAACCAAAATTTAGTCAATTCAGTAACAGGGCGGCTGCTCTCTTGTTAGCTTCTTCCCACAGTAGTCAACACTTTTGTCTGCTCTCACCAGTACAGAATACATATGATATTAGTTGGAACTAAAGACAAACTTAAAACATTGGTGCTATACCAGAATTGCAAGAGTGTCAGAGCCCCACAGACTAGCTGTTCAGTGGAGTCTCAAGGAAGATGTGTTCTTTTACATGTAGTTTGCTCCGATAGAATTATCTGTTAAATAACACAAGGGTCTTTGTTCTTTTTAATTAGTCCTACTGTCTGTCATACCACATGGCAATGGGGAAAACAGTTGTATTAATTCTGCGGAAGCTGGAGGGAAGAAAGAAAATCCTTCCTGATGATAAATAATGTTGAAATAAAAACGAGAGTAAAATCTCCACATTTGTATGATGTTTAATTTTCTTCATGAAAACTTTCCTGTAGAGGTTAGTTGGTTTAATGAGTATCTGCACTGGCTCTTAGTAAAGTGTGTTTAAGCAATTCATAGAGGTCAAGCGGAAATATCTTCAAAAGCATCCAACAGAACCAAATATTGTTAAAACAGTAGGAATTCTGTCTGTTAAAAGGGTAGTCAACAAAGACCATACCAAATAAGAGAAAAGCAAAAATACAGTGTATAATAATTTAAAAATAATAAAATTATGGAAACTACGCATTGGTAAGAAAAAATATCAGAAGTTAATTTAGTAAACATGTTAATACTTATTTAACCTCTGTCTTTCAATATACGGAAATGTGTGTCTTTCCCTTCCGTTCCCTTCCCTTTCTTCTCTTGAAAGAGTTGAGGCTGTTGACCCTGGAGAAGGCTCCAAGGAGAACTCATGGAGATTTATGTTAGACATTAGGAAGAAATTCATCATCATGGAGGTGGTGAGACACTGGCCCATGTTGCCCAGGGAAGCTGTGGCTTAGAAGAGCTCAAGGCCAGATTGGATGGGGCTTGGAGTAACATGACCTAGTGGGAGGTGTCCCTGCCCATGCAGGGAATTATAACTATAAGGTCCCTTCCAACCTCAACCATTCTACAATTCTATGATTCCAAGTTTCTGTGATTCTTTTTATAAATAATATATTATAACTATGGAGCTTGTATAAACTTATTGAAATACTTCTGCAAAAAAAATCACACTATTTTGGAGGAATATACTTATAAAGTTAAATAAAGTAGCTATCAGCAAAATTAGGAAACTCCCATTCTGTATTTATTTAACCAGAAAATAAATATATTATGATGAGCCATTGATCTAAGACAACCTTCCTTAGGAAAGGAATTTCTTCTTATTGCACGTGAATGTTCAGCATCTGGCCAGTTCTTTCTGAAAACACCCTTACAATCTGTTTTCATTTATAAACCTTATTAATTTAGAAATGCAAAGGGAACAATCCCCAGTGCAATAATAAATTAGGAATTACTGTTTCCTTGTGGTGTTTGCCGTTTTATTTTCTGGTTTCTTTGCATTTTATGTGTTAACAGTGAAATGAGATATAAGAGCAGATGTTGGTATGCTACCCCTTGCCTTCAGAGCAGATTGCACCTTTCATTATCCACACACACAAGCTATTGTGAGACATTTACTCCTAAATTTCCTTAGCAACACTGCAAAGTATGCCTTATGAGAGATATTGGTGGGTGGAAATGTTACTAAATAAATCTCAATACTTTTCCTTTATGCTTTACCTGTATGACATTTTATTAAAATAACTATAGGATAAGAAGTGGTCCATTTTCCACACAGCCACAAAGCAAGCTTGTATTACCTACACTTAGGTGCAGTTTGTGCTTGATTACTGTATTGTATACTGTATTGTATACTGCATTGTATACTTTCCTCTTCACTTCAACTGCTTTCTACTTCCACCTCAGGTATTCCTTCCTCAAAAAGGACACAAATTAAATCCTTGGTGTTACTGAGGCTAGTGTGCAATTTTAGATATCTTTAATAGTGCTTACAATGATTAGTACTTGTCCCCAAAGACACTTCAATTTATTGTAACATGACTGCTTTGGGAAACCTCAGGGGTAGCATGGACTGGAAGTCTGTCAAACTTCATTCAGCCCTCCTAGCTGGTAATGTCCTGTGTGCAGTATATATTTACAAATATATTTGTCAAAAATTATAATCTACTGCAAATTTAATTTTTAAAATATCCATAATTGCACAAGAGGGAGACACCAGTGTCAAACCACAGACTAATTAGCTTCACTTGTTAACTTTCCCACAAAGTCCTCAAAAAATGTGTAAGAAGATCACTCTTTGAACACAAATTTCCCCCCTCTATTTTCTTATACAAAATATTTCTTGTCATCATTGCTGGGTTTTTTGTTTGTTTGTTTGTTTTGTTGTTGGTTTTGTTTTGTTTTGGTTTTTTTTTAAAACTATTAAGTTCTGTGAATAAGAGGGTTTTTTACTGCAGAAAAAAATATTTACATATTCTTAGGACTTCTTAAGACAAAGTTCAAACTTAGAACTGTAAAAAAAGAAGCCATTTTGTTGTAACGGTTTCATAAAAACAAACACAAATATTTAACTGTTTGAAGGCAGTTAAATGGATCATATTAGTACTCCCATTTATAGCCCCTGACACTTTATGAAGTGTCAGTAATAATTAAACTAGGTGAATCTTACCATTCCAAGACAGACCTTAAACTGTTGTAATAAGGCAATCAGGACTGAAATTTAGAGCTGTTTGCTAGCACTGATTTAGTCTCATTTTCTGTTCCTTATTCTGGCCCTGAATTGTTCTGCAACAGCATATTTAAATTCTTTGCATCTCAGATTACTCATCATTATTAGAAAATGTTGTTACAGTTATTATTATGAGTCAATCTAAATTATCTGTTTCTGCTAAATGTTTTCATTTACCATTTTGCTGAAAGAAAATTTATCAATGTCTGATGTAAAATTCAATGCATTTTAAAAATTCTAAGCAATTTAGCTTTTGAATACATTTTTATATTAATTGCAATGGAAGTGCAACTCAATATTGGTAAGGCTCAGCAGCATTCCTTGAAATTAAGGGGATTAAAAAATACCTTTTTGCTGCTTTTTATTTATTTCCTAAGAAATTACCTGTTAGTGTCAGGGTTAATTTGTATTCTGTTTATATTTATGGTTCCTTACTCTAAAAAATTTACAAATGAAAAAATATAGGTCTGTGTAAAAACTTAAAAGCTGCAAGGCATGAACACTAAAGGAAGATTTTTTTGTCTTCTTAAAGAGGCAACAACTTGCTCTAGGTCCTGTGACATTTTTCACTGGAGTAGAGCTTAGTTTTTGTTATATGTCTTGGTGCTCTCAGCAAAGTCAGACAATGATTATTCTTTAAATGTTTGGAGGTTGAATGAACTGTGTATTCACCAAAGATCAAATTCAGTGACTGGTGGCAATAGGTATATGATATCTCTCAAAACCATCCAAATAAATCCAACATAGTGCAAAGGCTTCTTAAGCCTGTCTCTCTTTTAATACCTTCCTTATTTTGCATCATTCTATTTAATCTTTTTATCTGTATTACAAAATACCATACTTATAGCCTTTTCTTTCTCTACCAATAACATTTTATTCTGTATTTATATTGCAAATGACAATCACAATGAATCATATCATCATAACACCACACTTCATAATCTATATTTTTTTAATGAGTTGTGTTTTGTTTTTTGGCCTTTTATTGTTGTTGTTTGTTTGGGCTTTTTTATGTTGCTTGGAATGCTTGAAAGAG
>NW_009953912.1:230353-246215 GCF_000747805.2 Chaetura pelagica
CTTTCCCTTGTTCAAGATCTCTTTAAATCTGTTTATCCTTAATACATGCAAAAAGTAGTTAGGCTGCAGATACCTCCTGTTTTCAAAACATTTGTTATCTGTTATTTGTTTATCTGTTATTTCTTGTGTTAGTTTCTAATCTGAGTAGATAGAAGCCTAGAGTTTTGTTTTTAAAGATTTTAGGTGCTACAGTCACATAAAAAAATAAATTGACAGCTTATAAATATTTATCATAGTATCTATTACCTTTTGATCCAGCTGGGAGAATAGTCTCTCCCTCTTCTAGATCATGATTAATTGCAAATCTCCAGACATTTACAGGAAAAAGTTACATTATTACCCCAAGTTCACACATAAGGGAGTCCCAGTAAGGACAAATAAACATATTGGGAGAAAACTACACCTCATCCTAACTGGGGCTGACACTTCCTGATACTTCCAAGTGCCTGTGGCCTTATCTTCTGTCAAAACACAAGTGCATTTGTTCTAAAAGTGTAGCAAGACCCATCTGTTTAAGAGCTTTTTTTCTTTTTGCCACTAATGGCAACAGGATTAATTTTTCATGATTTTCATCTCAACAAGTAAATGTCACTGTGGCTGACAGAACCACTTCTGCAAAGCAGATAGCATCTGCTTTGCCTGAGCTGCAGAGGTGTAAAAAGGATTTAAGTCACATTTAGTAATTCTACCAGTAGAAACTGCATGCTCATCTGAAGATAGAATTTAGACCCTACTTCTTTCCAACATACTGTCATTTCAAGGACATAGTTGTTAAGACTTTCCATGATCAACACAGGGAACAGAAATGTGAAAAATCCCGCAAAGGCAGAACAACTACTCCCAACACTTGAAGACTATAAATATGGTTGAGCTCTGAGAATCAGCCATTCAACTGAAAGGCAGAATGATCTTTCCAAGGTATTGTACAATGTAAATGGCAGAACAGTTCCACAACTGCAAACTTGAGAAAATTAATTTTGGTCACATTTGTTAAACAGTAACAAAGGTACTAATGAAATAATGGTAGTGAGAAAACATGAAAATGTACTTTAAGGACAAACATAACACTCAAGGTGGTTTACATTCTCATAGAACACAAAGTCAAAGTTCTTACAGAGTGGCAAAATGGCACTTTGTAAATACTCCCATGATAGAAATGGAAATAATTTTACTTTCTTGACTTTACTTGAATTTAATAAAGCCAACATCCCGCTTTCATGGCACTGCAGCTTGAGCAAGTCTCTGAAGTTCTTTTCTTTCTTTGTATAAAAAAGGAAGTTGCACTGAAGTAAAAATATTTTCTGTCAAATTAGACCTTGTGAGTGAAGCACGTAGGTAATAAAAGTTAACATTAAAAATAAAACTGTGAACCAGAAGTGTTTCTTTATTTATTTGTATTTTATTTTCCAAATTGTTTATATAGTGATTTTGCTCTCCCATTCTGCACAGAGATGCAAAGTCACACGCCTGACCTAAGAGTATGAAGCTGTTGTTTGGGGAATTTTACAGCGCAAGAGGAAGGCTGGTTATGTTCATTTAATAAATATGAGTAAAACAACAGAGTCTGATCCTATGAATTAAAAAAAAATATTAAAATTTGGTATGTTTTTAGAAAAGAAAAATCTGAGGAATCCAAGTACTTTTGCAACAATTTTTTTTAATTTTGTGTAATTACTATGTGAGATTACTAAGAATATGGCAAGCGATTTGTGCGGGCAAACAACATATGATATCAAGTAGGTCTACTCCTTTGCAAAATCATAGATTTATAGAATGGTTTGGGTCTGAAGAGACCTGAAAGATCACCTAGTTCCAACCCATCAGCATGGGCAGGGACATCTCCCACTAGACCAGGGTGCTCCAAGCCCCATCCATCCTGCCCTCGAACACTCTCAGTGGGCAGCCACAGCTTCTATGGGGAGCCTGGGCCATTGTCTCACCTTGTGGTCTAGAATTTCTTCCTGATGTCTAACCTAAATGTACTCACATTCAACTTTAAAGTCATTACTCCTTGTTGTATCACTACAAGACCTTGTAAAAAGTCCCTCCCCAGGTTTCTTGTAGGCTTCCTTCAAGTATTGGATGATCCAAGATATCAAGATGCTTACTGGTTTATGGACTAGAGCATGTAAAAGTATCCTGATTATGAAGGAAAGCATATCCAGACACACTAACAATGGTGAATATTAAAAAGTGGGAGAAGACCTTGGGTGTTTAAAGGTGCTGTTGTAATTGTCCCTTGATTGATTCAAGACCCTGTTGCATTAGTCCCCACACAAACTTTGAAGTGACTACAGAAATCTTATATGGGTGACTGAAAAAAGACTGAAAGAAAATAGGACCAGGATTTATCAATTTATGCTTTAATATCTTTATTAACACATATGTGATAACTCATATAATCTGATCTAGTCAAAAGAGAGAAAAGGATCTTTTCTAGAGCACAATTAATTTTGTCCTAAAATAAGTGTTTAAATTACATTAAATAAATTGTGCCTGTTTCTCTCAGGCAACTGTAAGAGATCTCCAGATAGCTAGCTCAGATGTATCTGTATTACACATCTGACATTACTTGTGATGAACAGGCTTTTACAAAGTCAGAAGATCATTAGAGTCTGAGTCAGAACTGTACACCTCTTCCATCACCCTATGAAATATATAAAGTGTTCTGTGTTTTTTTTTTCCTTTTAAAGGTGACCTTTAATATCTTTAATTAAAATGTGAATAATTTCTGTATTTTCCCTTTGCTTCACTAGACCCAGCTAGGATCACTAAAGTCTGCACGTGTTGGTTCATATTTCCAAGTTCCTGGAGTGATGACCTCTATAGTAATAGATGAAGATTTCTACTTGCACTACTCTTCACTCTTCCAGTAGTGCGGGTAATCAATATTGTATGTTAAGGCTACATATCAAGAAAATAAGGATAGCCCTTGTTCAATGTTCTGTCTCATTGCAGGACTTAGCTGTTCACTATTTGACTATTTGACTTATCATATATTATGTCTTCTAACAGAGTTAGCTTATGTTTTAATTCCAATTATGTCATTCTAGCTCCCCATACCAAGTAGCTTTAAGTCATCGGGAGTACTTAATTCCAGCTAAAGGAGAAAATGAGGGAAATTTAACATAATGGGATAATAAATAATGTGATAATAAATAAACTGTGCAACAGTAGGTTGCTTGTTATTCACACTATGATTTCTGAATCCTTTAAAAACTGTCTTATATTTTTAAGCTATATGTGAGTTCATCTGGAGAAACCCATCTATTTGAAGGAAACAGAGGGGATGGTAAGTTGTGATGTAGTGATGTGTCTCTTTGGAAGGTTAGCAGTCAGATAAAAGATTCCTTTTCTAAGTAATTTTCAGAAGCAATTTTACTGCTTTCTTTCAGGAAGAACTAGTTTGAAGTCAATGAGCTTATTTTTTATTAGACCTTAAAATGAATATGAAACAGAACAGGTCCTTTGGCTTTTCCACTCATAAATTCAACATGCATGACATGGCTAATTCAGGTGCTGTTTACACAAGTACCTTAAATATACTTTACTGTAATTCAATCAAGGAGGATACACTGGCAGAGAATAAGGCAATTGAATCGAGGATGCTTTTACACTCAGATAAGGATTCTGCCTCTGTACTGAATCCTAGTGTTGTTCTTTCAAGACTCTATGTGAAAATCTTAAACAAAAATGTGAAGGTTTTTTGTTTTTGGTTTTTTTTTTGGTTTTTTTTAAAGAACAGATATAAAATATCACATTATACCTTGATCCAAGTTCCTCTTGATGTCACTGGGAACATCACAGAAACACAGCAACTGAGAAGAGTTGAGGCTGAAAGGGACTTCTGGAGGCCATTTTCTCCAAGCCCTCTGCTTGAGCAGGGCCACATAGAAATCGTTGTTCAGACAGTTTTTGAGTACCACTAGAGATGGAAACTCCACAACCTCCCTGGGCAACCTGTGCCAGTGCTCAGTCACCTTCACAATTAAAAATTATTTATCAATATTAAGACAGAACCTCCTGTGTCTGAGTTTCTGCCCCTTGCCTCTGGTCCTGTCACCATGTGCCACTAAGAAAAGCCTGGATCCATCCTCTTTGCATCCTCCCTGCAGATATTTGTATACACAAATGCAAGTCCCTCCGACCTTTCTTTTCTCCAACTAATCTGTCCCAGATCTCTCAGCCTTTCCTTGTAGGAGAGGTGCTCCTGCAGAAAACACTCCTAATGCAGCCCAAGACATTATTGTCCTTCTTTGCAGCAATGGATCATTGCTGGCTCATGGTCATGTTTGTGTCCCCCAAGACCTTTTCTGCAGTCCTGCTTTCCAGCTGAGTTACCCCAGAGCTTACTGGTACATGGAATTGCTCCTCCCCAGGAACAAACTTGGTATGTGTCCTTCCTGTAGAGATCCCTCTGGGTGGCAGCACAATCCTCTTGATTTGCATTACCAGCAACCTTGGTGATGTGGCACTCTGCCCTCTCATCCAGATTATTAATGAAGATTTTGAACTGGAGTGGATCCAGTGTTGACCTCTGGTGCAAGACTGCTATTTTCTGAAACGATCATCTAAATGAATGTTTGTTATCCATTTAAGGAATGATAATGGTAACTTGAGCCTTGTGTGTGTATCACTGGTGTTACTTCACACTGGTTATGGTACCTGTGTGCTTCAGACACAGCTAAATAGCTGAGTTGGTATAATCATATCTATGTAGAAACCTACTTCCTACTGAAGCCTGAGCATTCATCCTGACTCTGCAGATAACAGCGTTTGACAGCCCCAGGCTGCTGCTTGATGATCTCTGGCTTTGCTTCTGGGTCCATATTGTTGAAAGACTATTTTCTTGTTGTTCACTTGTAGGATGTACAGTAGTGCTAGCTGTAATTTGTAGGTCCCACAACCTAACTGCCAGCTTCCAAGGGGTCTCTTCATACCAGTCACTCACCATTTTCTTCTTGGCTGGTTGGCATCTACATCTTACTGGTCATTTATGAGTGGTAATGGTTTTAAACTGAATTATAGTAGCTTTAGATTAGACAGATACTAAGAAGAAATTCTTAACTGTGAGAGTGTTGAAACACTGGAACAAGTTGCCCAGGGAAGCTGTGGATGTCTACTCACTGGAAGTGTTCAAGGTCAGGTTGAATGGGGCTTAGAGCAACCTGGTCTGGTGGAATGTTGCCCTACTCATGGCAGACGTGTTGGAACTAGATCAATTCCAACACCAACCAGTCTGTGATTCTGTGGTTTGACAGACAAGCAGCAGTTAGCATCTGTGCAACATGATATAGCAGCAATGAGAACAGTTTCTGCTCTGTAACTGAGAAAGGGAGAACAACAACGGTGCTTTGCAGAAACATAGAAGGTTGACAGGGGATAGAACAATGACTGAGTAAGTGTTGGGGTTTTATTCCTCATTTTCCTTTTTGTTCAGAGCAGAAAGATTCATGAGGGCTTCAAAGAACTGTTATGGAGCCCTGAGATGATCAGCAGGGGAAGCTAGTGTGTTGCAAATAGTATTTCTCAGTCAGTCCACTAGTGCAAGAGCTCTGATCTTCAGGATATAATCACAGGTTGGAGACTCTGACAGTTAGGTAGTCTGTGTGCTACCGCCCAGGGCTGTTGTGATGGATGTGAGAGCTGCCAGGGTGTTTCTCATATGTTGTCAGACTTTCTAGCCCTTGCCAGGTTACAGTTAGTATTGAATACATAGTAATCTGGAATTTAATCAGGAAATTGTTGGCTCTGATATTGTAAATCAAGCCATGAGAGTGTAGCAGAAATGAACAAAATTCAAGAGCACGCAAGAATCAAAAGGCTTTAGTTTAAACAGTTTTATGATTGCAGCTTACAGTTGGGTGTTCATTGTAGGCTTTTTGCTTTGTCATTTTGCTGGAAGAGCTCATCAAAACATATGATTTCTATAAGGATTTTCTCATGGGATAAAGAAGAAAGAAGGGTCGTTTTGTATGGTTGACAGCTTGGCCAGGCTTAGAAAACTTCAATTTTTTCACAGAATACTCTGAGCCATGTTGGCTGTCACCAATCACCTCTTTATTTTCCATGTGCCTTAGCAGACTTTCCAGGAGGATCTGCTCCATCACCCTGCCAGACACAGAGGTGAGACTGACCTGTAGTTCCCTGGGTCTTCCTTTTTCCATTTTTAAAAAGAGGGGCTGTGTTCCCTTCTTTCCAATTGTTGAAACCTCACCAGACTGCCATGACCTCTCAGATGTTGGACAGGCACTTATCAACTGCATCCAACAGTTCCCTCAGGATGTATGGATAGATACTATGAGGTCCCATAGACTTGTACACCGTCAGGTTCTTTAGATGGTGACAAACCTATTATTTTCCTACAGTGGGTGGTACTTCATTCTCACAGACTGTGCTTTCACCTTCTGTGGCATTTGCAATGAGGCTGGAGCACTTGCCAGAGAAGACTGATGCAAAGAAGTAATTGAGAACCTCAGCCTTCTCAATATCCTGCATATCTAGGTCTCCTGTTTCTTTCTGGAAAGGGCTTACATTTTCCTTGGTTGTCCTTTTATCCCCAGCATACCTGTAGAAGCTCTTCTTATTTCTCTTTACATCCCTGGCAAGATCTAATTCCATTTCGGATTTGGCTCTGCTTACCTAATCCCTAGCTGTTTGGACAACCTCCCTCTAATTGTCCTGGAGTACCTGGCCTAGCTTCCACCTTCTATATGCTTTCTTAGTAAGCCTGAGCTTTTCTAGGTGGTGCTTTTATAGGAACTGCTGGAGATTCTACCTTACCTTCTCATTGCTGGGATACCTCACTCTTGGGCTTGGAGAAAGTGATCCTGAAATATGAGCCAGCTTTAATGGGCTTTAATCCTTCTTTCCAGGATGTTATCCCATTACACTCTCCCGAGCAAATCCCCGAGGAGGCTGAAAACTGCCCTCCTGAATTCATGAGTAGTAATTTTACTTCCTTGCTGCCCTAAGGATTTTGAACTCCACCATTTCATGGTTGCTACAACTAAAGCCAGTCTTGAGCTTAGCATCCCTCACCAGCCCTTCCTTGATGGTTAGAACAAGGTCCAGCAGGGCACCTCTCCTTGTTGGTTCCTTGATTACTTGGAAATGGAAGTTGTGATCAACAACCTTCTGTATTGTTTGTGCTTTGTTGGAGTTGTTCTCCAACAGTTATCAGAGTGGTTTAAGTCACTCATAAGTACCATGGCTTGCGAACATGAAGCTGCTCTTACCAGCCCATAGAATGCCTCATCTATACTGTACTCCTAGTCAGGTGGCCTGTAGAAGACTCTCACTGTACTGCTGCCTCTCGCATCCTTCTCCTTAATTTTAACCCGTGAGTTATCAGTTGGCTCCTCATTTGTCCCCAGGGAGAGCTCCATGTACTCCAGCTGGTCTGTGACACAGAGGGCAACACCCACACCTCATCTCCCCTGCCTGTCCTTCCTAAAGAGTTTATAACCCTCCATTCTGATGCTCCCATCATAGGAGCCATCCCACCAGATCTCAGTGATGCCAATAAGGTGATAGCCCTTCAGGAATGCACATATCTCTCGCTCCTCCTGTTTATTCCCCATGCTATGTGCGTTTGCATAGCAACATTTAAGCTGGGCCTCCAGTGAAGGTCACTGATCAGCTGCACTCCAGGTGCTCCCCTGCTGACCTGCACCCCTTCTATAGGTTTGGGCACCTACTACTGGTGTCGGCATCACTTTGGAATTTATCGGCGTGGGATGAATGAAAGTTCCCTCCCCCCAGCCACATCTGTTTTCATTTTAAGTTAGTGTTGTTTCTATTTATAAATTGCAAATTACGGTTTTCTATTCCAGCACCTATAGGTTTTTTATGCATTCTATGATATCTCTTTCAATCAGATTGTGATTTGGCTACCACTACTTTTGCTCCTTGATATCAGTTTTCTAAAATCCAGAACTGTGCTGATGTAATATAAATCAGACAGTAGACCTGATTTTTTTATTAAGAGCTTAAATAAACACATAAACATTTCAAAGCAGAGGTGGCAACATGTATTATAAATATAATGGTTGACTACACAGTTTCTGTGAAAGTAATCCTATACGTATGTGAATTTCTATATAGGTGGGAGAAAAAAAAACAAGAAAAAATGCTTACTCCATATATAGGGAAGTAATTGAAAAAGGACTGTAAATTTGTTGTCTTTCTTCATAATAAATATGCTAAATTATTTTACATCCAGATGGTGTCTTTAGTCTTGTATCTATCATATCTCATTGATACATTAGTGATGGAAACAACAATTTGAGCCTCTCTAGTTTAAGTTGTAGTTGAGGATCCAAAAATATCTTTCTGGTCTAGACCCAAGATCTGAAATAAAACTTAAGCTACAGCAAAATTCAACACAACAATTTCTTACCTCCATCAACAGGCACTGAGTTTCATGACTGCAGTTTCAAAATGCTACTGAAAACAGAAGACACTTGTCAATATCTGTAAGAAGTATACTTTGTGATTAATTCATTAAAAAATTACACTTCTCACTTGCTCATCTCTCCTAATTTATATAAAAGCCCATGTTTATATGTAGATGGGAGTACAGCAATAAAATTAAAGAGGTAAGGGAGAGTCATTCTCAGTACAGAAAATTTAAAGGAAAAGTAAAGTGGTAGAATCAGTGTAGCAGAATAACACTGAAGTGGTAATTTTAAGTTTACTGTGAATGATACTTATGTAATCTGAGAAAAAATGAAAAAGAAAAAAAAATTCAAACTTAGAAAGTTATAAAGAGACATAAAGGACTGTTCAGAAATTAATACAAAATTATCCTAGCAGAACTTTTGAGATGTGTTTACACTGTCCTTCCTAACACTGTTGTACCTGGAGTGCTTGGTAACAACTGACTGCTAGTAAATAACACAAAACCATTTTCCAGAGAAGCTAGCCTCAGAGGATAAAGTCATGAACTTGTTTAACTCTATGAAAATAAATCTTTTGACTACAGGAAGACCAAGATTCAGACTTGATGTTTTAAATATGTCTATCCTGATTAAGTGCTAAAGGGTAAATTGAGTGCTAGCAGGAGGACCGATCACATAGTCATAAATATTTAGGTGGTCCATTCCAACTCCCATCAAAGGAGAAAAAATGACACAAGAGGACAAATCTAGACAGTAATGAAAGTCCATTTGTTTTTAAAGAGCTGGAAGGTTACATGAGCATTTTTTCCAAAGGAATCACAGAGTATAGCTTGGAAATATATGTAAAAACTCGTAACAACTCAGTAAGCAAAGACTTCAAAGTCTGACTGAGTTTCTTTTATGCTTGTAATAAACAAGGATGATAAATCCTGCCACCATTACATAATGTACAATCTTATAACCAATATTAGTTTTGAATATATGAATATAATATATTTCTACATGTATTTTAGAAGCATCTATCTGTTGTGACCAGCACATTATAATTGTTTTAGCACAAGAAAATACAGAAGCACATACAAAATTGTATCTCAATGTAAGTTTCAGAGCACGACAAAAATAGAAGTATGGAAATAAAATAATTATTTTAATGTATCTTATCACAATATCGTTCTTGCAATGTGTGGAAAAAAAAATCCGCAATTGTATATGAAAATCAAAATTTTCATCTTATAAGGAATAAAGGACTGTAATTAGAAACTGAATTTTAATTGAGATACGTATGTGCAAAATGAGCCTGTGCTCAGCATTACTTTGATACAATAAATCTGTGTTTTTCTTAATTAAGCATTATACAGAACTTTTTATTTTAACTAATTGTCATAATTAGGGCTAAAAGATGAAATTCAGTTAACATATGCTAATCCACCAGTACTCTCTCAGGTGTTTAATTTATATGATTTAATGATGCATATATGGAAAAATATTGCTTATCTGCTTGAATTGTGATAAAGAGACAAAGGTTGACTGATAAGTACAGGAAACGTAACTTAGGAAAGTTATCCTACTTTTTTCCTATTTTCTTCCTATAAGTGAGTTTGTTGGTATAAAAACTCTGCTCCAGATCTCATAACTCAGCACCTTTTCAACTGTGGTGATCCCTTAACAACCCTTTGGGCAACTGTCCTCACTCAGGGTTGTAACTTAATTTGTAATTGTCCTGATTTGAGCCAAGATGAAGACAATTTTCTTTTTACCAATTTTTTATTTATTTATTTATTTTCCCTTCAGTAAACTTTCTTTTAACTAGCAACAGTCTCTTCTAACAAAGGCTGTTAAGAGAGGAATGTTTTTCTAACTGCTGGGTCTTCACAGTCACACCTTCACTCTGCCGGCTCAGACACTACGGGGAGATCTGTGACCCCCCCATCAGAGGCTGAGTTAGACAGACAGCAAAATTGGCCAGAGATATTCCGTTCCATAGAGCTACATAAGCTCAGAGGAAGGTCAGTGATCACAGAAGACAACTTCCTTCCTGCTTCTTCTTCCCTTCTCTTCCATCCATGGCCGGCATCTGGGCAGGACTCCGTCCATCCATCATCACTGCCCCCCCAGGCTGGAGCTCTCCTGATCCTCATCACTCTGCTCTCTCTCCAGCTGCTCCAGGACTTTTCGGGACTGTTCCCAGCTCAGGAGATGCTGTAAGAGTTGCTGGGGATGGGGGGTGGTGAGAAGTTTTTGCACATTCCTGAACACATTTGTATATAATGATCTATCTTTTCTTTTATCATTAGTGTTTAATTAAAGCTGTGTAGTTTAGCTTTCAATCCAGCCAAGTCTCTCTCTTTTTCTCTCTCTCCTTCCCTACCTGGGTGGGTGGGGGAGGGGATTGAGAGAATTGTTGTCAAACCTGAGTCAAACAGTGACAGTAATCTGGCTGCCATTTTTTCTTACAATAACTTTTTCTTCAGATTTGATTCCAGCTCCTGACAATGTTCTGTGACTTTTGGACGAACTAGTCTGGTCATCATGAATTGCTTAGTCATATCCAAAGACACGCATAGAAATGTATTGTGCACTGGCAGCTATAAGACATATCTTGTCATTGTAGCATGGAGAGAGACTTGTACACTTGCTGTTTTTCCCTGATATGAATCTTAAGTATGTCCCATGGTTTAGTATTTCAGATATGTAAATGGGACATTTACTAAATCCTCTCATTGAAATGACCAAAATTAAAGCAAACTGTTAAACCATCTACCATTTTAATATGTTCCTTTTTCTTCTACTTAGTTTCCTTTGAGTTAGAAGAGGTGTAAAAGATTTTGCCTTTTTTCTTTTCGGTGATATAAGGCTTTAAGCTTCTTTGTGACTGCCCCTGAGGAGATTGTTTTTTAATATGAAAAAGACCTTTGCCATGTGATTTAAATTATTATTTGGTTTGAATCTGTTAAGGTTCTTACCCCTGCACAGAATTTAATTTTAAATAACCTTCAGTTCATACTTAAATTTTACTGTGTGTAAATAGTGTCACCTTGCTTCCACTTTTCAGTCGAAGTGCCACATATTTTCCTTGTGGCAGGTCATCCAGAAAGTCTGTGGCCTGGAGAGGAGGGATGCGAAAGGAATATTATATACCTTTCAGTCAACAAAGGCAAAGACAGCAAGTGGTAAGGAGAAAGGCAGTTGATATGACTAGAATGCTTTCTTGGATAACTGTCAGACCTGACTTAATTAAGTTACAGATATACAAACATATATCCATATGTTTGTAGTTGTAAATGTCTTATTTTATAAATTTTTGTAGTTTTTTATATATGCAAACTCATTCATATGTAAATGGAATTTATTAGAAATAATCCAGGGTGCAAGAAATATTTTTGACATTAATTTATTGGTATCTATTACAATTATACTCACATTAAAATAAATACTTTTTTAAAATCAAAAAGTGGGGAGAAAAATGCTCTTCAGAAGAAATAATTTTAACCCATTCACTGTATTTCAATAAGTTTTTATATCATTTGTCTTTGACAGTGTAAGAACAAATGTTTGTACTTGATGAATTTGCATTTAACTTTTCAGTTTCATGTCTCAACTCTCCTGGAGGTATTATTAAAGCCATACAGAGATAATGCAATGGTTCAAAAGAAAAATCTGTAAAATACTTTGTCATCCTTCACAGTTGCTTATGTTTCGTTCTTGTACACTTAAGGACATTAATGTATAGGAAGAGGCTAATTATGAATAAAATGTCTGTTTGTTGATTTCCTAGACATATTTTGTACACTTGTTACTCAAAAAATTTTCACTGTACTTTAATGATATCCAGACTTCATTGACTCTATTTATTAATGTGAAGAAGTGACTGAAGAATCAGTTTTGTTAAACATTTCAATAAAATACAGAAGACTTTTACATTATTTTGTGCAGTTGACACAAATGCAGACATTTGAACCTCTCTAGAAAAATTTGCATATAGTGTTTAAGCCTGTTTTAGAGATGATAAGCATCTTAAACACTGTCTCAGTATTTCTCTGAACTGGTGCAGAACACCCAGGACTTCAAAAAAAAATCCTCATTGTAGGTGTCTAATTTCTCATCTGAAGTCCCAGAAGATTAGCGGTATTTGCTTCTAGGAGTTTGCCCAGCTGCTTCTCAAACTGGAGTGCACAGTCGTCACATTCCACATTTTTGTCTCATGCAATCTGCTTTGTAACATTTTTGTGTGGTGAATTTGGAAACAGACCATAAATTTAGCATTCAAGAGAAAAGATGGATTTTTACTGCAGATGCCTCTGTACTCTGTACAGCTGCAAGGTGTGGGCTCATTGCAGCCGTAAGTACCTGCATGAGAGGGCTCGTGCACCACAACACAGAGGACATGCTCATGAGGTCCAGACATGTCATAGCCAGACTGGGACTATTGCAAGGGCTGCAGCAGAGCAGCAGGTGTGCAGGTGAAGAAGGACATCAAGTGCTCTAGAAATTCAGGACAAGTTTTACTTGTCTGGAAAAAAAACAAACAAAAAACCACAACAAAAAACCAAACCTAACCAAAACCAGAAAAGCCCCCTAAAAAACCCCCCAAACCCCACAACCCAAACACAAACCCAAACACATTTGGAAACAATACCTTGAAATTACTGGGAGTTTCCTGATCTGGTTTAGTAGTTGGAAAATAAAAAAAAAAAAAAAAAAAAAAAAAGTAAATTGGAAATTAAACCAAATTAATGTTCAGTTCATATGGTTATTGATTAGATTATTATATAACAACTGATTGATTCACAACATGCAGTTCTAAGTGCTGTTAATTTTTTTTACTTAATTTAAAGGGATTTTCATTACTACTTCAGTTGCTATTCAGTTTGTTATATGCTGTTATATAAATTAGTTGTCATTGTCTCTTTACATTTCTATAAATGAATAGGATCTAAAAATAGAAATATCAAAATAATCAGATTTTGCTTTCCATCCCATGTGGCGTAGGAATTTTTGTTTACTTTTAGGTATCAGTTACAGATGAAACAGAAATTTCCAAACAACTTACAGTCTTTCATTAATGCATCACTTCTGAACTGCAGTGACTGTATTTTTGGAAGCAAGAAACAATTCAGAAACTGTCATTAACCACATGATGTAAAATAGAAGAAGATTTGGAAGACCCTATTCATTTACAAATTTCCTACCAAGTAACAATTTATTTTGTTCCAGAAGCCTTTGAAATCTATGACCTGAGCACTGATATTAGGAAGATTTTGATATTGTATTTACTTAGTAAAAGTGGCTGTTGGAAGTCTGCCTTATTAATCTCTGTGTTTTGGGTTTTTTTTTCCATTTTAAAAAAATATAATTAAATTGTCATAAAAGCAAAAGCCTTAGGAGCTAATACAGAAGACAACAGGAGTTCACTGTTCATACAGCTTCCTCTGGTAGCAGCAAGAAACTGCATTTTCTCTAGACTATACATTTGTCAATATATTAGAATTAAGAATGTGAATCGATGTGCAGCAATGCCTTTTTTTCTTTTTCTTTTTTTTCTTCCTTTTATATTAATCTTGGTTTTATGTTAAGTTATTGCAGTTATGTTACTAGTGCAGTAATGAAGAGACTTTTTTTAAAATTATTTTTTATTTCTTATTTAACCAAGCAAAACAGCCTTGAACGTAAATTTGCTTTTAAGTGATAGACATTTATGTTCAAAAAACTGCATAAAATAACCTTGAAACCAGACTCTCAAATTTCCAGCTGACTGTGAAATACAACTGCTAACCCTAAGCCCTGTGAATGCATGCTTGACCATTTTTAATTGGATAAATTATCATAGCAATGTCAATTCAGCCTATTTTTTTTAAACAAAGTATCTTTTTGCATTGACAATTAGCATTTCCAAGGAGAAACTTGATTTTCCAGTAATATAATTTCTTTTCATTAGCATACATTTTCTTGTAGTTTTAGCTTGTGTCATGTTAATAAAGTCCCCCATATTTCTTTAGAAGCTTAAGGTAATGGGAAGAATCCATAAATAGTACAAAAAGCCCTTAAATAAGCATAGATCGTAGTCATCAGTAATACATCAGGAGTACCATAAGGGCCCTTAAATGGGTCCTGAACATTGTCCTACAAAGTTTCAGGGTAAAGATAATCAGCTTTTAAATTACTACTGTGAACTACATTGAAACCATTACAATCTTGCCGTACAGGCAAAGTGGATTTTACTTGCTTCAGCATATTTAAAAATAACATAGTTATTCTATCAAAAATGCATATCTGCCTTGAAATAGTCACTCATATAAAATGAACACATTGCAGATCAGAAAATTAAAAGACAATGCATAAGGATGGTATGGATTACAATTTGTGTGCTTTCTGGGAAGCAAATAGTGAGAAAAAAACACACCTTTGTGCAAAACTGACCTGTTAAACAGTGCTTCTGTTAATCATGAGTACATGACAATCTCAGCTCTGTCAATTGGCAGTAGTGTCTGTCTAACATTGCTCAGTCTAGTGGTTTCTGAGGGTTCACTGAGCCAGAAAGTCTTAGCTATACCATTCTTTATATGCCTTTTTAATATACTGTGGGGATAATGGCTTTCTTGTGCTGTTATTAATGCCTGCAGCAAAGACAAACCACTTCTCTCTTGTTCAGAGAAAGATGAGACAAGTGCTTTTGTTTTTTTTCTGCCACTACTTCGCTTCTGAGGCAGGACTACACTGTTTGCAGTGTTTCAGATGCCACTTTGATGCCTCTGGGTCTCATCCTTAGAAGAGATCACATTAGAAATGTCAGAGTTAATGACTGGAACTGATTGTAAGCAGTTTCTTTTTCAAGGTTGAGCTGTTTGACAAACATAACTGGTTGCTCAACTTTTTCTTAGTCTCCTGTTCAAGGCACAATGGCAACCAATTTTTAGATACTTCTCAACAAGTAATGAAAACAGGTAGACATGCATGAGGTAAAAAAAAAAATAAAGACACAGTTCTGCATCTATGTTGGATTTTTCTAGCCTGTGGATCAAAGTGTTAAAGAAATACTAATAAAATATCTATATTTACTTCCATAATCTTGCAGAAAATTATGTCAATTAATTTCATAAGCATGCAAAGCTGCATAGTACATTTCATACAAAGCATTTTTCTCCTTGCTACTCTCCAACCCTACCACCTGCTGTATAATTTAAAAATTCAGAGAATAAAACTCTGCACTGATTCTTAACCATTCATCCTAAGTCATCCAGAATAAATGTCTTATAATAAAATGCCCTAAAATTATTAAAATTGCCTAGTCTCTTCAGATACATTATTTCATCTGAGTAATTTTTCTCCTTAGTTAATTTTTTGGGCAGTGAGATTGTAGCAGTAAAGGCTCTGGGATATAAAACCATTATTTGTTTTCCCTAAACTGACATATCTTTTTTATTATCATTATGTAAAATTACTTACAGATCAAAAGAATTAAA
>NW_009953912.1:246640-254919 GCF_000747805.2 Chaetura pelagica
AGTGATACAGAGTCTGAAGCAGAGAAAGGAGGGAGAAAGCCTTCTTTGAAACAAAACAAAACAAAACAAAACAAAACACTTATCAAATTAAATGCAGCAGAATGCCACAAGTGTAGAAGGAGAATGTGAAAACTGATATAATCCTTTTCTTCAGATCACTGAAAGATATTATAAACTTCCTGAAACCAATAAACAATTGTGTTAAACAATAAAATTCCTGGGATGCAATGTAGACACCATACAACTGAGATATCAATATAAGTATTTAATGTACTGCTTCCTGGTGAAATAGCACATAAAGCACCTACAAGCATAGAAGCACAAAGCTTCCTAACTGAGGGTTCAAATAGCTATTAGATCTGACAAAGGATGAATAGGAACTAAATTATTACTCCACGATATCATCACCTAACTGCCACTGCTTCTAATAATAGTTAACCCCACTCCACTTTATGTTCATTAATTAGTAGTCCTGTTCCAAAGGGTATCTGCAGATTCTGTGTAGTGAGCTGCTTTTTGCAACAAAGTGATTTCTCTTCCAGGAATTTACCATCATAGCAAGGAACTGTGTATGCGTGCTGATGATAACGTGGTTAAATGGTAGACTTTTCTGGTGTACTTTACACAGCTTTGTAGGCAGTAAAGACAGTCTGGAACAGTAACGTATATGCATACATATTTGACAGATTCATGGCTTTCAGTCTTATGGGAAGCTTTTCAAACATCCTGATCTGGATAACCAATCATCTTGACAATTTGCTGGAGACTACCGCAATCAGCACAGACAAAGGATCTGACTAGTGTGATATATATTCAGCTTTCTCTCAGTATGTTCTGGGGAATAAGATAAAAAGTATTCTAAGTTCCTGCAAATAAACAGCCAAAAATCCAAATCAAATCCTATGACTGACATCTGTTTTGGTCTTTTTTCCTGTTTTCCTCCACTCCTACTTTGACATAGGTTTTCCATTTTAAAGCTCAACACAGCATGCTTCCTGTATCACACTGCCCTTAAAAGTTCTGTGCAATGGACCTGACTGCACAAGAACATTATCAATACAATTAAGGTGAGAATTTAAGTAACAGTTTGTGTAGTGATTTCAAATAAACCCTGCTATCCTTTAAATTAGCCATTATGCACTTGCAGCTGTTAGGAACCAAACCAAGGATGATAAGCTATATAAACAGAAATTAGAAAAAACATGCAAAAACTGGTACAACTTTTAGGCCATCTTAAACAATTTGATGCAACAGTTTAAAAACTCTGCCAGTTTCTGTACCTTTGATTTTTTCACACGGGAGCTGCAGGTTCCATATGAATGTCACATGTATAGATGCACAGCCACTATGTTCTACTTTTCCTTGTCAATTTTCAGATACTTCTGAAGCAATCAGGAGGGCTCCTGAGAGTCTAAAGACTGTGAGCTGGTAGTTATTTATTACATGTCAGAGAGTAGCAGAAGGCCATCATGGCATTAACAGAGATGTCTACGTGGCTTTCCCCGGAAGACCAAGGTTAACAAAGAAAAGAAATATTTGACTTCTGTTTTTCACTCCATGAGAATGCCAAAGACATATCCATAAGAGACTTCACACTGAAGAGCAGTCCAGGAATGAAGAGAACTGTTCAGTATCTGGGCACACATGTGTGCTAGTGCCTGCAAGCATGTCAACAAGAAAACTGTACAAATGAATGAAATCAATCTATTTCCAAAGTAAAAAACACCTTATCCTAGCAGGCATCACATTGGCTATGCTGTTGCTACACTGTTTCCTACAAACACAGAATGAAATGGTATGCTTCTCTCCACTTTAGCTTAATTCTTCTCCTAACAGTGAGGAAGGTAACAAGAATATCACAGAAGAAATGTCCAAGTGAAATACGAGACAGGTAGCTATTCCTAGTAGCTACCCCAGTATGTTTGCCCAATCAGAAAATTTGGGGACAAGTTTTAATTACATCTTGGTACCTATATAGAATCCTATATAATGAACCTATATAGAAAAATAGGAAACTGTGACAAATTAAGTGACATTTCTTTTTGCAGACCTACCCTAGCTATTTTTTCAGTTAGCTCTGATTTAAGTGATATCAGAAAAAGATGGCATATAAAGCCAAGAATTCCAGAATGCACATTAGAAATAAAATCTTTCTATGTAATTTACAATTAATTTAGCCATGGAAGTGTTAGTATTCTCTGTTTTTAAAATTCGACACACTAGAGGGAGAAGAGGCCACCTAGAGGGAGCTTGGTAGGCTTGAGAGGTGGGCCAATGTCAACCTCATTAAGTTCAACAAAGCTAAGTGCAAGGTCCTGCACCTGGGGTGAGGCAGAACATGGATTGAGAACTGCCCTGAGGAGAAGGACCTAGGAGTGCTGATTGGTAAAAAGCTCAACAGGAGCCAACAATGTGAGCCAAAGTCAAGCGTGTCCTGGGCTGCATGAAAAGAAACATAGCCAACACGTAGAGGGAGGGAATCCTGTCTCTCTACTCCACTCTCATGAAACCCCACCTGCACTATTGTGTCCATTCTGGAGCCTCCAAAACAAGAAGGACACGGAGGTCTATGACTGAGTCCAGAGGAGGCCCCAGAGATGATCTGAGGGCTGTAGTAACTTGTAGTAAGCTGGGGCTGTTCAGCCTGGAGACCTTAGAGCACCTTCCAGTACATGCAAAGGGGCTACAAGAAAGCTGTGAAAGGACTTTCAAGGGCATAGCGTGATAGGATAAGGGGGAATGTCTTTAAACTAGAAGAGAGTAAGTTTAGCTTAGTCAACAGGAAGAATTCTTCACTATAAGGATGTTCAGACACTGGAAGAGGTTGCCCAGGGAAGCTGTGGAAGCCCCATACCTGGAAATATTCAAGACCAGGTTGGATGGGGCTTGAAGCAAACTGGTCTAATAGGCATTGTCTCTGCCCATGGCAGAGGGATTTGAACTAGATAATCTTTAAGATCCCTTTCAACCAAAACCATTTTGTGATTCATTATTTTATGAAATTTAAAATAGAAGTAACAGATACCAAGACAAAGCAATAGAAATAAACACTATTCTGTAACATTGTTTTAGCTATTATTCCTAAAACTAGTCTATATTATTTTAATAAGCCTTAATTTTAAACTGAAATGTAATGAGGCCTTATTATAGACAACGTATAGGAAATTCAGTTAAAAATGTGGACATACCTATTGCTTTTAAAACCTGAATTAAGTCAGATCATAGTTCACTGTTTCATGGAAAAAATGTGCAGTGTGGAATAGTTAAGTTGTTCTCAGAAAAAAAAAAAAAAATGGAGAAGAAAAGAAGGATTCTAAACTAATTTATTTTCCCTTGATGTGACCTCCTTTTTATTAACATTGCTAGAACTTTGCTGCCTTGTGTCATCCAAAAATCATTTACTGTGTTTACATTTCTTTGTGATTTTGTCAAAGCTTATTGAAGCATGCTGTCAGTCCTCTAACTCAATTTGAAGGAATAGCTCACATGAATTTCAGATTTTATTCCTGTAGGATAGGATTGCAGAAGTCAAACTTTTTATTTGGGGTATATTTTACTAGAGGAAAATAACTCTGTGCTCTGAGAACCAAAGCTAAGGAACTGAGGCTGCATTTGAGAAACCTTATTTTGGAGAAAAAATTCTGCATATTAAGGAAGAAATAAATTAGAGATGGACCAAATGTCATTCCACAGTATTAATAGTGCTCATAAGCCACATACAGTCTCTTACATTTTTTACTCCAACTAATTCACTGCACTTGCATGACACTTTAGATTGAAAACTCTTAATTTTCTATTTCCTCTCTATAACAGCTAGAGCTACTGTCAGAAACCTGGCCATCTCACTATGTCTTCCTGTCTTGCAGTTTTCTGCGACACAGTTTTGCTACTCTGAAGCCCATTGCACATTTAAAAAGGGTCAGTTTATGGAATCATAGAATTATAATATCATTGGAGTTGAAAAGGACCTCTGAAGATCAAGTACAATGCCTCTGCTGCAGCAGGGACACTGAGGGCAGATCACACAGGACACATACAGATGGATCTTGAAAGTTTCCAGAGAAGGAGACTCCACAACCTCTCTGGGCACCTTGTTCCAGTGCTCTGTCACCCTCACAGTAAATAAGTTTCTCCTCATGTTGAGGTGGAACTTCTTGTGTAGTAACATCTTGCCATTTCCCCTTGACCTATCACAGGCCAAAAAAGAGACTGGACCATTCTTGACATCCACCCTTCAGATATTTGAAGACATTAATAAAGTCCCCTTTCAGTCTTCTTTCTCAAGACTAAATAGCTCCTTAGCCTTTCCTTGCATGACAGATGTTCCAGTCCCTTAATTATTCTTGTAGCCTCTGTTGAACTCTTTCCAACATATCCCCGTCTCTCATGACCTGGGAAGTCCAGAACTGGGCACAATACTCCAGATGTGGTCTTACAAGGGCAGAGTAGAGGGGGAGGAGAACCTCTCTTGACCTGCTGGCCACAGTGTTTTTAATACATCTCAAGATACTATTGGCTTTCCTAGTAACAAGGGCACGGTGCTTTCCTATGGATAACTTGTCCACCAGGACACCAAGGTTGTTCTCCATGGGGCTTTCCAGTAGGTCAATCCCTAATCTATAATGGTGCATGATGTTTTTTCTCCCCAGTTGCAGAACTCCAGAACTCTCCAGTCTGTCTTGATCAGTTCCCGTATTCATCTCAGAAAGACACAAGCTCTGGAACCGCATATTACTGCTTGGGGTAACATTTCCTAGCTGTAATTAAATGGACTTTTAAAGGAAAACTATACTGACTGTCTGGCAAAACTATATTGTCTACTGGATAAGGAAATTTTTATTATAGAGGTTGTATGAAAAACCAAACCAAACCAAACCAAACCAAACCAAACAAAAAAAAAAAACAACAAAAAAAACCAAAAAAAAACACCAAACCAACAAACAAAAATCCCACCATGTTATGTTTCTTTCTGCCCTGAAATCCTGTTCTCTGATCCTGGGCAAGTGATGCCTCCAAAATCATGCCTTCCAGTGGGGTACTGCTGACTAGCAAAAGCCAATGTCCTGTTGGGGAGGGTGATAAGAGCTGCGTGATGTGGATAATCACATACCAGTGCCTGAATAACTCTGTGCCTTGTATGGCTCACTTGTGCATATCTATGCATATTCATACATATTTATATTAGGACAGTGTTGGAATTATTTAAGTGTTAGTTTGGGCACCACAATGTAAAAAAAAAGACATCAAGCTATTGGAAAGTGTCCAAAGGAGAGCCACAAAGGGTCTGGAAGTGATGACTTATGAGGAGTGGCTGAGGTCACTTGGATAATTCAGCCTGGAGAAGAGAAGACTGAGGGGTA
Source organism: Chaetura pelagica (assembly GCF_000747805.2). NCBI lineage: Eukaryota > Metazoa > Chordata > Aves > Apodiformes > Apodidae > Chaetura > Chaetura pelagica. The sequence continues at coordinate 252,001 of NW_009953912.1, forward strand.
ACCTCTTTTCAGTCTATGGCTTCCTCACAAGGGGAAGAGATGGGGCAGGTACTGACCTTTTCACTCCTGTGACCAATGACAGGACTCAGGGAAATGGTAGGAAGCTGAATCAGGGGAAGTCTAGGTTAGATATCAGGAAAGGTTTTTCACCCAGAGGGTGGTTGAGCACTGGAACAAGCTTCCCAGGGCAGTGGTCACAGCACCAAGTCTGCTTGAGTTCATTAAGTATTTGGATGATGCTTTCAGGCACATGGTGTGACTCTTGGGGTGTCCTACATAGGGACAAGAGTTGGACTCGATGATCCTGACGGGTGCCTTCCAACTCAGCATATTCTACGATCCTTTCTTCAGAATGTACTGCTTCCCCTTGTTATTGTGAAAATTTGGTGTATATATATATATATGCGTATATATATATGTAAATAAGTAGTGTTTAACTTTTACCTTTGTTTGTCTCTGTGACAGTAATACACTTTTTAGAAGAGACAATAGGTTGTAGTGATACAGAAATAGAGAAAGAAAGGTTTCTACTTGCTGCTGTAAGATATAAATTTATTTGCAAAAGAAAGTGACAGTTCTCAGTATTTTGCTACTTGTCTCAGTTTCTGCATTAAGTTCCTGAATCTTTCTACAAGTTGGCATTTGAGTTTCTGAGGGGAAAGAGAAGGGGAAAGAAGACCAAATTTGTAAAAGGACCACTACTGAACAGATCCTCTGTTTGCATCATTACTGTCTTATTTTCCCCATGCACAGAAATAGAAACCAGTTGATGTGGTCTGCAAACTTAGGTGAATTAGATGCATTAGACTCCATAACTTCATGACTCAGTGTTTCTTATTTCATAGCAATTCTTCTGTGACTCATGGCTGCAGTTTCTTACAGATAGGTTTCACTGTGTTTTTTCTCCTTTTCCTGAACACAACATCATAAACTGGAGAAGGGCAGTTCCTCACTGATTGCTACAATCATGGGGCATTACAATTCATTTATTTGACTTGCTATTAATTTGAAATAGATAATTTGGGTTATATGAGTGCAATGCTTCTCTTATTTCTAGTCTGATTCATGTGAGGTAGCCTAATTACCTGCAAAGAGTCTATTCAAGTTAGTGAAACAGTCTGTAGTCCATTCTACACATTAAATTGTGGGGAAATCTCATTATGTGTATAGCCATTGTCATTTATTGCAAGTAATAACACATACCTGCTGAAAAATGCCCCACAATCTTCTCTTTTTTAAAAATAAAATAGCTTCTATAGATCTCACTCTGTCACCAAATTGTTTCCACCTGTTTAAGAATAAATTCTCTGTGAAGTCCAGTGAAAGGTAATATGAGCCCACTGGTTCAGAAAGTTTATAAAAATGAATTTGTAGTCTCCTCTATTTGCACTGCAAACTTGAATTTGAGATAACTACTGGCAGAAATGAAAGTCAAATACTCTCTGCAATCCATGTTTCTAATTCAAACAACTACAATTTTAGCATTCAGGAAAATGATCTGTTGAACAATAAGGAAAAATGTGCAAGTTTGAATGTGGATGTCTAGAGCTATCAAGAGGATTGCAGTAAGAATAATTGCAAAGCCTAAAGTACTGTTCTTACATCTTTAAGATTGATGTGCTCTGGTGTTCTCTGTGTCTTAATTTATTTCTATTTTCATTGAAATAAGACAGCATTATGTTAATTTTTTTCCCCTCACTTAAACCTGAAAATTCAGTCATGAAAGAATTTCTTATTAGAGGATTTTCCGTTTTTGGAATTGCATACTTAATATGTGGATTTAGAAAATCTTTTTGTCCTCTCTGTTTTCACACTTAGAATGTGTCTGCACTATACAATGTCTTTGTCTTTGATCGAGCTAGCTTGCATAATGGACATGGAATAGTCAACATCCAGGTTAGATAAACTTGCTTAGGGAGTATTAATACATAAGGTATTTATTTGGTAAGTAGAGAGATTTGCAGAAAAAAAAGAACCGAGAAAACCGTTTTCCAAATATTTGGTTTCACTACCCTATATAGTAGAATGCACATTTATAGAAGTGATTGTGAAGGACCAGGTATTTCCTTACATGAACATGAAATGCCCTTTGGGTCAACAGACAAAACTGACTTAAAATGGCGGCTCCACATGCCACCGCCGCTGCTTCTCTTTGCGGGGGGCGACCTGCGCTTGGAGTGCCTGCAGTCCGAGCCCCGGCTCGCCTACCATCTCCACAGCATGGTGAGACAAACTCCTGCTACCTCAGATAGGGGGAAGTATAATCCTGTCTTACCTGCACACAAATCGCGACCCTATAGGGGACTAGCGTCGGGCGTATTCCTCCTCCACCTTCCCTCACTTAAATAAGTAAATAAGGTGTGTAACTAAGGTATACCCATATATATTTCATGTGTTTTAATCACTCATTTTGAACCTCCAGCCCCAAATTGCTTTGTTTTCCCCGTCCATTTTGTAAATTCTAATTGGGGATTGGCTGCTGTTATTGGAAATATTAGTAAGCACTGAGCAAATTATTCACTCCAAAAAGTCAGGGCCAAAGCCCCTGCTCCTCTGTGTCAGGCGATACCCACGTGCGGATCTCTTCAGCAGATCCTGATAACCTTAATAAACTCCAAAAAGGAGCTATAATAGGTCGCGGATTGCTACAGTGATTAATGGATTGTGGTGGCAAAACAAACTCCAGGAGGTCAAAATATAACTATGAAGGCGATATTTATAAATTACATATTTGAAAATCCAGAGAATTTAGGTTGTTTTTGGCTACTCTGTATTGTTAATGGCTTCCTCCCAAACTCTGTCAGAGAATATAAGAAAAGTAAGGAGATCAAGAATAAAATAATTTTCTATGAAAGTAAAGGTATGTACTATTACTATAACTGATTAAATGAGTGCCCTGGTTTGAGCCAGGATGAAGCC
>NW_009953913.1:0-3006 GCF_000747805.2 Chaetura pelagica
GGTTGGTTTGTTTGGTTGAGTTTTGGTTGGGTTGGTTGGGTTGGTTGGGTTGGTTTCTTCCCTCCTCTGAAGCTCCTAAAACTCATCGTGTCTCACCAGGGCCTCCCCGAAGTCCGTGGCCTGGCTCCCCACGAACAGGTCGTACTTCTCCACGATCTCCTCCTTGGTCAACTTCCCATCCTGGGAGGTGGGAACGTGGGGTGGGGTTGGGATGGGACATGAAATCCCATCCTGTCCCACGGGCAGGGACACCTCCCACCAGCCCAGGCTGCTCCAAGCCCCATCCAATGCCCTTGGATACCCCCAGGGACCTTAAAGATCACCTTAAACATCATCCAGGTGGTCTCCAAGGTCTCTTCCAACCCAAACCATTCCAGTCCCACTCCCCTGCCATGGGCAGGGACACCTCCCAGCAGCCCAGGCTGCTCCAAACCCCACATTAGATACCTGAAACACTCCAGGGATGGGGCAGCACCTTGAACATCATCTAGTGGGATCATCTGGGTGGGCTTGAAGGTCCCTTCCAACCCAAACCATCCCATGAGCTAAAGATCATCCAATCCCACCCCTCCATGGGCAGGGACACCTCCCAGCAGCCCAGGCTGCTCCAAGCCCCATCCAACCTGCCCTTCAACACCCCCAGGGATGGGGCAGCCACAGCTTCCCTGGGCAACCTGGGCCAGGCTCTCCCCACCCTCACAGCCCAGAATTTCTCCCTCCCATCTCAGCTCCAGCTCCCTCTGCCAGCTGGAAACCCTTCCCCCTGCTCCCATCCCTCCCTGCCCTTGTCCCAAGTCCCTCCCCAGCTTTCCTGGTGGCCACCAGGGGCTGAGGGAGGTGCCTCCCACCTTGTTCTGGTCGGACTCGTAGACCAGGTGCCGCGCCTCGGCCTCGGCGTGGTCGTAGTCCGAGGGCAGGATCCAGTCCTTGGTCTCCTCTTGGTCCATTTTCCCGTCACGGTTTTTGTCCCGGAATTCCACAAACTGTTCCCGTTCTGTTTTCACCCACTCGGGTTCATCGGCGTCACCGTCCTGGCTGTACATGTCACCTGGGGGGATTGGGGGGGGGATAAAGGCCACCACCCGTGGTCACCACCAACCCACGGTCACCACCAACCCATTGTCATCACTAACTCACAGTCACCACTAACCCACGGTCATCACCAACCACGGTCATCACCAACCCACGGTCACCACTAACCCATGGTCATCACTAACCCACAGTCACCACCAACCCATTGTCACCACTAACCCACGGTCACCACTAACCCATGGTCATCACCAACCCACGGTCATCACCAACCCATGGTCATCACCAACCCACAGTCACCACCAACCAATTGTCACCACTAACCCACAGTCACCACCAACCTATGGTCACCACTAACCCATGGTCACCACTAACCCACAGTCACCACTAACCCACAGTCACCACTAACCCATGGTCACCACTAACCCACGGTCACCACTAACCCACGGTCACCACTAACCCATGGTCATCACCAACCCACAGTCACCACCAACCTATGGTCACCACTAACCCATGGTCACCACTAACCCACAGTCACCACTAACCCATGGTCATCACCAACCCACAGTCACCACCAACCTATGGTCACCACTAACCCATGGTCACCACTAACCCACAGTCACCACTAAACCCATGACCATCACCACCCCACGGTCACCACCAACCCATGGTCACCACTAACCCAGTCATCACTAACCCATAGTCACCACCAACCCACGGTCACCACTAACCCACAGTCACCACTAAACCACAAGTCACCACCAACCCACAGTCACCACCAACCCACAGTCACCACCAACCCACAGTCACCACCACCCTATGGTCACCACTACCCCATGGCCATAACCACCCAATTTAGTTCCACCAACCATGGCCACCATCATCTGTGGTTGCCACCTCCCATGGTCACCAGCAACCACTGGTCACCACCACCCATGGCTGCCACCACCCCATGGCTATAACCCAGTTTAGTTCCACCAACCATGGTCACCACAACCCGTGGTCACCACCAACCCAACCCCATGGAGAAGCTGGGATGTGGAGCAGGTGCTCCCATCCCCCCAGGGGTCTGGGAGCTGCTGGTCCCACCCTGAGCACCCAACACTTGTCACTGGTTTGGGATGAACCCCAGAAACCCCCTGGAGAAGCTCCAAAGCTGGGAAGTCCAAGGAGATGATCCCAGTCCAGGAGGACCCCAGACCTGCTGGCAGCTGCTCCCACTGGAGGACCCACTCTGGCATCTCACCTATGTACTCCTCCAGGTCAATGAAGCCATCCCCATTCTTGTCAATGTCCTCCATGGTTTCCTGGCAGGAGAAGACACCGTTGAGCTGGTCTCACTGGTCCCAGCCCAGGGTGTCCCCTCTGAGACCAGCGCGGCCGCCGCCACCTTAACAAACCCCCCTTCCCCCAAAAAAAGCCCCACATTGGGTGCTGGGGGCAGCAGGGACCCACCTGCACCACGATGTCCTTCATGTAGTCGTACTCCTCGGGGTGCAGGAAGGCCGTGAACTCCTCCTTGGTGGCCGTCAGGTCCCCGTCCTTGTCGGCCTTCTTGAAGCGCCGCTCGTCCCGCACCATCATCTGCTTGTAATTGAACCCGTCGTCGGGGTCGGGGTCGTCTGGGCAGGGAAGGGGCAGCACCACAGGTCAGCCTGGGCAGGAGGGTTGTCCTTGGCCACCATCTCAACCTCAGCCTCCTCAGCCCCATCTCAACCTCAGCCTCCTCAGCCCCATCTCAACCTCAGCCTCCTCAGCCCCATCTCAACCTCAGCCTCCTCAGCCCCATCTCAACCTCAGCCTCCTCAGCCCCATCTCAACCTCAGCCTCCTCAGCCCCATCTCACCCTCAGCTTCCTCCCCCCGACTCAACTGAATCTTCAACCCCCTCAACTGAATCTTCAACCCCCTCAACCCGACTCAACTGAATCTTCAACCCCCTCAACCCAACCTTCTCTACCCAACCTCCACCTCCTCC
>NW_009953913.1:3249-8383 GCF_000747805.2 Chaetura pelagica
CCCCACCTCCACCCCCATCACCCCAACCTCCCCCTCCTTAACCCAACCCCAACCTCCACCCCCTGGACCTCAGCCTCCACCTCCTTAACCCAACCTCAACCTCCACCCCCTGAACCTCAACCTCCTCAACCCAACCTCAACCTCCACCCCCATAACCTCAACCTCCACTCCACCCCCTGAACCTCAACCTCCACCCCCTGAACCTCAACCTCCTCAACCCAACCTCAACCTCCACCCCCATAACCTCAACCTCCACCTCCTTAACCCAACCTCAACCTCCACCCCCTGAACCTCAACCTCCTTAACCCAACCTCAACCTCCACCCCCTGAACCTCAACCTCCTTAACCCAACCTCAACCTCCCCCCTTGAACCTCAACCTCCCAAAGCTTTTCCACAGCAGCCTGACTTCCAGACCCCGGCGCCCGCCGCCTCCCTCCAGCACCTCCTCTACCCAGGAAGGAAGAGCTCCCAGCAGCCACAGGACACCAGCATTCCCAGGAAAGATGTCCCCAGGAGCCAGGGAATGGGGCCTTCTGGCCCTGGTGGCTCAGCCTGAGCTATTTCTGGAGCAGAATGTGAAAGGGGATCTCGTTCCGCGCTGCCGGGCGGCTTCAAAGCCGGCGACAAACCCGGGAATATCTGGGCACATATGGCCCCTGGATATAGCTCCAGGACAGCTCCAGATAAGCCTGGGGACACCGAGGTGGCCTTTGTTCCTCAGCTTATAGAAAAAAGATGGACAGAGGAAGGTGGAGCCAAAGTCTGAGGGGGTTGGGAGTGAAGTTGGAGCGGGACTTGGGCTAAAAAAAGGCTCCGGGTGTCTCTGCTTTGAGCCGGGACAAAAGGGGGGGATTAAGAGGAGCCAACCCTGAGGGAGGGTTTATTTTAAGTCACCTCCAGGGCACAATGAAGTCCTGAAATGTCCTAATTCTGCTCCTGAGGTTTCAGGCTGGGAAGCTGAGGGAGAAGGAAGGAGACGCCTCCGGCTCCGGGGGAAAAAAGGGCTGATTTTGTGTTGGTTTTCTAAGGGGGGTTCCAGCTTTGAAGGAGCCTCCAAAAAAGGGTCAAACCCACCCCAAAAGTGCTTTGGGTTTTAGTCCCCGAGCTGGAGTGAGAGGTTTTGGGGAGGGGGGGCAGGGAATGGCTGGGAAGGGTCCCAGAAAGACACACAAACCAGCAGGGCTGGGAGCAGAGGGGCTGAGGAACCCCAAAAATACCCTTTTTTGTTGCTCAATCCCTCTTTTTTAACGGAGTTTGAGAGGGATTTTCACACTCAGGGGATGAAACTGTGGGTGTTTCTCACTTTCCACCCTGACCTTCCCTCTGGAGAGCAGGATTCCCACCCGTTGGGTCACTGGGAAAAGGTTCAAAAGGTTCCAAAAAGTTGACAAAACCCAACCAACCAACCCCCAAAACGGGTCGGATTGGATGACAAAAAGCAAAGAGTTTCTCCCCAACGCCCTGCAGAGCCTGGGGGGGGGTGGGTGGTGCCTCAGCCCCCCCAGGCCAGGAGAGGGATGTTCTGCAGGGGATGAAGGGCTGGGCTCCTGGCTCCATGTCAAGTTCTTGGGGAGGCATTTCCAGCCCGGGAGAAGGGAGAGGCTGGGGGGCAGAGCAACCTCCTCCCACACAGGAAGGTTTTGGTCCTGAAGGATGGGCTGGAAATGTTCTACACCGAGGCTGAAACTCCAAAAAAAGTGGGATAAAAGCCTTCCCAGCTCTTCCCTCCCCCTTCCTGGAACCTCTTGTCCCCGTTCTCTGGGACTTGCCCCCCCTTCCTGGGACCTCTTTTCCCCCTTCCTGGGATGACCTGTCCCCCCTTCCTGGCACTTGTCCCAATTTCTAGCTTGTCCCCCTTTCTGGAACCTCTCCCCCATCCTGGAACTTCTTCCTTCCCCTTTCCTGGGGCTTGTCCCCCTTTCTGGAACCTCTTCTCCCCCTTCCTGGGATCTCTTCTCTTCTCCCCCTCCAAGGCTGGATTTGACTCTGCAGACAAGCCAGGATCTCAATCATGACAATCAATTAATCAAAGCTCATCAAGACCTTCTTCCCCAGGGTCTCCTGGGTGGGTGATGCTCCCAGCACTTCCCCCTTCCACCTTTATCCTGCTCTTTTCCAAGCAGGAGCCCGAGGGCAGATGGAGGAGGCAGCTCCAGGGCTGGGGCCTCCACAGGATCCTCAGAGCACTTGACTATCTTTGGAAATATTTAGGAAATTCAGCTGGATTTCGTGCCTTGGAGCTGTAGCTCATCACCCCATATATGTCAGGGCCAGGAGGAGGGAACAACTGGCACTTCTCCAATGTCTTAATCCCAGAAGAGCTTCTTCTTCCCTCACTCCTGGGAGCAAGGGGGGGGGGAGGTGAAGTCCTTCTGACCTGGCTGATGTGCCAACATTCACCAGCTCCGGGGGCTAAAGCTCCTGGCAGGAGAAGTGGAGGAGCTGAGGTTGCACACGAGGCCTTGGAAAGGGATCAAAAAGGGTTCTTGGATCATGATCTTCAGGGGTTTTAGGAGAGGGTGGAGGGTGCAGCCAGCCCGTGGCTTCCACAGCCACCCCATGCCACCAGAATCTTGCAAGTTCTAGATATCAGGGGGATAAAAAAAAGCCACCCCAAAGACACCAAACCATCACCCCGGGCACCTGAGATCCCATGGTGGCCTCAGGGTTGAGTTTGGAGCCCATTTCCACGCTTCATGCACCAAACAAAGCAGAGCTGGAAAGCTGGGGGTGGGTCCTCCTGCCACCGCCCTTGGCCAAGGCCAACGGGAGGTTGACTTGGGAGGGTTCTGGGGTTGGCTTTTGGGGCTGAGGCTCCTGCTCTGCTCTCTGGACCCCTAGCCCACCACCTCGCTGGGTCACCTCGCCCCTTACCGAGGTAAGTGCCATAGGTGACGTTCCTGTACTCATCCCAGGAGATCAATCCATCTTGGTTGGTGTCAAACTCCTGCCACTGCCGTTCGACACTGTCATACACGTATTTCTTCTGGGCCTTCTTAATCCAGGCTTTCAGCTCCCCCTCCGTCACCAACCCATCCTTATCCGTGTCTATTTTATCTACCATCATTCTACGAAAACAAAACAGGAGGTTTCAAGGGCCAGGCTGGAAGCCCAGGAGCTCAAACCTACCTAAGATGTAGCCGTAGGTGGCATTTCTATACTCCTCCCAGGAGACCAGCCCGTCCTCATTGAGGTCGTGCCCCTTCCACTGCCGCTCTACGTCCTCGTAGATCCAACGTTTTTGGGCAAACTTAATCCAGTCTTTCAGCTCTTCCACCGTTACAAACCCGTCCTTGTCTTCGTCTATTTTACTTACAATCTTTCTGTAGGAAACGTAGGAAAAACCCAGCACAGGTTAAGGGGTGGGAGGGGCTGGTTGAGCCGGGCAGGAGGTGGAGTCGGGGAGTGGAGGGAGGTGCTGTGATCACTGGGGCTGCTGCTGTCTTCATTAAGTCCTTCTTGACATCTCTTTTGTGTTGGTGTTTAATTTTAGAGGGAGCATGGGATGAGTTGGAAGGGACCTCAAAGCCCATCCAGTCCCATCTGCCATGGGCAGGGACACCTCCCAGCAGCCCAGGCTGCTCCAAGCCCCATCCAACCTGCCCTTCAACACCCCCAGGGATGGGCCAGCCACAGCTTCCCTGGGCAACCTGGGCCAGGCTCTCCCCACCCTCACAGCCCAGAATTTCTCCCTCCCATCTCAGCTCCAGCTCCCTCTGCCAGCTGGAAACCCTTCCCCCTGCTCCCATCCCTCCCTGCCCTTGTCCCAAGCCCCTCCCCAGCTTTCCTGGAGCCCCTTCAGGCCCTGGGAGCTGCTCTCAGGTCTCCCTGGAGCCTTCTGATGAAATCCCAGCTTGGTTTGGGTTGGAAGGGACCTCAAAGCCCACCCAGTGCCCCCCCTGCATGGGCAGGGACACCTCCCAGCAGCCCAGGCTGCTCCAAGCCCCATCCAACCTGCCCTTCACCACTGCCAGGGATGGGGCAGCCACAGCTTCCCTGGGCAACCTGGGCCAGTTTATATATTTGTATTTTATATATTATAACATTAATGACAGAGTCACCAGGGTTGGAAGGGACCTCTGGAGATCACCCAGTCCAACCCCCTGCTAGAGCAGGAGCCACATGAGCAGATCCCACAGGAACATGTCCAGGTGGGTCTGGAATGTCCCCAGGGATGGAGACTCCCCCACCTCCCTGGGCAGCCTGGCCCAGGGCTCTGCCACCCTCACAGCAAAGAAGTTCTTCCTCATGTTTAATGTTTTTATTCCTACCAAATCCCACAAGTTGGACCACCCAGCTTGTCCTTCAAACCAACACAGGGTTTAGCCACCAAAACACCCTCCTGCTCCCTCTTCTCCACGCAAGGCTTTGGGTTGGAAGGGACCTTAAAGATGACCTTGTTCCAACCCACCCTGCATGGGCAGGGACATCTTGTAGTCATGGAATTATTTTAAGCACTGGTCTTTGGTTGGTAGGGTCAGGTTATGGTTGGACTGGATGGTCTTCTCCAACCAGAGTGATTCTGTGGTTCTGCTTTGGTTGGAAAGGACCTTTAAGATCATCAAGTCCAACGGTTTGACCTCTCAGACCTTTCCCACCAGAGCAGGTTCCTCAGAGCACCATCAGGTTTGGGATTCTTCAGGAATTAAGTGTCTTAGGGGAAACCATTTTGGTTTTAGTCCTTGGGAACCACCACACAAGGTCCCACCTCATGGGGAATCATCTCTAGGTACTAAGGTTAAAAACTTGCCTGGCCAAGCCTGGCATGGCAGAGGAAACCCTGGTGGAGAAGCTGGGGGCCAGGTGGGACCTCACCCTGGGCTAACGTGTCCCTGTGGCCAAGGAGGCCCATGGGATCCTGGGCTGCATGAGGAAGAGTGTGGCCAGGAGGTGGAGAGAGGTCATTGTCCCCCTCTGCTCTGCCCTGGTGAGGCCCCTTCTGGAGAACTGGGACCAGTTCTGGGCTCCCCAGTTCAAGAGAGACAGGAACTGCTGGAGAGAGTCCAGGGGAGGGTGACAAAGGTGAGTGGGGGGTTGGAGCATCTCCCTGATGAGGAAAGGCTGGGAGAGCTGGGGCTGTTCAGCCTGGAGAGGAGAAGGCTGAGGGGAGACCTTCTTAATGCCTCCAAGTGT
>NW_009953913.1:9759-12487 GCF_000747805.2 Chaetura pelagica
TGTGGAGTCTCCTTCTCTGGAGACTTTCCAGCCCTGTCTGGGTGCCTTTCTGAGTGACCTGCCCTAGTTCTGGTCCTGCTCTGGCAGGGGGGGTTGGACTCAATGGTCTTCAGAGGTCCCTTCCAACCCCAGACACTCTGATTCCTGTGAGGGTGACAAGAGCCCTGGGACAGGCTGTGGGGTCCTGTTCTCTGGAGATACCCAACCCCCCTGGATGCAGCCCTGTGGGATCTGCTCCAGAGGATCCTGCTGGAGCAGGGGGGGTTGGACTGGATGATCTCCAGAGGTGCCTTCCAACCCCTGACACCCTGAAATTCCTGTGAGGGTGACAGAGCCCTGGGACAGGCTGTGGAGTCTCCTCTGGAGACATCCCAACCCCCCCCTGGATCAAGCCCTGTGGGATCTGCTCCAGGGGATCCTGCTTTGGTTGGAGGTGGGGGGAGGTTTGTAGTGGATGATCTCCAGAGGTCCCTTCCAGCCCTGGGCTTCTGTGCTGGAGGAGCAGGAGCAGGAGGAGCAGGAGGAGCAGGAGCAGGAGCAGCAGGAGCAGGAGCAGCAGCAGGAGCAGGAGGAGCAGGAGCAGGAGGAGCACGAGCAAGAGGAGCAGGAGCAGGAGGACCAGGAGCAGGAGCAGCAGGAGCAGGAGCAGCAGCAGGAGCAGGAGGAGCAGGAGCAGGAGGAGCACGAGCAAGAGGAGCAGGAGCAGGAGGACCAGGAGCAGGAGCAGCAGGAGCAGGAGCAGCAGCAGGAGCAGGAGGAGCAGGAGCAGGAGGAGCACGAGCAAGAGGAGCAGGAGCAGGAGGACCAGGAGCAGGAGCAGCAGGAGCAGGAGCAGCAGCAGGAGCAGGAGGAGCAGGAGCAGGAGGAGCACGAGCAAGAGGAGCAGGAGCAGGAGGACCAGGAGCAGGAGCAGCAGGAGCAGGAGCAGCAGCAGGAGCAGGAGGAGCAGGAGCAGGAGGAGCACGAGCAAGAGGAGCAGGAGCAGGAGGACCAGGAGCAGGAGCAGCAGGAGCAGGAGCAGCAGCAGGAGCAGGAGGAGCAGGAGCAGGAGGAGCACGAGCAAGAGGAGCAGGAGCAGGAGGACCAGGAGCAGGAGCAGCAGGAGCAGGAGCAGCAGCAGGAGCAGGAGGAGCAGGAGCAGGAGGAGCACGAGCAAGAGGAGCAGGAGCAGGAGGACCAGGAGCAGGAGCAGCAGGAGCAGGAGCAGCAGCAGGAGCAGGAGGAGCAGGAGCAGGAGGAGCACGAGCAAGAGGAGCAGGAGCAGGAGGACCAGGAGCAGGAGCAGCAGGAGCAGGAGCAGCAGCAGGAGCAGGAGGAGCAGGAGCAGGAGGAGCACGAGCAAGAGGAGCAGGAGCAGGAGGACCAGGAGCAGGAGCAGCAGGAGCAGGAGCAGCAGCAGGAGCAGGAGGAGCAGGAGCAGGAGGAGCACGAGCAAGAGGAGCAGGAGCAGGAGGACCAGGAGCAGGAGCAGCAGGAGCAGGAGCAGCAGCAGGAGCAGGAGGAGCAGGAGCAGGAGGAGCACGAGCAAGAGGAGCAGGAGCAGGAGGACCAGGAGCAGGAGCAGCAGGAGCAGGAGCAGCAGCAGGAGCAGGAGGAGCAGGAGCAGGAGGAGCACGAGCAAGAGGAGCAGGAGCAGGAGGACCAGGAGCAGGAGCAGCAGGAGCAGGAGCAGCAGCAGGAGCAGGAGGAGCAGGAGCAGGAGGAGCACGAGCAAGAGGAGCAGGAGCAGGAGGACCAGGAGCAGGAGCAGCAGGAGCAGGAGCAGCAGCAGGAGCAGGAGGAGCAGGAGCAGGAGGAGCACGAGCAAGAGGAGCAGGAGCAGGAGGACCAGGAGCAGGAGCAGCAGGAGCAGGAGCAGCAGCAGGAGCAGGAGGAGCAGGAGCAGGAGGAGCACGAGCAAGAGGAGCAGGAGCAGGAGGACCAGGAGCAGGAGCAGCAGGAGCAGGAGCAGCAGCAGGGCTGGGGGGTGAGGAGCAGGGCCCCGTGTCCTGAGCTGGTATTTTTAGCAGCAGCTGCCAGGGGAGGCGGGAGAAAGGCAGGAATGTGGGCAGGGATCCTCCTGCTCCAGCCCTGGGTTTGGGGGGGGTGGGGCTGCACGACACAGGGAACCCATGGGAGGGGGTCACAGGGACCCCTTGGCCAACCCTTGGGACAGGAAGGCTCCACGTGGAGCCTCCCTGGGACACCAGAGCCTGGGGGATGGGACAAAGGGCTCCAAGAAGCTCATTCCCAGCTGGAAAACCAGAACCTCAACTGGTCAGAGCCCCCAGCCCAGAGCCCCCCAGTCCAACCAGCTCAGAGCCCCCCCAGCCTGGACAGGGTTCATTGCTCTGTTGGCTTCATTATTTTGGTGCTTTCATTCTTTTTTTTTTTGGTTGGTTTCCATTTTTTTAGCACCTTTAATTTTTAGTCCTTTTCATTTTCTGTCATTTTCACTTTTTGGGGCATTTTAAGGTTTTTTGTCATTTACATTTTTTTGCTCTTTTACTTTTTTCTTTCACTTTTCCTGTTCTTTTACATTTTTTCCCCTTCCATTTTTTTTCCCCTCCTTTAAATTTCTCTGTTCTTTTCATTTTTTCCTCCTTTCCATTTTTCCTCCCTTAACTTTCCTGCCCTTTTAACCTTTTTGGTTTTCTACCCTTTTAATTCTTGTTGTTCTTTTCCATCTTCCCTTCTCTTTTTTCCCTAATTTACATTTTTCTGTTGCAGCATTATTATTATTATTATT
>NW_009953913.1:21957-27692 GCF_000747805.2 Chaetura pelagica
TAATATTAATATTATTATTATCTCCTGTATTTTTTAGGGACCCTTTCAAAAACCCCTGGAAAAGCAGAAGCTCCATCCTGGGCTTTCCAAAGGGTTAAACCACCAGCCCAATGGGGGGGAATCCATCCCACCCCATCCCATCCCATCCCATCCCAGCCCATCCCATCCCCCCTCCTTCCCCCAACAGGACCCCCAGGGTTGGATCCCTCTGGATCCCAGTGGGAATTCTCCCCACCTGCTTCCCCAACCATCAAACCCACCCTGGTCTGACTGGAGGGGTTTGTCAGGGAACCAAAAACCCCAACCCATGGAATGAAGGTTCAGAGCCTGAATCCAGGCAATTTTTCCAGGCAAGGTTAATTAGGGAATTAATGACATTTAGGGAAGGTCTCCATTCCTGGGCAGCTTCGAGGCCCTTCAGCTGCTGCAGGGCTGGGTGCCAAGCCCAGCTGCCCACAGCTGCTTTCCCAGGGCAGAAACCACCCAAACCAGGAGTTTTCCTTCCAAAAAACCCCAAACCAGGCACTTCCCTTCCAAAAAAAACCCCAAACCAGGCACTTTTGTCACCCAAGAAGTTGGGACCTTGTGAGGGGAGGGAGAGGTCGGAGCTGGAAGCTGCTCCTGGGAAATGAGGGGGGATCCTGGTTCTTCAGCAGGCAGAGCCTTGCCCAAATCCAGCAGGTTTTACAGGAAAAAAATGAAGCAAGGAAGTGGGATGTGAGGAGATCTGGGGGGAAACAGCAGCAGGAAGGAGGGGGAACCCAGAGGGAAAAGTGACTGGAGGTGACGAGACGTTCCCAGGAGCCAAGGCTGGGTTGAAATGGAATCAAAAAGAAATCAATCTGGTCGATGTCAAAGGGTCTGAAAGTCCCTTAAAACCTCCGAGTGGAAACTCTGAGCTGGCCCAGCACTGCCAGCTCGTTCCAGCAGATAACTGGGCAGAACAATGGAATTACAGCCTGGAGCCGGGGCAGGAAAACAGGGAGGGGGGGAGCACAGTGTTCCCCAGCTCCCACACCTGGGTCAGCTCCTCCTGCTCACCAGGGGGGTTAGTCCTAAAGACACCCCTTCATCTTATTAAAAAGCTTCATTTTCATTTGAAACCCATTTGTTTTCACCCAAATGCCCTCAAGTTTCATCAAAACGCCCTCGATTCTCATCAAAAAACCCTCTCAAGTTCCACCAAAACCCCTTCAAATGTCACCAAAACCTCCTCAAGCTTCACCAAAACCCCTTCAATTTTCACCCAAAACTCCTCAAGCTCATCAAAACCCTCTCAAGTTTCACCAAAACCCCTTCAAATGTCACCAAAACCCCTTCAATTTTCACCAAAAACTCCTCAAGCTCATCAAAACCCTCTCAAGTTCCACCAAAACCCCTTCAAATGTCACCAAAACCTCCTCAAGCTTCACCAAAACCCCTTCAATTTTCACCCAAAACTCCTCAAGCTCATCAAAACCCTCTCAAGTTCCACCAAAACCCCTTCAAATGTCACCAAAACCTCCTCAAGCTTCACCAAAACCCCTTCAATTTTCACCAAAAACTCCTCAAGCTCATCAAAACCCTCTCAGGTTTCACCAAAACCCCTTGATTTTCACCAAAACCCCTCTCAATTTTCATTACAACCCCACCATTTTAGTCAAAACCCCTCAAGTTCAATCAAAGCCTTCTCAAGTTTCAGCAAAACCCTCTCAAATGGTCACAAAAAACCCCATCAAGTTCCAACCCTCAAGTTCCACCAGAAACCTTTCAGTTGTCACCAAAACCCCTCAATTGTCACCAAAACCCCCTCAATTGTCACCAAAACCCCTCAAGTTTCACCAAAACCCCCTCAATTTTCACCAAAACCCCCTCAAGTGTCACCAAAACCCCCTCAATTGTCACCAAAACCCCCTCAATTGTCACCAAAACCCCTCAAATTCCACCCTCAAGTTTCTCCAACCCCCCCAACTCCACCAGCCATAGCACGAGGGTGAGACCTTCAAGACCCCACGTGGAGAACCTCAACCTGGGGAGCCACAACCACCCAAACAGAAAAGAGGCACCAGAGGCAGAAAAGAGGCACCACCCACCACCATTTTGCCTCCAAACCCCAGAAAACCAGACAAAACCGAAGCACCAACGAGCCATTTGCACCACGGGCATCTCAAGGAAAGACCCAACCAGCCCAGCCAGGCTCCCCAGGGAGGTGCCAGGTGGGAACTCAGCCTTCCAAACTCTCCAAAACCCTCCCAAGAGCTTCCAAGAAAAGCTGAAGCTCCCGAGGTTTAAGCCTTTCTAAGCCCAGAGGGAACAACTGCGGCGGCAGCTGCTGCAGAGGCTGCCAGGGTTGACCCCGTGCCCACAGGTGGCCCAGAGCCCAAGAGGAACGTGGAAGTTTTCAAGAGAGCCTCTGTTTTGGTCAACTTGGGGGCCTCAACCACCTGCTTCTCCAGTGGGGAGAAGAACGTGGCTGGAAAATGTGAGGAATCTCAGGGGCCTTCGGGCTCCTGCGCCGTCCCAGGAGGACAGAGCGAAAAGATGGTGATTTTTGTGGATTTATGGCTCTTTTTGGGGAGGGTTTGGTGCTGAGATGTCACCATGAGGGGTGGGGAGGGCTCCAGGTGACTTTGTGGGTGGAGAACGACATGAGAACCACATCACTTTGTCACCAAAATCATAGATTCATCAAATCCCAGGACGGTTTGGATGGGCAGGGACACCTCCCAGCAGCCCAGGCTGCTCCAAGCCCCATCCAACCTGCCCTTCAACACCCCCAGGGATGGGGCAGCCACAGCTTCTCTGGGCAACTTGGGTCTCACTACCCTCATGGTGAAGAGTTGCTTCCTCCATCTCATCTCCATCTCCCCTCTTCCAACTGGAAACCCTTCCCCCTGCTCCCATCCCTTGTCCCTCCCCGTTTGTGTCGGTCGCTCCCGCAGCCTCAAAAGTGACATCTCGAGGGGCCTGTTTTGAGGCCACCTGAAGCAGGAGGACAGCAGGGTGACGTTCCCTCTCCACGAAGGGTTCAACCAACTCATCTCCTCACCCCAGTCTCTCCTTGCTCTCCTCTGGTGTGAGCTGGTCAAAGGTCTTGGCCTCGTCAGCGCCCAGGAAGGCGTCGTGGTCGTAGTCGAAGTTCTGGGCGTCGTCGTGGACCTTGTCGCTGAGCTGGGGGTCGTGGTGGACACGGTCCTTCTTCTCGGTGGGTTTGCTGGAGATGCAGAGCATGGAGAGGGACAGGCAGAGCAGGAGCTGGGGGATGGTCATGGTGGGTCCCTGGCACCTGGGGGGAGAGGGAGGAGGAGGAGGTGGAGGAGGCGGCACCACCGCGGGGACGTCGCGGCGGCAGCGGCGGGTGAAGCGGTTGAGGTGGTCAGAGGTGGCTCAAGAGGGGCTGCCTGGGGAAAAGAACCAATTAATGGGGATGATCTGGATAGAAATGGGCAATTAATTAATAAAAATGGGCAATTAATAGAGGCTATGGTGGATAAAGGATCAACTAATGGGGATTATTTGGATAGGAATGGGCAATGAATGGAGGCGATGATGGGAAACAGCTTAATGAATAGATGTTGTCGGGGCAAAATATGGAATTAAGAGAGATTATCAGGGTGAAATGATTAATTAACCCAGATTATCAGGGCTCAGATATTATTTAATAGAGGTTATCTGGGTAAAAATGATCATTAATAGAGATTAAAATAGGAAAATGCCCAATTAATAGAGATTACGATGGAAAAAAAAGCTCAATTAATAGATGTTATCTGGGCAAAATATGGAATTAAGAGAGATTATCAGGGTGAAATGATTAATTAACCCAGATTATCAGGGCTCAGATATTATTTAATAGAGGTTATCTGGGTTAAAATGATCATTAATAGAGATTAAAATAGGAAAATGCCCAATTATTAGAGATTACGATGGAAAAAAAAGCTCAATGAATAGATGTTATCTGGGTAAAACATAGAATTGGTAGAGATTATCAGGGTGAAATTATTAATTAATCCAAATTATCAGGACTCAGATATTATTTAATAGATGTTATCTGAGTTAAAACGGTCATTAAAAGAGATTATAAGGGAAAAATGCCCAATTAATAGATGTTATCTGGGTAAAATATGGAATTAAGAGAGATTATCAGGGTGAAATGATTAATTAATCCAGATTATCAGGGCTCAGATATTATTTAATAGAGGTTATCTGGGTAAAAATGATCATTAATAGAGATTAAAATAGGAAAATGCCCAATTAATAGAGATTACGATGGAAAAAAAGCTCAATTAATAGATGTTATCTGGGCAAAATATGGAATTAAGAGAGATTATCAGGTGAAATGATTAATTAATCCAAATTATCAGGGCACAGAAATTATTTAATAGAGGTTATCTGGGTAAAAATTATCATTAATAGAGATTATCCAGATAAAAATCGTTAATTAATAGAGGTGATAAGAGAAAAAATGCTCAATTGTAGATATTATCTGGGCAAAAATTAATAGATATTATTAGGGTGAAATGATTCATTAATCCAAATTATTGGGGCAAAGTGATGATGTAATGCAGACTATCTGGGTAAAAAGGGTTCATTAATTGAGATTGTAATGAGCAATTAATAGAGATCCTTGGAGGAGATGATGAATTAAGATATTATTAATTAATGCAAATTAACAGGGCAAACCAATTAATTAACTCCGATTATCAAAACAAAGCAATTAATTGACCCAAATTATCAGGGTGAAGCAAGTAATTAACCCAGATTATCTGGGCAAACCAATTAATTGACCCAGATTATCAGGACAAAATGGATTAATTAACCCAGGTTATCTGGGCAAAGCAATTAATTAGCTGGGATTATCAGGGCAAAGTTAATAAATTAACTCAGATTATCAAGACAAAGTAACTAATTAACCCAGATTATCAGAACAAAGCAATAAATTCACCTGGATTATCAACCCAAAACTGATTAATTAACCCAGATTATCAGGACAAAGTAGCTAATTAATGCAGATTATCAGGACAAAGCAATTAATTAACCCAGATTATCAACCCAAAACAAATTAATTAACCCAGATTATTAGGGCAAAGGTGAGACATGGGGAGAGTTTATCAGGGGAAAATGATGGATTAATCTGGATAATGAGGGCAAAGCAGTTAATTACCCCAGGTGATCAAGGCAAAGCAGTTAATTACCCCCGGTGATCAAGGCAAAGCAGTTAATTACCCCGGGTGATCAAGGCAAAACAGTTAATTACCCTGGGTGATCAGGGCAAAGCAGTTAATTACCCCGGGTGATCAAGGCAAAACAGTTAATTACCCCGGGTGATCAAGGCAAAACAGTTAATTACCCTGGGTGATCAACCCAAAACAGTTAATTACCCCCGGTGATCGAGGCAAAACAGTTAATTATCCCCGGTGATCGAGGCAAAGCAGTTAATTACCCTGGGTGATCAAGGCAAAACAGTTAATTACCCCAGGTGATCAAGGCAAAGCAGTTAATTACCCTGGGTGATCAAGGCAAAGCAGTTAATTACCCCGGGTGATCAAGGCAAAGCAGTTAATTACCCCGGGTGATCAGGGCAAAACAGTTAATTACCCTGGGTGATCAAGGCAAAACAGTTAATTACCCCGGGTGATCAGGGAAACCCCCTGGGATCCTGCCACCCTCACCAGTTCCCTCCCAGTGCCTCCAGAGCAGCACCAGTTGGGATGGTGGGAACCAGAGCTGGGATGGATCCTGCAGGACTGGGATGGATC
>NW_009953913.1:28861-29339 GCF_000747805.2 Chaetura pelagica
CCGGAATTCCCCCCCACCCACATCTCCCCAGAATCCCAAATCCCTCTGGAGCTGAAACCTCCACCAGGGACCCAACTCGGGGCGGGGGTGGGGACAGGATTGGATTGATCCCCCAGATGATCCATCGGGAATGTTGGGGCTGGATAAAACCCCGGGAGCCCCAATCCAGGAATGTGTGTGTGTCCCAGATCCCTCAGCTCTCCCCCCTTATCCCTCATTTCCAGTCGGGATTCCCCAGCCCCTCCTCCAGCAGGAGCATTTCCCTCCCAGGCCGAGCTCCTCCCACCTGGAAAAACTGGGAAAACTCCCAATTTTCTCCTCTAAAAAAACCCAAAGTTCCAGAGTCCTGAAGGATCTAAAAGGAGCAGCAGGAGGGGGGGGGACACACACACAGAGGGGAGGGGGTCGGGGGCCCCGGGGGTTGGTTTTAATTAAAAATAACCAATATTGGGTTAAAGCGGCACCAGCAGGGGTGGCA
>NW_009953913.1:29439-30365 GCF_000747805.2 Chaetura pelagica
AGAGCAGCTTCCAGTGCCTGAAGGGGCTCCAGGAAAGCTGGGGAGGGGCTTGGGACCAGGGCAGGGAGGGGTGGGAGCAGGGGGAAGGGTTTCCAGCTGGCAGAGGGAGCTGGAGCTGAGATGGGAGGGAGAAATTCTGGGCTGTGAGGGTGGGGAGAGCCTGGCCCAGGTTGCCCAGGGAAGCTGTGGCTGCCCCATCCCTGGGGGTGTTGAAGGGCAGGTTGGATGGGGCTTGGAGCAGCCTGGAATGGTGGGAGGTGTCCCTGCCCATGCAGGGGTGGGATTGGATGATCTTTAAGGTCCCTTCCCACCCAAACCATTCCATGATTCCATCCAAACTGGTGTCAGAGGAGCTGGGTGCTGCTGGGCCCCAGGAATGACCCCTGGATGTCCCAGCTGCTCCTGCTCCAGAGCTGCCCAGGGAGGAGGGAACCAAAAAGGAGCCCCACAACTGCATCCACCCCCATCCCTGGAGCCCTGAGTGGGAAAGGAGGAGGGATCAGGCTGGGAATTCTGGTGCCACACATGGGTGATGATTGTTGGGTGTTAATTAGTCCAAATCAGGGAAATTTGGGGACAGTTCAGAAGAAGGAAGATGCAGGAGCACAGGGAAGGGTGGAAAAGCAGGAGGAGCAGCAGCTTTTCCTGAGCTCCCAGATCTGGGAAGGGTGGAAAAGCAGGAGGAGCAGCAGCTTTTCCTGACCTCCCAGATCTGGGAAGGATGGAAAAGCAGGAAGAGCAGCAGGTTTCCTGAGCTCCCAGATCTGGGAAGGATGGAAAAGCAGGAGGAGCAGCAGCTTTTCCTGACCTCCCAGATCTGGGAAGGATGGAAAAGCAGGAGGAGCAGCAGCTTTTCCTGAGCTCCCAGATCTGGGAAGGATGGAAAAGCAGGAGGAGCAGCAGGTTTCCTGGACCTCCCAGACTGG
>NW_009953913.1:31377-33235 GCF_000747805.2 Chaetura pelagica
CAGATCTGGGAAGGATGGAAAAGCAGGAGGAGCAGCAGCTTTTCCTGACCTCTCAGATCTGGGAAGGATGGAAAAGCAGGAGGAGCAGCAGCTTTTCCTGACCTCTCAGATCTGGGAAGGATGGAAAAGCAGGAGGAGCAGCAGCTTTTCCTGACCTCCCAGATCTGGGAAGGGTGGAAAAGCAGGAGGAGCAGCAGCTTTTCCTGACCTCCCAGATCTGGGAAGGGTGGAAAAGCAGGAGGAGCAGCAGCTTTTCCTGACCTCCCAGATCTGGGAAGGGTGGAAAAGCAGGAGGAGCAGCAGCTTTTCCTGACCTCCCAGATCTGGGAAGGGTGGAAAAGCAGGAGGAGCAGCAGCTTTTCCTGACCTCCCAGATCTGGGAAGGATGGAAAAGCAGGAGGAGCAGCAGCTTTTCCTGACCTCCCAGATCTGGGAAGGATGGAAAAGCAGGAGCAGCAGCTTTTCCTGAGCTCCCAGATCTGGGAAGGATGGAAAAGCAGGAGGAGCAGCAGCTTTTCCTGAGCTCCCAGCACAAACTCCCCTCCATGGGATCTGAGGAGGATCTGGGGGTTTATCCACCCAAACCCATCCCGAGGGCAGGACACCCCAGGGCTGGGAAAGAGGTGGAATTCCAGGTCCACGTGGCCAGCTGCCATCCCAGCAGGATCCAAGAGAAAACCCCCCCCCATCCCAGCCAGCTCTGATGCAATCATTGTGGCCATGACCTCACGAGGGGGGGTGACGTGGACACTCCAGGTGTGATTCCCAAGGAGCTCCACATCCCTATGGACACGTGGATCCATCTCAGGATGGACCATCCCAGTGCCACGGAGCTGCCCAACCTCCACAGATCCAGAGGGGAGCTCAGGGTGACCTAAATTGGGTGCAATTATCCCGATTTTATCAACCCTGTCCACAGAAAGGAGCAGTGGGGAGGTGATCAAAGGGACGTGGTGACCTCAAAGCTGGATCCTGGTGCCCAAGGATCCAGGGAAAGGGGCTTCCCAAGAGCCTGGGGGGACCCAATCCCACCACAAATCAACTGCTTTCCCTCAGGAACTCACAGCAGCAACAGCTCCTGCTGAGCACCCAACAGAATGGACCCCAAATTTGGGGAATATTCCTCCAGTTTTTGGGGAAAAATGAAGGATTCAGGCTCAACTCTGGGCACCTTCTGCTCTGCAAGGCACAATCTGTAGTGGGAAGGGGCAATTCCCTGTTCTCCTCAAGAAAAGAGGGGAAGAACCTCAGGGAAGGTGGAAGCTGTAATTAATTGGGGAGCATTCCCAGGGGATTGGGGTCTCCCAGAACCTCAGCTGGGGGAGGAAGTTGGGATTCTGGTTGGGTTTGTGGGGATGTGGATGGAGGGAGTTGGGATTCCAGGGGGGTTTTGCAGGGGTATCCATGGAGGGAGTTGGGATTCTGGTTGGGTTTGTGGGGATGTGGATGGAGGGAGTTGGGATTCCAGGGGGGTTTTGCAGGGGTATCCATGGAGGGAGTTGGGATTCTGGTTGGGTTTGTGGGGAGATCTACCGAGGAACTGGGGATTCCAGTTGGTTTTTGAAGGGCTACTGGTGGAGAAAGCCAAGATTCCAGCTGGTTGTGCCCCAGTACTGATGGAGGGACCATGGAATTCTGCAGCAGGTCGAGTTTGGCGCCGACATCCCTGGCACAAAAACCCCTCGGGAAAAGAGGCCTAGAAACCCCATTCGGGAGGAGGTTTCTCACCTGGGCTCCAGAAACAAAGCCCCGCAGAGGCTCCGGTTTGGGGATCGGGCCCCGGTTTTGGTTCCAAGGGGGTTGAACGCCCCTCCCCGCAGCCTCGGGATGCGATTCCCGCCCCACAACCGGCGCTCCC
>NW_009953913.1:34443-35995 GCF_000747805.2 Chaetura pelagica
CAGATCTGGGAAGGATGGAAAAGCAGGAGGAGCAGCAGCTTTCCTGACCTCTCAGATCTGGGAAGGATGGAAAAGCAGGAGGAGCAGCAGCTTTCCTGACCTCTCAGATCTGGGAAGGATGGAAAAGCAGGAGGAGCAGCAGCTTTTCCTGAGCTCCCAGATCTGGGAAGGATGGAAAAGCAGGAGGAGCAGCAGCTTTTCCTGAGCTCCCAGCACAAACTCCCCTCCATGGGATCTGAGGAGGATCTGGGGGTTTATCCACCCAAACCCATCCCGAGGGCAGGACACCCCAGGGCTGGGAAAGAGGTGGAATTCCAGGTCCACGTGGCCAGCTGCCATCCCAGCAGGATCCAGGAGAAAACCCCCCCCATCCCAGCCAGCTCTGATGCAATCATTGTGGCCATGACCTCACGAGGGGGGGTGACGTGGACACTCCAGGTGTGATTCCCAAGGAGCTCCACATCCCTATGGACACGTGGATCCATCTCAGGATGGACCATCCCAGTGCCACGGAGCTGCCCAACCTCCACAGATCCAGAGGGGAGCTCAGGGTGACCTAAATTGGGTGCAATTATCCCGATTTTATCAACCCTGTCCACAGAAAGGAGCAGTGGGGAGGTGATCAAAGGGACGTGGTGACCTCAAAGCTGGATCCTGGTGCCCAAGGATCCAGGGAAAGGGGCTTCCCAAGAGCCTGGGGGGACCCAATCCCACCACAAATCAACTGCTTTCCCTCAGGAACTCACAGCAGCAACAGCTCCTGCTGAGCACCCAACAGAATGGACCCCAAATTTGGGGAATATTCCTCCAGTTTTGGGGGAAAAATGAAGGATTCAGGCTCAACTCTGGGCACCTTCTGCTCTGCAAGGCACAATCTGTAGTGGGAAGGGGCAATTCCCTGTTCTCCTCAAGAAAAGAGGGGAAGAACCTCAGGGAAGGTGGAAGCTGTAATTAATTGGGGAGCATTCCCAGGGGATTGGGGTCTCCCAGAACCTCAGCTGGGGGAGGAAGTTGGGATTCTGGTTGGGTTTGTGGGGATGTGGATGGAGGGAGTTGGGATTCCAGGGGGGTTTTGCAGGGGTATCCATGGAGGGAGTTGGGATTCTGGTTGGGTTTGTGGGGAGATCTACCGAGGAACTGGGGATTCCAGTTGGTTTTTGAAGGGCTACTGGTGGGGTATCCATGGAGGGAAGTTGGATTTTTGGTTGGCTTTGTGGGGAGATCTACCGAGGAACTGGGGATTCCAGTTGGTTTTTGAAGGGCTACTGGTGGAGAAAGCCAAGATTCCAGCTGGTTTTGCCCCAGTACTGATGGAGGGACCATGGAATTCTGCAGCAGGTCGAGTTTGGCGCCGACATCCCTGGCACAAAAACCCCTCGGGAAAAGAGGCCTAGAAACCCCATTCGGGAGGAGGTTTCTCACCTGGGCTCCAGAAACAAAGCCCCGCAGAGGCTCCGGTTTGGGGATCGGGCCCCGGTTTTGGTTCCAAGGGGGTTGAACGCCCCTCCCCGCAGCCTCGGGATGCGATTCCCGCCCCACAACCGGCGCTCCC
>NW_009953913.1:38501-38975 GCF_000747805.2 Chaetura pelagica
GCCCCTGGAGCCCCCCCGTCCCACCCATCCCCCCCGCCCTGCCAAGGCCACCACTGCCCCATGTCCCTCAGCACCATCAGCAGGGCTTGGAAACCCCTCCAGGGATGGGGACTCCCCCCCTGCCCTGGGCAGCCTGGGCCAGGCCCTGACAACCCTTGCCAGGCAGGAATTGTTCCCCAGATCCAACCTCAACCTCCCCTGGCACAACTTGAGGCCGTTCCCTCTTGTCCTGTCCCTTGTTCCTGGGGAGCAGAGCCCGACCCCCCTGGCTCCAACCTCCTCTCAGCAGCTGCAGAGCCAGCAGGTCTCCCCTCAGCCTCCTTTGCTCCAGGCTCAACACCCCCAGCTCCCTCAGCTGCTCCTCACAAGTTCTCCAGCCCCTTCTCCTTCTTCTTCAGCCCCTTCCCCAGCTCCAGGGCCCTTCCCTGGACACGTTCCAGCCCCTCCATGTGCTTCTTGTCCTGAGGGGCCCAG
>NW_009953913.1:39032-42584 GCF_000747805.2 Chaetura pelagica
GGGGGGAGGAGCTCAGGGCTCCCAGGGCTGCTCTGTCACCAGCAGGTTCCACAAACCTCCCTTCACTCGTTTGGTTCCTGCCCTGGGGAACGTGCAGGGCCCCAGCTGATCCCATCGGGAGGGAATGTCTTCCCTGGCTCTCCCCCCACCTCATTCCCTCAGCCCTGCTCACGTTGCTATTTAATTCCACCCACTCCCCCCTTCCCTCATCCCACCCTGACACATCCAGAGCTTCACTCTGAGCCCTTAGAGGTGATTTCACCCCCCACCAATTCCTGCCCGGCCACATCTGTGCTGGATCTCCAGCCTTCCCAACCCCCCCTCAGTGGGGTGGGGTGTGTGTGTGTGTGTGGGGGGGAGTTGCTGGAAAGAAACAAGAGGCACTTCCAGGCCTGTGATTCATCTCATCCCAAAGCAAATGCCTAAATTAGGGCAGCTGATCCGGAGCTGGCCCAGCAGATGTTCACACCAGATATTTACAGCACCCTGAGATAATTCCCACCCTCTGTGTCACGGGCAAAAGGCTCAGAAAAAGCTGCTGCAGCCAAACCTGACGTTTCCAAACCCTTCCCCCAGCCCTGAGGTCAGGGACTGAAAAAGCTCTTTTGAGAAACTTCAGGCCAAAGTTCCTCGACAAACTGACGCTGCTTCTGCCTCCATTTCTGTCCCTGTGGTCACTGGGTCAGTCACAGGAGCAGTTATAGAATCAGGGGATCACAGGATCCCAGGGTTTGGCAGGGACCTCTTGGAGCATCATCAGGTCCAACCTCCCCTGCTGCAAGAATCACCCCAAACAGGGAAGCACATCCCTGTTCCAGGGGCAGGTCCAGGACAGATTGTCCCTCAGCAGGAGGGGGGGGAAGAGGCTCTAAATCCAGGGGCTGGATTTGATTTTGAAATAAAAGGTGATTGTTGGGGGAGGCAAGTCTGATGTTTTACAAGCCTCTCTTTGCACCCAGAAGGACTAAAAACTTCCTTTTTGTCTTGACCAGGAAGCCCAGGTTGTATAAAATGTGATTGAAGAGCTTAAAGGACAATACCACATCCTGGTTTTCCTTGGCCAGCTTTTCTGAGGGTCCTGCCCTCAGTGGCTGCTCAGCTCCCTGGAGCAAAGGGTGAGGAGGGGGCTGCCCCTGGGACCAGCACCTGCCTCCCCCCACAGCTCATCCCAGGATCTGGACACTGGAGGATCCCACGTGTGGATCTGCAGGTCGTGGTGGGATCTAGGAGGGCTTGGAGAGCAACAGAATGAGGAGGACCTGGCTCACAGCACCAGGGGGGCAGGGGTGAGTGCTCTGCCCCCATCCCAGTTCAGGGGCAGGTTGGATGGGGCTTGGAGCAGCCTGGGCTGCTGGGAGGTGTCCCTGCCCATGGCTCTGGGTGGGATCCCTGGTCACCATCCCTAGTTCCCCATCTCTAGTTCCTCATCTCTAGTTCCCCAGCCCTTCCCACCCAAGCTGTGGGGTTGCATGAAGCTGAGCAGGGTTGTCTTGGTGACTCAGCTCCTGCCTGCTCTGCAGCCCAGGCTGCTCCAGCAGTGACCACCCAGGGCTTGACTCCCTTGTCATTTCAGGCTCTTCCTGAGTCACCAGGAGAAACTTCTACAGGATGAAAACATCTCCAACCAGCCCCAAGCTCCCTAAGAGAGAGACAAGAGCCAACCTTCCTCCCAGCAGGGTGGGGTGACCCACCCACAGCTCCAGGAGGTCCCCTCCTCCTCCTGGAATCCAGTGCCTTGTCTCCCTTCCTGTGGGATCCATCCAGTTCCTCGTGCCCTGGGCACTCACTGCACCTCCTGCTGCTCTCCCACCACCACCACCTCCTGCAAGAGGTGGTTTCATCCCCTCACCTCCCTTCCTTTGGGACCAGCTGAGGAGCTCCAGGCACCTCAGAACAAACCTCTACAACCATCAGACCATTTCCAGAGGGTGGTTTTGTCGTTGTGGGGGTGGTTTTTTCTTAACATTCTTCCAGTTTTTCAGAGTCTTTTAAAAACATCCCCAAGTTCTTCTCCCTCCCCAGTCCCAGGAATGAGGTAGAACCCACCCCCAGCCCTTCTTCTCCCACCCCAAGCTTCCCAGTCCCTCCACCCCACTGGTTTGGTTGTGCCAACACGGGGTGGGTTGGGTTGTTTCTGGGTCCTGGTCTTGCCCAGAACTTCAGCCAAGACCAGGGAAACCCACAAATGGGCCCCAAACCCCGAGTTTCACACCGTTCCTGCTCCCAGAGGGGGGGAAATGAGTGACTTGTTGGTTCCAGACTGGGGAGGGTTGAGGAGTTTCCTCCTTCCAGCTCTTGCAGAAGCAGAGAACTGGGAGGACAAGTTAATTATTCACTTGCTTTTCCCCTTGTTTACCTCGTTGTGACATGACCCGGCCAGCGGAGCCGTCCAGGGGAACATGACCTTGGGATGTGGCCAAAGGAGAGGGAGCTGATGGGCCTGTTGGCAGATCCATCATCCCACCCCCAGAGCAGCTGCTGCCAGCTCAGACACTGTGTAGGGGCTGGGCTGGGCTGAGAACCTCTGAGAGTCCCTTGAGAAGTGTCTCTGGAGGAGCTGTGGGGGTCTGGGGAACCACCAGCACCAGGAAGGGGCTGGAGAAGCCACCAGCACCAGGAAGGAACTGGGGAAGCCACCAGCACACCAGAAGGGAACGGGAGAAGCCACCAGGACCACAAAGGAGCTGGAGAAGCCACCAGCACCACAAGGGAACTGGAGAAGGCACCAGCACCACAAAGGAATGGAGAAGCCACCAACACCAGGAAGGAGCTGGAGAAACCACCAGCACCACAAGGGAACTGGAGAAGCCACCAGGACCACAAAGGAGCTGGAGAAGCCACCAGCACCAGGAAGGAACTGGAGAAGCCACCAGCACCAGGAAGGAACTGGGGAAGCCACCAGCACCAGGAAGGAACTGGAGAAGCCATCAGCACCAGGAAGGAGCTGGAGAAGCCACCAGCACCAGGAAGGAACTGGAGAAGCCACCAGCACCAGGAAGGAACTGGGGAAGCACTATCTCCTCACTCCAGCTCTGCCTGGGTGCCCAGCTGTGCTGTAGGACAGTTGGGAATCCACACCCTGGTGGGTCCCTCTGGAGAAACTGCTCTGGAAGCCCAGTGGGACTCAAATGGTCCTTTGGGCAGTGAGAACCAGACAATATGGGGGGGGTTTGAGGAGGTTCCTGCTGGGAGAGGGACAGCAGCTTTCCTGGGCACACCTGGACTGGGAGTGAGGTTGAGGGGGCACCAGGGTCCAGCACAGAGACCTAGAGAGGTGATTTGGTCAGGAGGGATGGAGAACCAGGGATGGAGACCCAGGGATGGGGACCAAGGGATGGAGACTCAGGGATGGAGACCCAGAGATGAGGACCCAGGGATGGGGACCTGGGATGAGGACCCAGGGATGGGGACCCAGGGATGGAGGAGACACAGGGATGGGGACCAAGGGATGGAGACCCAGGGATGGGGACCATGGATGGACACCCGGGATGGAGACCCAGGGATGGAATCCAGTGATGGAGACCCAGGGATGAGGACCCAGGGATGGAGACC
>NW_009953913.1:61251-61586 GCF_000747805.2 Chaetura pelagica
GACCAGGGATGGAGACCCAGGGATGGGGACCCAGGGATGAGGACCCAGGGATGGGGACCCAGGGATGGGGACCAGGGATGGAGACCCAGGGATGGAGACCCAGGGATGGGGACCCAGGGATGGGGACCCAGGGATGAGGACCCAGGGGTGGGGACCCAGGGATGGGGACCAAGGGATGGAGACCCAGGGATAGAGACCCAGGGATGGAGGAGACACAGGGATGGGGACCAGGGATGGACACCCGGGATGGAGACCTGGGATGGAGACCCAGGGATGGAGACCCAGGGATGAGGACCCAGGGATGGAGGAGACACAGGGATGGGGACCAAGGGATG
>NW_009953913.1:61729-62604 GCF_000747805.2 Chaetura pelagica
GACCCAGGGATGAGGACCCAGGGATGAGGACCCAGGGATGGAGACCCAGGGATGGAGACCCAGGGATGAAGACCAAGGATGGGGACCCAGGGTTGGAGACCCAGAGATGACGACCCAGGAATGGGGACCCAGGGCTGGGGACCAGGGATGAGGACCCAGGGATGGAGACCTGGGATGGGGAGCCAGGGATGGAGACCAGGGATGAGGACCCAGGGATGGAGGTTGGAGTCTGGGAAGGCCTTTGGGGTTGGGCTTCTGGAGGGTGGAGCTGTGGGTGGGGGCACAGGGAACTGCAGTGTCCCCACCGTGGGGAATGGGGGGGTGGAGGTTGGAGGAGCCCAAGGAGGAGCAGCCAGAGGTTTCATGGGTGAGACAACCAGGCTGAGCTGACCAGCAGAGGGACACCCTGGAGATGCAGCACCAAGTTCTGGGTGGGAAGGGCCAGCTCGTGCCCTGCCTCAGTTTACCTGTGAGCACGGGGAGGTGGTGCCAAGGAAACCAACCCCTGGGACTTCTCATGTTCCCCAGCTCAGTCCTGATTCACTGGTGGAGTCCTGGGATGGTCTGGGTGGGAAGGGACCCTAAATCCCACCCAGTCCCACCCCTGCATGCCCTGGGCAACCTGGGCCAGGCTCTCACCACCCTCACAGCCCAGAATTTCTCCCTCCCATCTCAGCTCCAGCTCCCTCTGCCAGCTGGAAACCCTTCCCCCTGCTCCCATCCCTCCCTGCCCTTGTCCCAAGCCCCTCCCCAGCTTTCCTGGAGCCCCTTCAGGCACTGGAAGCTGCTCTCAGGTCTCCCTGGAGCCTTCTCTTCTCCAGGCTGAACACCCCAACTCTCCCAGCCTGGCTCCAGAGCAGAGCTGCTCCAGCCCT
>NW_009953913.1:73973-74772 GCF_000747805.2 Chaetura pelagica
CATGGGCAGGGACACCTCCCAGCAGCCCAGGCTGCTCCAAGCCCCATCCAACCTGCCCTTCAACACCCCCAGGGATGGGGCAGCCACAGCTTCCCTGGGCAACCTGGGCCAGGCTCTCACCACCCTCACAGCCCAGAATTTCTCCCTCCCATCTCAGCTCCAGCTCCCTCTGCCAGCTGGAAACCCTTCCCCCTGCTCCCATCCCTCCCTGCCCTTGTCCCAAGCCCCTCCCCAGCTTTCCTGGAGCCCCTTCAGGCACTGGAAGCTGCTCTCAGGTCTCCCTGGAGCCTTCTCTTCTCCAGGCTGAACACCCCAAGCTGCCCCAGCCCTCCCAGCATCTCTGTGGCTCCTCTGGCCTCTCTCCAGCAGCTCCATGTCCTTCTCATCCTGCCCTGTGGCCTCCCCATGTCCCCAGTGACTGACCTGGGCACAACCCGGTGTGTCCCCCTGTAGTGGGGATGCCCTGGTGTCACCCAGTGGGTGTCACCCACTTCCAGAACCCAGCCCTGTGCTCCTGCCATGGGACCTGGTGGCTCCAACCACCCCAGTCACTGCTCCCCACCCCCCCGGGGGGACAACCAGGACCACTGGGACCTGCCAGGATAATGGGCAGGAGGGTGAGGAGCCCTGGGGATGGGCAGGAGGGTGAGGAGCCCTGGGGATGGGCAGGAGGGTGAGGAGCCCTGGGGATGGGCAGGGGGGTGAGGAGCCCTGGGGATGGGTGAGGAGGGTGAGGAGCCCTGGGGATGGGCAGGGGGAGGAGCCCTGGTGAGGGGGGGGGGGGCGGCCGGCGGAGGGG
>NW_009953913.1:76384-77611 GCF_000747805.2 Chaetura pelagica
GGGAAGGAGGGATGAGGAGAGGGAGGGAAGGAGGGATGAGGAGAGGGAGGGAAGGAGGGATGGGGAGAGGGAGGGAAGGGAGGGATGAGGAGAGGGAGGTGAGGAGGGATGAGGAGAGGGAGGGGAGGAGGGATGAGGAGAGGGAGGGAAGGAGGGATGAGGAGGGGGAGGGATGAGGAGGGGGAGGGGAGGGAGGGAGGGGGAAGGAGGGATGAGGAGAGGGAGGGAAGGGAGGGATGAGGAGAGGGAGGTGAGGAGGGATGAGGAGAGGGAGGGGAGGAGGGATGAGGAGAGGGAGGGAAGGAGGGATGAGGAGAGGGAGGGGAGGAGGGATGAGGAGAGGGAGGGAAAGAAGGGATGAGGAGAGGGAGGGAAGGAGGGATGAGGAGAGGGAGGGATGAGAGGAGGGGAAGAAGGGATGAGAGGGAAGGAAGGCAGGGATGAGGGGGAGGATGAGGAGCGAGGGGAGGGAAGGAAGGGCAGCCCGGCTGAGCCAGGGAGCAGCAGTTCCTGGGATGTGGGAGGAACGTCCTTGCCCACCAGCTGGTCCTGCTTTGCAGGACAAGCTCCAGAGCGACCACCAAGCCCCTGCAGAGCCCTGGGGGGGGGGTGGCAGGGGCTGCAGGAGGAGGGTGGGCAATTCCTGGTGGGCTTGGAGCTGGTGACACCCCCAGGCATCATCTCAGCACCTCCCTCCGTTTCCCCAGCTCTGCCTTCTGTCCCTCCTGGGTTTGTGCTGATTTTGGAGCTTCAGCCAAGGAAACAAATCAGGTCCCAGCAGGGAATTCCTGCTCCTGGAGCGGATGGGTGGGATTCCAGGCACTGAAACCCTCGGGGGAGGAACCTGAGCCCAAAGCAACACGGTGAGGAAGCTCAGGGGGGTTCCAGGCTCTGAGTTCCAGCAGTTTGTATTTGTTGGATGGAACCGATCCCTGTGGAAGGGGCAGGTCTGGGGGGGAGGGCACCGGGGTGTCCCAGCCTGTGTCCCAGCACTGGGAATACACTGGGACAGCCCTGTGTCCCCACCAGTAACAAACCTGTGTCCCCACCATAACAAACCTTTGTCCCCACCAACAACATCCCTGTGTCCCCCCTGGTGACAACCCTGTGTCCCCTTTGGTTTCAACCCTGTGTCCCCCCCAGGTGACAACCCTGTGCCCACCCTGGTGACATCCTTGTGTCCCCACCAGTAACACTGTGTCCCCACCAGTAACAACCCTGTGTCCC
>NW_009953913.1:79820-80084 GCF_000747805.2 Chaetura pelagica
TCCCCACCAGTAACAACCCTGTGTCCCCACCAGTAACAACCTTGCATCCCCACCAGTAACAACCTGTGTCCCCACCAGGTGACATCCCTGTGTCCCCCCCAGGTGACAACCCTGTGTCCCCTTTGGTTTCAACCCTGTGTCCCCACCAGTAACAACCCTGTGTCCCCACCAGTGACAACCCTGTGTCCCCACCAGTAACAACCCTGCATCCCCACCAGTAACAACCCTGTGTCCCCACCAGCAACAACCCTGTGTCCACCCTGC
>NW_009953913.1:80165-87569 GCF_000747805.2 Chaetura pelagica
TCCCCACCAGCAACAACCCTGTGTCCCCACCAGGTGACAACCCTGTGCCCACCCTGGTGACATCCTTGTGTCCCCACCAGTAACAACCCTGCGTCCCCACCAGGTAACAACCCTGTGTCCCCTTTGGTGACAACCCTGGGTCCCCCCCCAGGTGACAACACTCTGTCCCCTTTGGTGACAACCCTGTCCCCCCTCAGTGGGGTCTCCCAGCCCCTGTGTGTGACCATCCTGGTGCCTCTTCCTGCTGGACATCCCAGACCTGAGCCAGGAGGACACGTCCTGCAGGTGCCCAGGTGTGCCTGGGAATCCTCTGCCCCTGGAGCTCCAACCTTGAGCAGCAAGGGCAAAAAAAAAAAACCAACCCCCAACCCTGTTCCCATCTCCCTCTCCTGGAAAACCAGGACGTTTCCCCCAGGCCTGGAAGGTTTGGGCTCATCCCCAGGTCCCAGTCACACCCTGCCCTTGGTCACCCGACCCCTTGGGCATCTCTGGTGGCTTCCAGCTCATCCCTCCTGGCTGAGGGAAGGGGAACATCCCGTTACTGCTGCCACTCGGTGAACTCAGCAGCACCCAAATAGCAGCAGCTGGGGGGGGGGGGGGTGGTGTGTGTGTGTGTGGGGGGGTGACACGTTGGGGACCCCGGGTGGCAGAGCCTGGTGGGACAGCCCGGCCAGCTCAGCCCTTCCTGGGTGATCTTACAGCCCTTGGAAGTTCCCAAAGCTGCTCCTTCCCTGCCCATCAAAAGCTTCAGGGTGGGATCAGCAGGGCCTGAGGGAGCCCAGGGTAGGGGGGGGAGGTGATGCTGGAGATGGGGTTGGAATCTGGTGGGAACCCCTGGGATGGGGTTGAGTCCCAACCCTGAGCCCCCCCAAAGGTTTGGTGAGACACCCTCAGATCTTCCCAGCTGGCTCCTCTGGAAGTCATGGAATCCCAGATTGGTTTGGGTGGGAAGGGACCCCAAATCCCACCCAGTGCCCCCCCTGCATGGGCAGGGCCACCTCCCACCATCCCAGGTCACCCCAAGCCCCATCCCACCTGCCCTTGGACACTCCCAGGGATGGGGCAGCCACATCCCAGGTCCCCATTTCCCTTCCCAGTCTCACCCCTTTCCATCCCTTTTTGCCCCCTCACACCCCCAGTGCGGATCAGCTCTGGAGCAGGAGCAGCTGGGACATCCAGGGGTCATTCCTGGGTCCCAGCAGCACCCAGCTCCTCTGACACCAGTTTGGATGGAATCATGGAAGGGTTTGGGTTGGAAAGGACTTTAAACC
This sequence comes from Chaetura pelagica, assembly GCF_000747805.2. Classification (NCBI taxonomy): domain Eukaryota; kingdom Metazoa; phylum Chordata; class Aves; order Apodiformes; family Apodidae; genus Chaetura; species Chaetura pelagica. Next base: position 81,437 of record NW_009953913.1, read on the forward strand.
CACCCAGTGCCCCCCCTGCATGGGCAGGGACACCTCCCAGCAGCCCAGGCTGCTCCAAGCCCCATCCAACCTGCCCTTCAACACCCCCAGGGATGGGGCAGCCACAGCTTCCCTGGGCAACCTGGGCCAGGCTCTCCCCACCCTCACAGCCCAGAATTTCTCCCTCCCATCTCAGCTCCAGCTCCCTCTGCCAGCTGGAAACCCTTCCCCCTGCTCCCATCCCTCCCTGCCCTTGTCCCAAGCCCCTCCCCAGCTTTCCTGGAGCCCCTTCAGGCCCTGGAAGCTGCTCTCAGGTCTCCCTGGAGCCTTCTCTTCTCCAGGGCTGAATGAGGAGAGGAAAAAGGGAGGGATGTGGGGGAAGGCTGGAGATGTGGAGGAGCAGGGAGAGGGGCTGCAGGGGAAGGTCTGAGCAGGATGGCACTGGAAGAGCTGCAGGTTGACAGGGACAGAGAGGAGCTTTGGCAGCTCCCAGGGATGTTCCCCCACAGCTCCTGGGAACATTCCCAGCAGCTCCCTGGGTTGCTGCCCCAGCTGCCTCCTTCGGAGCTGCTCCTTTTTTCCTCCATCAGGGGCAGAAACCCCCCTCAAACCCTGCTGGTCTCCAAGCAGGGGCTCTGCATGCTCCCAGTTGGACCCTCACCTTTGCTGCAGCCTCATCTCCAGCCAGTCCCTCTCCAGTCTGGCTGGGAATTTTTCCAGCCCAGGACCAGAGGAGGAACCCACAAGAGCCACTCCCAGGAGAGCAGAGCCAGTCCTGCTCCATCCAACAACCATCACAAGACCCACCACCACTTGGGACCCCTCCTGGGGCATCTTCCTTCTCCAGGCAGAAGCTCTTCCAGCACAGCAGGAGCCAGGGGGAGGGCAGGGACCCCCCCAGGCAGGCAGGAGGGAGCATCACCCCCTTGGCTGCCCCGGGAACGGCTCCTTCAGGAGGGGATCTGGAGCAACCCCTGTGGTTTCAGAAGCTCCACCTGATCCAGGCTTTCCCGAGCAGAGATGGAGCCCTGCTCAGCACAGCCCTTGGCTGGCCCAGCACTTGTGCTGTTGAGCAGTTTCAGAGCTGAGGAGCCCCAAGGACAAACCCTCCCTGCAACAAACCCCCATTTCCATTTCTGCCTCCACCAGAGCAGCACATGGACACGCTCAGCTTGGAGAGGCAAGGCCAGGGCTAAGGAAATGCTGCCTGTTTGGCTCTGCCACCCCCTCCCACCACCTCCCCCAGGCACAGGATCTGCCTGGGACACGTTTTCCCTGAGGATTTTTTTGAGGAGAAACGGGCAACGTGGCTTGAATGAGCCAGAGCCCTGCCCTGCCCTTCAGGGACCTGTGGAGGAGGCTCCAGGGAACTTGGCTGCTGGTGCTACAAGGACCATCAGCACAGCACTGAGAGGGGAGGGGGCTCCATCCTGCTCAGGGAGCATCACCCCCTTGGCTGCCCCGGGAACGGCTCCTTCAGGGGGGGATCTGGAGCAACCCCTGTGGTTTCAGAAGCTCCACCTGATCCAGGCTTTCCCGAGCAGAGATGGAGCCCTGCTCAGCACAGCCCTTGGCTGGCCCAGCACTTGTGCTGTTGAGCAGTTTCAGAGCTGAGGAGCCCCAAGGACAAACCCTCCCTGCAACAAACCCCCGATTTCCATTTCTGCCTCCACCAGAGCAGCACATGGACACGCTCAGCTTGGAGAGGCAAGGCCAGGGCTAAGGAAATGCTGCCTGTTTGGCTCTGCCACCCCCTCCCACCACCTCCCCCAGGCACAGGATCTGCCTGGGACACGTTTTCCCTGAGGATTTTTTTGAGGAGAAACGGGCAACGTGGCTTGAATGAGCCAGAGCCCTGCCCTGCCCTTCAGGGACCTGTGGAGGAGGCTCCAGGGAACTTGGCTGCTGGTGCTACAAGGACCATCAGCACAGCACTGAGAGGGGAGGGGGCTCCATCCTGCTCAGCTGCTGAAGCCCCCAGAGCTTCCCGAGCCCTTGGATTGCAGAGGAACCTGCAGAGGAACCTGCAGAGGAACCTGCAGAGGAACCTGCAGAACCCACTTCCTCTGTGAGATAAGCAGCATGGGCCGTGCTGGGCTCCAGGACTTGGGAGAAGCCTGGGGATCATCAACACAGGCCTTCACAGAGGGGTTTCCAAACACTTTCCCTGCAGTCTGGGGCTGGGAAGTTGTGCTTCAGTCGTCAGGCTGGAACTGAAACCAAAGCAGGTGCCTGAAAACAAAACCTGAGTGAGGTTTTGCCGACGCAGATGGGAAAGCTCTGGAAGCTTCAGGGAAAGCCCAGCTGGGAGGAGCTGGTGCCCAGGCCTGCAGGCAACCACCCAACATCCCTGGGAGCAAAACATCCCTCCCTGCTTCTAAGAGAGCAGTGAACATTCAAACATCAGCAGAAATGCTTCCTGATGGGCTCCCATCCAGCAGCTCCAGTTCTTCCAGTCCCACCGAGCTGCTCCTTCCCGTTGGGATCACAACGGGCAGACACAGACACGCTGGAGGTTCTGCTTCTCCTGACCTTGTCTGACCTTCCTACCAGGATACACCCTCCTCTGCCCCAGAGCTCAGGAGCAGTGGCTGCAGCAGACACCCCTGGGGACACAGGAACCTGCTTGGCTGCCCCCCAGACCCTCTCCCACCTGCAGGACACAGATTGTCCCCTTGGCCACAGCAGGCTGGGCCACTGAGCCCTCTCCTGCCTCTTGCTGCTCTCCTCGGGTGTCACTTCCCACATCCAGGCCCCATCCCAGGGGAGCTGGTCCTGGCAGTGGCTGCAGCAAGAGGGAGGTGCTGTCCCTGGGGACTGGGCAACTGGTGGGTGCCCTCTGGTGGCCCCAGCACCCAAGGGACCCGCCTGGGGACATCCCAGGGACACGGACCATCCCTCCAGAGGTGGCTGCTTCTCTTGTGCCTCAACCATCAACCCCTGGTTGGGGGGGGACAAACAAGGGCAGGGCAGGGGAAGCAGCACCTGCCCCTCTGCAGGCTCTGCTGGTTCCCAAGCACGGGGCTCAAACAGCAGAAGGGAAATCCAGTCCCAGTTGCAGGAGGAGGAGTTTCCCTGGGCCAGCCTTGCTCCCAGCCTGCCAGCTGCAGGGGCACCCCCCCAGCAGGCTCACAGCCCCCCCAGCAGGCTCACAGGCCCCAGCAGGCTCTTCTGCTTCATTGTAGTCTACATGTAAAAAGTAAAAAAATAAAATAAAATAAAATAAAATATTTATCTTTCCTCCCTTCTGAATACTACTCCTGCTTTAAATCTTTACAGGGCTTGCTCTGAAGATACAATTTAGTCACTAGCAGTGCTTTTTGGACACATCCTACTAACAAAGAAATGCTTTGATCCACACAGATGACAACAGGCTTATTCTTCTCTTCCGTAAATCCTATAAATACAAAGTCTGTGCGCAGTAATAAATTAAATGCACATTTTAGTGTTTATATGGGGAAGCTGTTGTGTTTGGAGAATGAGATTAACCAGAGTGGTGACAGAAAACTCTGAATAACAAATCCTGCGCTCTCAGTAAAGGTCTAGGTTTTTAAGACATGAACATAGTGACCTGCCCAAAGAATGGTTGTATTTCTCAGAAGGTAAATAATAATGCACCTTTTTTTTTTTTTAATTATTTTTTGTAAAATAGCAGACATCTATCACCTGCAATTACTCTAGTGCAGTACTCAGTGGATTTTCCCTCTAAAAGATCACATTTTCCTTTGCAGAGAGTAATAAAAGTTTATGAATCCAAACAGTTAATCCAAAAATTACACAGCAGTGCAGAGTTCCACTAAAAGGATCTAATTAGTAAAGTAGACCTGTATTTATATGAAAGGCAATGTTTTAAAAAAGATAGTCTAAAAGGGAAATATGTTTTATATTGCCAGGATTTTAGTCTTAAGAATTAGTTATGAAATAAGATTTACAGGATCCTTATTGTACTGGGGAGGGGGGAAGAAAAAAAAAAAAAAAGATAACTTATTACAAAACTATTTATGTAACAGATTCCAGGAGCACAGAGATCACACTGATTTAAGAATAATATTGGAAGGATATTAGATTAAAACCAACATCTAACGTCTTGTCTCTGGAAGCAGAATATGTAAGATCTGGATCTGAAAGGCTTTGCTTGTTTTCTAAACTCTTCCATGTTGAATTAAGCTAATTTGTGCTTCCAGTGGCATGGATTTAACATCTTTAGGCTACTGAATCATCATAGAGACCTCTCAGATCTCACTGCAAGAAGCAGTGGTGCAAGACAAGCAACACAATAGTGTTTGTGTATTTTCTGTAAGGGGTCTTATTTAGTGTACCTTGAACAGGGCAAATAAACATGACTGCTTGTTGCAGCACCAAGATGACCATTCAGAGTAGATATGTGTACATACATAAAAGCCCACTCTTCCTATTCTGTCCATTTAACAAGTCCCGTTAAATTAATCAGGATGCCTTATGGCATTTAAGATTTCTTCTTATTATCACTCCTTCACTTGTGGTAAGCCAATTCTCATTTTAAAAATTATAACTATATCAACAAAACTGGGTAATTTTTTCTTCTTTAGCAGAGGTCCTGAATTTATTACTTACACTTAGTTGTCAGCTGGGATATTCTGTCAAGATATTCTTTTGGCAGCAGGGACCCACAGCCAGAGCTGCTCCAAAACCTCTTGGCTTCCTCCCTGCCAAGCCCACCCATTTGCAAGGAAGTTGCAGCAAAACTTCCAGGTCCATGAAGCAGCTGGTCTGGGCTTCATCCTCCCCCCTGCTCACTGCAAGCCCAGGGCTCAGGCTGCCCCCAGAGCTGTGATCATCCCCCCCTTCCCTTCTTCTATCCCATCAGGAGCAATGCCTTGCTTCCAAAAACTTCCCAAACCAACATTTCACAGCATCAAAACTTGCCTGAAACTCCCAGATGCTCAGAAAAGGAGCTGGGGGGGCTGGGGTGGCTGCTCCAGCCTTCCTGCCACCCCCCCTGCTGCCCCCTCCAACAGGCTCAGCAAACCCAGACACCTGCTCCAGCAGAACCTCTGGCACTGCTGGGGGATCCCTGCCCTCCTTCCTGGGAAACCAGAGGTACCTGCAGGGAGAATCCCTGGGCAGTGAGGGCAGGACAGTCCCCCTGTGCCCTGGGGCTGTGAGGAGCTGTCACATCCACGGGCAGGAACTTGGGCTTCAGTTTGTGGATTCCTGTGAATTCTATGATTAAAAAAACCCCCAAACTTCTGAGAAATGGCTCCAGGTTCTCTGCCTCTGGGTGATGCTGGAGGTTCAGACTCCTCCTCTTGCAGGTTTTCAGCTCTTTTTGCTGTTATTTTACTTCCCTCCACCCTCTAAACCCTCTGAGCCCCTGTCTGCAGACACCAGCAAGGACCCCCCAGCAGGGCTCCTCACCCTAAGCCTCACAAGTAGGGATTTGTTGTTCTTTTAAAATTGTATTTAAAAAGCACCAGGATCTTCAATTAATTTTTTTTTTAAGTCAAGCCCCAGCTCAAGAGCAAATCCTCACACCAGAGAGCAAGAAAACACCATGATCCTCGTGGAATGGAAAAGTTGGCACAACTCTAAACGAGTGCTAGGAGCAGTGTTCTCAGCCCAGTCCCTTGCTGGAAGGTCCCTGCTCCCATGGCTGGGAGGAGGTGACACCACCAGGGAAGTGCCCTCAGTTCATCACCAGACACGTGTGAACGTGCAGAAGCAGCCAGGGATAAAAGCTGCCACCTCATCTCTTCCCAGAAAGCCACCAGCTGCCCTGGGCTGACTGCTTGGTGATGGTCTGCTTCTCCTCAGGGCTGAAGTGCAGGATGGTCAGGATGGCCCCCAGGGTCTGCTGGCGGCCCAGGGACTCGGGCAGGGTCAGGAACCTATAGACAATGTTCTTGAGGTACTCCAGGTTGGCTCCTTCCCTGCTCCTGTCCCTGCAGTTCTTCTCGATCTGGCCTGGAGCGGGTGACCCTGCATCTCCAGCTTGTGTTTCTGCTTCCTCAGAGCAACAATGTCCACCTCCTTCCGAGCCAGCTGCTCAGCATAGAGGATGAAGGTGGGTTCACTGCTGCTGGAGAGGTGAAGAGCCTGGGGCAGAACCTCTGAGGAATCAGGTCCTGCCGAGTCCTCGCCAGGAGCCTCAGGCCCTGACATCAGGTGGGTTTTG
>NW_009953913.1:89513-91993 GCF_000747805.2 Chaetura pelagica
CAAAACCCTCTTGGCTTCCTCCCTGCCAAGCCCACCCATTTGCAAGGAAGTTGCAGCAAAACTTCCAGGTCCATGAAGCAGCTGGTCTGGGCTTCATCCTCCCCCCTGCTCACTGCAAGCCCAGGGCTCAGGCTGCCCCCAGAGCTGTGATCATCCCCCCCTTCCCTTCTTCTATCCCATCAGGAGCAATGCCTTGCTTCCAAAAACTTCCCAAACCAACATTTCACAGCATCAAAACTTGCCTGAAACTCCCAGATGCTCAGAAAAGGAGCTGGGGGGGCTGGGGTGGCTGCTCCAGCCTTCCTGCCACCCCCCCTGCTGCCCCCTCCAACAGGCTCAGCAAACCCAGACACCTGCTCCAGCAGAACCTCTGGCACTGCTGGGGGATCCCTGCCCTCCTTCCTGGGAAACCAGAGGTACCTGCAGGGAGAATCCCTGGGCAGTGAGGGCAGGACAGTCCCCCTGTGCCCTGGGGCTGTGAGGAGCTGTCACATCCACGGGCAGGAACTTGGGCTTCAGTGTGTGGATTCCTGTGAATTCTATGATTAAAAAAACCCCCAAACTTCTGAGAAATGGCTCCAGGTTCTCTGCCTCTGGGTGATGCTGGAGGTTCAGACTCCTCCTCTTGCAGGTTTTCAGCTCTTTTTGCTGTTATTTTACTTCCCTCCACCCTCTAAACCCTCTGAGCCCCTGTCTGCAGACACCAGCAAGGACCCCCCAGCAGGGCTCCTCACCCTAAGCCTCACAAGTAGGGATTTGTTGTTCTTTTAAAATTGTATTTAAAAAGCACCAGGATCTTCAATTAATTTTTTTTTTAAGTCAAGCCCCAGCTCAAGAGCAAATCCTCACACCAGAGAGCAAGAAAACACCATGATCCTCATGGAAAAGTTGGCACAACTCTAAACGAGTGCTAGGAGCAGTGTTCTCAGCCCAGTCCCTTGCTGGAAGGTCCCTGCTCCCATGGCTGGGAGGAGGTGACACCACCAGGGAAGTGCCCTCAGTTCATCACCAGACACGTGTGAACGTGCAGAAGCAGCCAGGGATAAAAGCTGCCACCTCATCTCTTCCCAGAAAGCCACCAGCTGCCCTGGGCTGACTGCTTGGTGATGGTCTGCTTCTCCTCAGGGCTGAAGTGCAGGATGGTCAGGATGGCCCCCAGGGTCTGCTGGCGGCCCAGGGACTCGGGCAGGGGCAGGAACCTATAGACAATGTTCTTGAGGTACTCCAGGTTGGCTCCTTCCCTGCTCCTGTCCCTGCAGTTCTTCTCGATCTGGCTCTGAAGGGCTGACACCTCTTCCCGGTGCTTCTCCTCCTCCACCAGGATTTTCTCCTGGAGCTGGTGAACCTGCATCTCCAGCTTGTGTTTCTGCTTCCTCAGAGCAACAATGTCCACCTCCTTCCGAGCCAGCTGCTCAGCATAGAGGATGAAGGTGGGTTCACTGCTGCTGGAGAGGTGAAGAGCCTGGGGCAGAACCTCTGAGGAATCAGGTCCTGCCGAGTCCTCGCCAGGAGCCTCAGGCCCTGACATCAGGTGGTTTTTGGACCCTGGAAACCCATAAGGCAACGTGAGGGACCTCAGCTGCTCCAGCTCCTGGTCCTTCTCTGCCAGCACAGCCAGAGCTCTGTCCCTCTGCTTGTGCATCTCCTCCTCCAGCCTCAGAGCCCGTTCCCTGTACTCCAGCTGGCACCTCTCCAGCTCCTGCCGATGGAGCTGCTGCAGCTGGGACAGCTCCTGCTTCTTGGCCTCCATGTCCTGCTGGTGCTGCTTCTCCAGTTCATCAGAGGCCAGCTGCAGAGCAATGTACTTCTCCTTCAGGTCAGCCAGCTGCTCCTGAGCCTCCTCCAGTTCCTTGGCCAGGTTGCCATCCTTGGCCGACTTGTTCTTGAGAACCACTTGTGCCCTCATCTTGTACCTCTCAAACTCTTCCTTCAGCTGCTTCAGCTCCTGCTGGTAGTACAGAGCTGTGGCCTTCTCCCCATCAGCAGCCTCGGTGCCCTTTGGAGACTCCAGCTCACCCAGCTTTTCAATGCCCAGGCTGGGTTGGCTCTTCTGAGCTGCCACATGCAGGAGCTTCTTCAGCTTCTCCATTTTATCCTTCAGAACGTTCACGTCCAGGTTGGCTTCTTCATGGACATCCAGGGGGGCCCTGCTGGAGGCAGCCATGGCCAGGGTCTTGTTCTCCAGGTCCAGCTGCACGATACGGTCCTTCAGCTTCTGAATGACCACCTGGTCCTTCTGCTTGGCCTTCTCATACGTGCCCAGCAGCTCGGAGACCTCGGACACTCGTCCCTCCAGGTCGGCCACGCGTCGCTCCTCCAGCTGCGCGCGCTGCCGGAGCTGCTCCTCGGCCTGGGCAGCCTGGGGACACAGGGACCCTGGGGCAGGAGCTCTGGGGGCCTCAGGGGGGGCTTCGTTCTGCCCCGCTGACCTCCAAACAGGGGCAGGACCATCACACTTCCCCCCCCCCAGGCCCCACAGA
>NW_009953913.1:92400-93437 GCF_000747805.2 Chaetura pelagica
CCAAACCCCCCCAAGATTCCCCCAAACCCCCCCATGACTCCCCAAAACCCTCCCACGATTCCTCCAAACCCTCCCACAGTTCCTCCTGCTACCCTCACAGCCCAGAATTTCCCCCTCATGTCCAGCCTCAATCTCCCCTCTCCCAGTTTTAAGCCATGAACCTGTTCAGAACCCAGTGTCACTGTGGGGGGGACACCCACTGTGTGATCAGCTCAGAGGTTGCTCCCAAACCTGGTGTTCACCACCCCCTGACTGATGTGGCTTGTACCCCGTATCCCAACCAGCAGGACTAGGATCCCATCCCTCCCTTCATGCTCTGATTTATTTTAAACCCCTTGGACTTTGTGGGACTGGGAATCTGTGCCCCTCTGCCCTCCAAACCTGCCCCAGGCCCCACCAACAGACCCCACAGCACCAGCTACTCCAGGACCCGGGCAGGGAATCACCTTCCTCATCTCCTGCAGCAGCTGCACTTGGAAGTGGTTCCTCAGGCTGGCCATCTCCTCCTGCAGGTCCTGCACCCGGGGGTCTGGCCTGTTCTCCTCCTGCACAGCCTGCAGCTCCTTCTTCAGCTCTTCCACCTCCTGGCTCAGCTGCCTGACCTGCAGCTCGTAGCCCTGGGCTCGCTCGGCCGCGGTGGCCCTCCCGGCCAGCACCTCCCTGGTCTCCTCCAGCTTCAGCTCTGCCTCCTGCCTCGAGTTCCTCTCGCTCTGCAGCAGCTTCTGCAGCTCCCTCAGCATCAGGGCATGGTCCCCCTGCTCCTGGGCCCTGTCGTGCTGCTGGGTGATGAGCCTGGCCTTGGTCTCTGCCAGCTGCTCCTGCAGGGAGCTCAGCTCCTCTCCCAGCCTCCCCGCCTCCTCCTCCGCCTTCCTCCCCCCCTCCTCCAGCTCCTGCCTCATCTTCCTCCTGTCTGCCTGGTAGGAGGCCTCCATGCGGGACTTCTCCTGCGTGACAGTGGACAGGGCACTGGTCAGGGTGGCCAGTTGGGTCTTCAGCTGCAGGACCCTCCTGCCAGCCTGGGGTGCTGCCCCCTCCCC
>NW_009953914.1:0-14269 GCF_000747805.2 Chaetura pelagica
GGCTGTGCTGACTGCGCGGGAGTCAGATGCCTCCAAAATTGCCCTCGCTGCATGTAGGTCACCCAGCCGGTGGGAACAGGGCGGCAGCGCCCGCAGCCCCGGGCACACCCAGGGGTGCCCGGTCCCGTGGGGACACCCAGGGCCAGGCAGGAGCTCACCCAGCCCGCGGGGTCCCTGCAGTGCGTGTGCTGCCTGTTCCTGCGTGTGCCCGGCGTGGCCTCCGCGTGTGCGGCTCCCCGTGCCCCCCGTGGGGCCCTGGCCTGAGCCCTGCGTGTGTGGCACACCTGGTACACGTGCCCTTGTGCCTGCTGCACACTCACTGCACACTCACTGCACACTCTGTATTCTCACTGCACACTCACTGCACACTGCACACTCTGCACATCCACTGCACACCCACTGTACACTCACTGCACACCCGCTGCACACTCACTGCCCACACTCCACAGCTCAGTATTCACTCCCTGCACACTCCTGGCCCCTCTGCACACTCTGCACACTCACTGTATTCTCACTGCACCCTCACTGCACACTCTGTACACTTACTGTATTCTCACTGCACACTCTGCACACTCCCTGCAGGCTCTCTCCACACTCCCTGCTCACACTCCACACTCCCTGCACACTTGCTGCCACCCTCTGCAAGAGGCCCCAGCCCAGGAGGTGTTGGGGCGGTGCTGGTGCCGCTCACACCCAGGCAGGAGGGCCAGGGCCATGGGTGTGATGAGAGCGTCAGGTCTCAGCCTGTAGGTGCCCTGGGCTGCTTGGCTGGGGGTCCTGTCAGTGCAGGGCGCTGGCACACGTGTGCACACACACACAGGTATGTGCAGCCAGCACGTGCACACACACACACACACGCAGCTGCAGCCTCTCCAGGGGCATCACAGGGGAGTCCTGAGGCCACCTGAGGGTGGCTCACACGTACACACACACACGTACACGCACACACATGTGCACACATGCATGTAAATACACACACATCATGCCAGCACTGCCCCACACACTGTTTTCTCTCCTGTTCCCCCGTTCCCCCCAGCACATCCCCCAGGTTTCCCCCCCAGCCCAGTGGACACAGGGTCCAGCCAAAACCCCCCCTGGAGCTCAACCCCAGGTGCTCTCCCTGGGCCTCCACGTTTTGGGGGCCAGAGTGGGGGGTCCTGTGCTGCACCCCCATCCCAGCAGGTCCCTGCTCCAGTGGCACACCCAGCAGTGGGGGAAGGGTCCATGATGGTGCCCAGCAAGAGGAGGTGTCAGCAGCTCATGGCCTGAACTCCCAGTGTGGGGCACCCCCATTTTTTGAAGGAAATAATAAATGCTGATGCTGAGCCCCCCGCCCAGGGCCTCCACCCTCCTGCTGGGGATCACACCCAGCATCTCGGGGGCTGCAAGGCAGGGATGGCAGCAGGAAAACCCACCCTGCCCCATTTTGCAATGGGATCAGTGAGCAGTGAAACCCACCTGGGGTGGTCGTGTCCCCACACGTCACCCGTGGTGCCACCAGGACAGGTTCCCCATGGGTTGGTGGAACCAACCCCGTGTGCTGACACGGGAAAACAGGGAAGCAAGAAGGGCTGGAAGGTGGCTGCTGGTGGGGTGGGAGCAGAGGGAGCACAGGTTGGGCCAGAGGCCATGGTGGTCACTCTTTGGTCACCCTGCCCCAGCCACCTGCCCACCCCCCCTGGCAGTGGCACAACCTGCCCCATTCCCTGCAACTTCCTCCTCCCCTGCCCTGCTGCTGCAGTTTGGAAGGGAAAAACCCCATAAAAATCCCTTTTCCTTGGGTTATTTCCCCAGCAGGAGGAGGGCCCAGCTTGTCCTCCCTGGAAGCAGGAGCACTCGGAGGCCCTGGCTCTGCTTCGGATGAAAAATCTTGCAAAAAACCCTGGAATTTCCTGCCAGGCAGAAGCCCAAAGGTTTGACTCTCCCTGCTGCAGGATGGGACAAGGGGGACAGGGGACACAGGGGACACTGGGGACATGGGGGACACAGGGGACATGCACACTTGGGCACACATGCCTGGGGGTCACCCAGCCTCCCTCCCCAGGGACCCCCAGGCAGAGCTGCCCTGGCCCAGCCTGGCTTGGGGACGTGGCCACGGGATGAGGAGTGGTGGCCACACATGAAGCAGGGAAGCTGGTGCTGTGCCTCAGTTTCCCCAGCTGGAGAAGATGCTGTGGGGTTAAGAAGCAGCCATAACCCCCAGCCGGGCAAGGGCACCCCCAGGAAGGGTACAAACTTGGGTGGTTTCACCCCAAAAAAAGCCTTTGAGGGGAGATGCCAGTTGTCTGTGGTGTCTCTGACACCAGTTCAGTGGGGAACATCCCCTGTCCCCCAGCAGCCTGGTGGGGACACAGCCAGCTCGGCCACCCAGCACCAGCCAGAACCCAGGACAAGGAGCTGGAGATGGTGGGGCTGGGCCAGGCCTTGGCACGGGCACCAGCAGGGACAGAGGCTGCAGGGAGGGAAATCCCTGAGCCCAGGGCAGGAGCTCTGGGAGCTGCAGGTTCAGGGTGTTGGGGCAGGGAGGGGCTTCACTCCAGGCCACGCTGGGGTCCCACCTCAGCTGCTGGTGGCAGATGGGAGAAGCATTTCCAGGTGGCTTTTAAACACCCTGGGCTCTTTTTGCCCCTCTCCATCCTCCAGATTCCTCAGGAAGGGGTGAAACCCACAGAACAGCCCTGACCTGCTGCAGCCTGGTGACTGCAGGAGAGTTGGGGGACACTGAGGGAGGGGAGGTGCAGGCTGAGTCATCACAGAGTTTCCTAGAAAGTGCAGAAAAAGTCCCAACCAGCAAAAAAATTTCCCTGATCCCTCACTGTTTGAAAAGGGCATTGAAGCCACAGCAAGGATGTGTGTTCTATGTGGGAAGATCTTGGGTGCCAGCAGCTGCATCTCGGCAGCCTCTTGGGTTTTGCAGGGGATGTTGTTCACCAGGAGCAAAAATCATCGAACCCCAGACTGGTTTGGGTTGGAAGGGACCTGAAACATCATCCAGTCTCAAACCCCTGCATGGGCAGGGACACCTCCCACTGCTGCTCCAAGCCCCATCCAACCTGCCCTTCAACACTGCCAGGGATGGGGCAGCCACAGCTTCCCTGGGCAACCTGGGCCAGGCTCTCACCACCCTCACACTCCACAATTCCCTCCTCATGTCTCACCTCAATCTCCCTCTGCCACTTTTCATCCATCCCCCCTTGTCCTCTCCCTCCCTGCCCTTGTCCCAAGTCCCTCCCCAGCTTTCCTGGAGCCCCTTCAGGCACTGGAAGCTGCTCTAAGGTCTCCCTGGAGCCTTCTCTTCTCCAGGCTGAACACCCCAACTCTCCCAGCCTGGCTCCAGAGCAGAGCTGCTCCAGCCCTCCCATCATCTCTGTGGCCTCCTCTGGCCTCTCTCCAACAGCTCCATGTCCTTCTCATGTTGGGGACTCCAGAACCCAACACCCTTTTTTACACCCACCCCTGGCAAAGTGCTGGATAAGCCAGTGAGGGAACGTCCCCTCCCGTGGGGACAGCACGGGACACAGCAGATGTCCTCCAGTATCTCATGTGAGCCATGGGAAGGGGACAGGCACTCCCTGCTCTGGTGCCTTCCCAGAAGGGCCACCAGGTCCAGCCTGTGTTCCTGGCTCAGGGCCAGGGAGCTGCTGGCTGCCAGCCTGGCCCTGCTGCTCCAGGGGAGCACATGCCATCCTTGTCACCATCCCCTTGTCTCCTCTTGCTGGCACCTCCTCCTGGGAGTCCCAGAGACCAAAAACAGAGGGGGACAAACCCACAGCCTCATCCCCCCCTGCCTGGAAAGGTAGTGGGTCAGGGATGGGGGATTGTCAGGGTCTGCAGGGCCCCCGGGGGAGGTTCTGGCCTCAGAGGCATCAGGTGTCCCGGGGAGAAAAAGCAAAGCACATTTCAGAGCCCTGGGAGCTGCTGCCAGCTCAGGGACAAGGGAGAGAGGAGCAGGAGGCCACGGGGCTGCCAAGGTCTGGGGGGGCTGAGGGTGATGGCAGAGCTGCTTGGGGACACGTCCTGTGCCACCTTGTGCCCCTGTTTCCCCTAAACCCAAAGCTGCAAGGAGAAGGAATATGTGCAGGAAGAGGCAGCACCTTCCAGGGGTGGGGAATGCTGCCCGTGGCCCCTCCAGGGGGTGGTCCATGCCCTGGCTGCTGCAGCCCCAGGACCTGGAGCAGCTGTGGGCAGCAGCTCCCCTGAGGGTCAGGGCAGGACTAAGGACCTGCTTATGTCACAAGAAAGCCCCAGCAGTGCTCTCTGGGCAGGATCTGCTGCTCGGGGAGGCAGCAGTGCCCAGAACATCCCTATCCTCCCCTGGCAGGGACCTGGCTCCCACAGATCCCAGGGACATTTCCAAAGGGCTGCAGACACCAAAAGGAGTCCCCGAGACCCCCTCCCCTGTGCCTGATTTCCAAGGGCTCGTGCAATTGCTGCTGCTGCTCCCCAGCTGCAGAAACCAATGGCCAATTTTAAGCAAACCCTGATGAGAACTGAGGTGAAGGCTCCTCCACGTTCAGAGCCCAGCAGGGAGAAGGTGCTGGACGAGCCAGCGTTTCCTCGGGCCCAGCAGGAACTCCAGGCTGGGCCAAGGAGAAGGAACATTTCCCTTGGAACATATGGCAGCAGCAGCCCCCTCTGTGCCACCACAGGCTGCCCTGCAGCCTGGGCCTCCTCCAGCTCTGGGGCAGCTGCCATCTGTGTGTTTTGGGAAGGGGTCAGCCCAGCAGCAGGGGGGCTGCTGGAGCCCTCAGCAGTTCCCTGATGCACCCAGTGCCTGCAACGCAGGGGACCTGCAAATCTGGTCTCCTATGGGCTCTCACCAACATCTCCGGGACAACTGGGTCTGCAGCCCACGGGTGCTCGGGAAGATGAGTGGAATTACCGGCAGGTCCGGGTCAGGTCCTGGGCTGGGTGGTCGCTGCACCCGCTGCTCTGCAGAGCGGGAGTTGCAACCGGGAGCTGCGGCTCACGGGAGAGCAAAGAGGCTCCGGGAGATAAAAGCCGGGCAGGGGTGACGGGGGAAGGCGGAGGCAGAAGCAGCGAGAGCCCCAAGGCAGCTGCGGGGACTCTGCAAACCTGTCTGGGCAACATCCTGCGGGGCTGCACGTCGGGCAGGGCGGCTGCTGGGCCCGGCTCTGCTCTAAAGGTGCTTTTCTTCCTCTTCCCCTTGCCGAGACGCGTGGAAGTGGCCAGAACTTTCCCCTCTAAAAAAAGGAAGAGGCAGCGCCCCGCGGGGGCTCCACAGCCCCGGACACGGGGCTTTCAGCATCCGAGGTTGGTGTGAAAGGGAAGAAGGGGATGGGAAGGGGTGTGAGCTGAGCTGGCTCTGCACAGCTCCCCCTCGCAGCCCCCCAGCCCAGCACTGCAGTCCCTGAAGGTTCATGCCCTTCTCTTCTCATGCACAGGATCCAGCCTCACCCCTGGAGCTCCCAGGGGCTGCTGCACCTTCTCCCAAGCAGTGGTGGGTCTCAGCACCATGGGGGCTCCAGCCACAGCACCCGGCAGCCTCCAGCAGCTCCCACCTGGGGATCCAGGGCTCCAGCACCTCTGCTGGGCAGGGAGGGACTCCCGGGGAGGGGCAGGAGCTGGTGCTGCAGGCAGGACATGGCCAGGTCTGGTACAGGCAGGAACTGCAGTGCTAGAGCCTGTTACTTCCCTCCCAGCCAGGAAAATAACCTGGGGACCCTGAATGCAGAGCCCTGGGCCAGTCAGCCAGCCTCGATGGCTCCTGTCAGGGGCAGCAAAGAGCCCAACAGCTGGTAGAAGCTTAAATTCACCTTCCCTGCCCACGTCCAGCCAAGTGTTAGAGCTGGGATGATCAGCCCTCGGGTACAAGGACATTGCAGAGATAAGTCAGGACAATCCCAGGCTGCTGATTCAGCCCCAGCTCCCACCTGGCTCTGCCCCACCGCGTGGGCACACACGTGGGGCTCAGAGCAGCCCAAGCCTGGCAACCTGGAGAGCAGGAGGGATCAAACCTTGGGGCAGTAGAGCCAGGAGCACAAACCCAGGAGCTTCCAGCAACTGTAGGAAACAGTTCTCCCTGCACTTGCTGAGGAGTCCAAACACACCATGTTTGTTTTGCTTCTGGAAACCCTCTGACGAAGGTGTAATCACGAGACATTTAGCAATCAGTGTGCTATGTAAATACAACATAATTTATTGGTTCCATTGCAGAGAACTATAGTGGTATTTGTACGGGTGTCCTAACGATAGTACAAGAAACTAGAGTCACGTATGTACAGAGATTCCAGGACACAGAACAGCTTTGTAAGGAAGAAGTGGTTAGTGGTGCAGTTTGGTCACTGTTCATAGAAACCTTTTCTCTCTCACTGTAAACACTGGTCCCCACTCTCCCCAAATCCTAGGTACTTCCTACCTACCTCGGGGGCACTGCAAAGCTCTCTGCAGTTGAGGTGCTGGTGCAAGGAGCAGGCAAGGCCAGCATCTCCAGCTGCAGCCAGACTTTGGGCAGGAGATGGGTGCAGCCAAGTGGGGACTCACTGCTGGGGAAGAGGGACAAGGCTCTGTACCTAATGGGAAGCAGAAAGTGGTCCAGGCAGAGCCAGTAAGTGAGGCTGGAGGGCAAGCAGCCCAGTTCCTTCACAGCAGGGTCAGCGTACCGCAAGGAGACAGGGAAGTGCAGGTGCTGAAGAAGACTTCCCCACACTTGTCCTAGAGCCTTCCCTTTGCTCATTCCCACGAGGCACAGGCCTGCTTGGATCCCAGTCCCCTGTGGGGACAGCAGACCCAGCTGGGCTGTGTGTGGGGAGGAGCTCCCAACAGCAGCCTATCAGTGCCAGTCAAGCCATCAGAGAAACCCAAATCCAACTTCAGAGGGAAAGCAGAAGGGCCAAGCCCTGGGGACAGGATGCCAAGTGGGGGGTGAGGACAACAGCAGCTCTGTCCAGAAAGTGACAGCCAGTGGAAGAGGTGCTGGAAGCAAACAGCATCCCAGGGGATCCATGTACACCAGCATTTCTTCCCCAACCCCCACAAAACCTCCTTTCCCAGGTGGGAAATGGGTGTCCAGAGGGAAGTACCACTTCCATGGCAGCACCAGCTCCACCACATGGCTCTGTCTGAACCATCTTGATCTGCTCACTTGGTGCCTCTGCAGTGAGGGGACAGGGAAGAGGCAGTACAGGGTGGCTCCTCCCTCCTCCACAGTGAGCATTTCCACCAAGGAGCCCCAAATATTTATTTTTTTTATAGAAATTACTATAAAAAACTAGTTTATCTAGAGCATCTTTAAAAAAATATTCCTGCAATATCACAGTTTTACATTGAAACTCATTAAAAATATATAGATTTCTTTAACAAAATGTCTCTGTTCTCCCCTTGAATCACATCTCCAATGCAAAAGTGGGACTTGGAGGCCTTGGAAGAGAAGCCAAAGTGGGAGCAGGAAGGTCTGATCTCAGTGGCACATCCGAGAGGTCATTTCCTTCTGCCAAAGGGACAGACAAGACACAGGACCATGAATAAAGATCCAGATTGGCAGGTGAGGGTTTGGATGAAAAAACCTCACCTTTGTTTCATTATAAATACTCTTCTCAGGCATGTGGTGACACTGTTAGTAAGAGCTCCAGTCAGGGCAGGTCCCTGCTCCTCCCACTGCTCCCATTCCCAGGCACTTCAGGACACCCTGTCACTGCCCAGCAAGTCTGCTCAGCTGTTTATGGCTTCAGAAGCACCATCAGCACCTCCTAGGTCTAGGGCACATTCTACATCCTCCAGACTCCATGTGGAGGTGGTGGTGTTGCCCTTGCTTTCCAGGATGGGAAGTAAGCAAAGGGAGGAGAATCATAGAATAATTTGGGTTGGAAGGGACCTTGAAGATCATCTAGTCCCAGCCCCATTCATGGGCAGGGACCCCTCCCACCAGCCCAGGTTGCTCCAAGCCCCATCCAACCTGCCCTTCAACACCTCAAGGGATGGGGCAGCCACAGCTTCCCTGGGCAACCTCTTCCAGTATCTCACCACCCTCACACTAAAGAATTTCTTCTTCAGAGCTTTTAGTCTTCCCTCCATATCCTGGGAAGCTAACAGGGCTGGGCTCCTGCTGTGCCAGCTGCTAGAAGCACAAGGAGGGTGCTGGAGAACAAGCCAACTTCCCTCACCTGATCCCCAAATGACCCTACTCAGCTGTGCTTGCACATCCTCACTCCCAGTTTCCTGAACAACTGCAAGGCCAACTCACGTTCTGAATTTGGGTAACCAGTTCTGAGAAGGTACCATAGACCCCTGTGGCTCCTCCAGCCCACCCACTGGCTGCAGCCCCAACAGACCAACCTGAGCCCACCCAGAGACTCACCAGTGGTTCCAGCTCCTTGGTGTCTATGAGATTGAACTCTTTCACAAAGTAGTAAAAGTGCTTGTAGCAGGTGTTCACATGGGCTTCTGACCCCATCTGGGTGATCCTGTCAAAATGGTGGATGTAGACGTGGACAAAGACTCGGAAGAACCTGGAGAGAATCTTCTTCACCACTGGGAGGAAGTTCTTGGGGAAGGGAGTACCTAGGATGGAAGACACGACCATGAGAAACTGTCAGCAAAGCTAAAAGTAGTTCCTTGGGGCTAAAATAAATGGGTAAAATGGACAGATTGACACCAAAGGGTTTCTGTCTCTGGTGATTTCCAGTCCTCTCTCCTTTTCCCTTTCCTTTTGGATCAGAACTTTCCCAGCACAGATTTCTTCAGTGGCAGTGCTGAACACCACCGACTGCTGCTGGAGACTGGAAGCAAGAGACTGGCCTTGGAGATTCCCAGCAGCTCTTCCAGCCTGATAAGAGTTTTCTTCTACTCCCATTTGGCATGTTTATATAAACAGTGCAGAGAACTGGACTGGAACAAGCAAGTTCCCAAAAGAAAGCTGATGCTGTTAACTCCCCACAGTTATCTCTTATTCTGATACATCTTCAGCTCTTTGGTTATAAATTAAAGATGTTAAGGTTCTCTTTAAAGGCATCAGATCCTCAGGAGAGTATCACAGTTTAAAGTTCACACAGGTCATTTCTGGAGGATCAAGGACTAGTTAAACCCTTTCAAGTGCTCTGCAAGAACTGCAGAGTTTCAGTTGTTGTAAAGGGCAAGGAATCTGGCAAAAGCTGAGCTGAAAACAACAGTAACAATGAAAAAAACAACCCTCCTGCTGTCGGAAACTTGTCTTGCCTCCCTGAAGAGAACAAACACCCTGCTCATGGTCCCCAGAGAGTCTTGCAGAAGAGTCCTCACCAAAGGCAGTGCAGCACTCACTGGGGTGACAGGAGGAACGGGTGGGGAGGATTTCAGCTGCTGAGGAACCAGCTGCTTATGGCCCTGCTCACAGCAGCTTTGAGCTGCCTTTTGGCATGGGTGAAGGAGCCCTGTGGGTGCTTGTGTGGCAGAGGCAGCAGATGTGTCCCAGACAGGGGCCAACTGCCTCCCATCAGGGTTCTGACAGCATAAACACCAGGGCAGGAGGGACAAACACCGGGGCAGGAGGGAAGCAGCTTGTCTTCTGCATCTCAGAACATGGGAACAATGGGTTCAATTACACCCACACTCAATGTTTTAGACACCAAATTCTCACACCTTATTCAACACAAAATAAAAAAAAAAACAAAAAACCAACTGATCTGTCCCAAAGCCAGCTCATGAAGCTGCGTTTGGATACGCAGATTTAGGTGTCTTAGGCCAAATTCTCATTTCCATCACCCTGGCAGTGGATGAAACACCAGCCCTCCCTGGTGCACATCTCAGCATCCCACCCAGCTGCAGCAGGCAGGCGAGCACATGCCAGGGAGCACGGAGCTGGAAAGGGCAGAGTCAGCTAACGAGGCTGTAATAACAAAGAGGCTAATTATGGAAACGTGGCCACCATCAGCAGGCTGGTGCAGAGCACGCCTGTTGAACCCAAGCTAGCAATCAGTTCTGGAAGAGCTGTCCATCAGGAGACCACGGCCAGCATGAACTACCCAAGAGTCATGGCAGAGGCTGACCTTTCCAAGAGCAGCCTCTTGCTGTGGCTGCCTAGGCTCAGCTTGGCTTTCCTCGAGGTATCCATGACTCCAAAGGGGATCTGGTGCAGCTCTGGGTATTTTAACACTCCAGAAGAGCTCTGAAGTTTCTCAGGTGCTCGGAATAGGTTACCAGCTGCCAAACTGTGAGCAGCACAAAAGGAAACAGCTCTGCTGCAAGGGTGACCTGTGCAACAGCATCTCCTGGACAAGAAACGGGACCCGAGGGCTTGAAGGAGAAGACTCTGCCCCAACCTCCCCCCACCCAGTGCAACCGGAACCCGACTCACCAACGTTAGTGGGAAAGATGTCCTCGTTGTTGATCTGTACCTCAATCCAGTCCATCAGGAGGTTCATGTACTGGGGAGCGGACAGGGCGGTGGGTTTGCGGTACTTGTGCTCGTCCTGCCACCGGTACTCGTACTTGGGTCCCCCCGACATGACGGGGCAGGACTGCTCCGTGCAATAGTCACTGATGGTGCCGTAGATCAGGTTGATGCGGTTGAAGAAATCCACCACGTGCACGGCCACCCAGTCGTTCTGCTCCTCTCCCGGCGGCAGCTGGACCGCGACTTTCAAGTCCAGGCCGGCGTTGAGGGAGGCCTGAGCCTTCTTGTGCAGCTCAAACCGCTGAGTCCCCGGCTCAAACTTGCGCTTGGGCCGGAAGGTTTTGTCTTTATTGAACACTTGCTTTAAAGCGTGGGACATTTTTCTTCTCTTCTTTCTCCTTCCAGGTCCGTGGTGGTGACAGGCGGAGACGCGGCCACTTCCGCGGCCCGGCTGGGGCGACTCTGATCTTCACAGAAACCTCCCTCTGCTCATCTGGTCCTGATCTGCAAGGCAGCACAGCAGGGCAGCGATTAGGAGCAGCTCTCTCCACAGGGAACCTTGCCTCAATCCCATAGGAAGAGATCTGGGATACCATCTGGGCCCTTGCCCCAGATCTGAGACCAGGGGGGAGGCCAGTGCCAGCTTTTCCTGCCTCCCCCTTCTCTTCCCAGCCCAGCCTGCAGCAGAGCTCAGCTCTCAGAGGTGACCTGGGCTGAAGGAAGAGTCATCCCTGCAAGATCAGAGTGGGAACAAGGGAACCAGCCCCAAAGGGAATCGGCTCCAAAGGGAAGAGATTATGACAGGAAGGGGGGAAAAAAAATAATAAAAAAATAATCAAATATTGAGGAGCAGTCCCCCCCCAGCTGCCCAGCCTGGTCACTGCAGGAGATGCTGCCACTCCCCTGACACCACCACACCAGGAGGCCCAAACCCCACAGAAACAAGGAGCAACTCTACCACCTATTCAGCTCTGATACACCAAATCATTAAGAAGGGTAAAACTTTCAGTTGGATTTTACCTGGATCAGCTTTTTCACCAACACTGCCCCCCTTTGGAAACACGCCTACTGAAAAGGTAAGATTCCAGCAGCCCCAAGCTCAGCTCTGTTGCCAGATGTACCCCAACAAAACAGTCATTTAAGAAGGAGCTGCAGGTGCTGTCATGGTGCTGAAGACAGGACATGAAAGGGTGGAGGGGAACAAGAAGTCACAGCTCAGGCACCCAGAAAGAGAACATCCCGAAATAACAGCAGCTCTACCAGCAGCCACCGCCTCTTCTGCAGGTGCAGACAGACCACAAACATATTTTTCACTTCATTTTAGCTCATTTCAAGTTGAAGGCTGGTTGAAAGCTGGAAGATCAGGGAAAGCTTGCCTTCCTCTTCCAGGCTGTGGAAGAGAATTAGCTCCAAGAGGGTGAGACACAAGTTAAGATCTGAAAGGATGCTGACAAGAAACACAGCTCTGTTTATCTGTAGCTAATTATACCTCCTTTGTTCCCACATCCATCCCCTCGTTTAATTTGTGTCAAGCTGCTCTTTGATGGAAGCTTAAGGCAGAAAGCTGTGTACCAAAAATATTATTTTACACGTGCTGGGTAGAGAAATAAGTAGAGTAACAGAAAATAATTGGAACTGATGTCTTGCTGAATCTAGCAAATAACAGTTTCCACAATTTAAAAGAAAACAATCAAACAAATACCTTTGAAAAAGCAGAAATCTACTCAGATTCATATTAAGCTGTAGTGTTGGTCAAATAGGTAAATAGTATCCTTAAATGTTGGCAAGAAAATCCCAAATTCAAGGTCAATACTAACTTTGTCACAACACAGCTGGTCTCTAACAGATGCTGCATAGTGCTAATCAGTGCTGCTTCTCTGGAGAAAGATTAAAAAGACTTAAACCAAGGTCTCTTGTTTTCTTATTTAATTACAGCAAGGAAGAAAACCCAAACCACTTCAGTTCATCCCACTAAGAACAGGCTCAGTGTTTCCTAACACTGCTTTTCCTCCAGGAATGGGCTCAGCAACCTCTGCTGTGCAGGAGCAGAGAGATCCAAAACTCCTGCTGCAACATGAGGCAGGACATGTACTGGGAGAAACCAAAACATTGATTTTCATGTGATTTGGTGAGATTCACCCCAGGCTGGAAGGGGAGTTCACTGAAGACAGCACTGCTAGAACAGCTGCTGTGAGCCTGTAAGGTGCCGTGTGAGAGTGTGAGAGTCAACAAGAGAAAACCCTCTGAAAATGTGCCCTTATGAGGTGTCTGATCACACCACTGACATGGTTAGAGGAAGTAGTGAACAGCACAGAGGGACCTCTGAGCACGAGGCAGCAGCTTTGGTTACAGAGAGCTGTGTCACAGCCTCACCACATCCTGCAGCAAAGCCCCAAGGCGACCCGGTGGGGAGGAAGCACCAGGGACTGCGCCCACCACGGTGCCATGTCCGGAGCCCGGGCAGGACCAGCCTCCCAGCAACCAACAATGTGGGCAGCAGGTGCTGAGTCTGCAGCTATTTCCAGCAGGAAATCCATCCCAGAGAGGTACTTGTAAATAATGATTTCCTTACACTGGAGATGGATGAAGAAACATCCTTTAACACAAACAAGCCATAAAGAAGCACAAGCATCGACTTCCATGAGGTCCCAGGAGGACCAGCAGCATCCTCAGCACAGCACAGCTTTGTTCCTACTTACTTTCTGTAGGATGTGTCTGATTCCAGTGACTCCACTGGCATCCCTGCTGGCCCCAGAGTGCAGCCAGGCACTGTCCCTTCTGCAGGACACGTGTCTCAAGCAAGGGTCAGGCTGTGGCTCCAGGGTGCGGCACCAGGAAGAGAAGGGGGTGAAACAGGATGATAAAACTGAAAAAAACCCCAAACTTCCCCTGGGCTTGGCCACGCACATCAAGAAGCTAAACCCAATGATTTTCCAGAGGAAACTGTCATTTGAGCAAGCTTTTAATATGGCTTATTTGGCATCAAGGCAGCGGCTGTCCTACAAAGAAACTTCCTCTCCCAGTGCAGACATCATTCCCAAGAACTGGGGAGCTCGACACAGCAGCCATCGTCTCTCAGACGACTCAGCATCTGTCTGAAGGCATTAGGAAAATGAGTAGCTAAGACTTCAAGCAGATGCTGACTGTTTAATTATGGTCTCTTACTGCAAGTGAGCTAAAAGAAACATTTAGCTCTAGGGAAAAAAAAACAAAACAAAACAACAAACCAGGCAGAGAGACCAAAAGCATCCCTGACATTGCTTGAAGATGATATCACAGAAACAACACCTACTTGCACAGACAGGAGTCACAGCTCGGGCAGCATCAAGTCACTGCTTTTGCACCAAAGGGAAAGGAAAGGTTGGGAAAAAATGAGATCTGGGACATGCAAAGCACCTGAATGGTATCTGCAAGCTCCAAAGACGAGGGAAAAAAAACCCATCCCCCACCAACAAACCTGCAGTACATTTTGTTCACTCCTCCTTTGCAGCCAGCCAAGATTACAGCACACGTCACCCGGGCTCGGGAGGACCTTGGCCACCCCTCCCCGCACAAACACCCCTCCTGCTGCCCCAAAGACACCACGAGCACCTCGGTATCATCCTGCTGGTTAAGAAGGCAACTTGTCTGCCAAGCCAGGGCTGTCAATGCCTGGCTTCCCTTCCCAAAAGCTCATTTTCTCCCCTCCCTCCCTGCTCACACAGCTCCAGTCCCTGATTCCTCTGCTGCTCCTCTTCCCTCACCAGGAACAGCGGATCCTGCCGTGTTGCTTTACTTTTAAAACCAGGCTCCACGTTGAGAAACCCCAGGCAGTTGCTTCCCTGGCTCCCGGTTGCTTTTACACCCAACTGAGGGTATGAAAAAAGGAAATATAGTCACCTCCTGTGAAACACCTGGAAACTGCCTTCCCTTGCTAGCCTGCCACAGCCATCCTGGGGC
>NW_009953914.1:14328-15686 GCF_000747805.2 Chaetura pelagica
CTCTTCCAGGAGTCCCATGACTGCTCCGTCAGTGCCTGCCCCTAGCATTAACACCATGCAGGGGTTTAACAACAGCCAGGGACCAAAAAACCTAAACAAACCAACCAAGGCAGCACATCAGCAAGTTCCTACCTGCGTTTCTGGCCTCGGCAGGTCACTCCACAATTGCTCGGCCCAACTCTGCAACTTCTACATGTGCTTGTAGGCACTGAGGCAAAGAGTTTCCTTTTTCAAAAAAGGGGAAAGAAGAAGAAGAAAAAAAAGTCCTGTGTCTTGGGCAGCTGCAACCCGAGGGCTCCTGCAGGCTGGGGAGGGGTCAGAGAGGCAGCCACTTCCCTCCCAGTGACCCAGCAAGCAGGGCAGCTCACATCCTGCCTCCTCGCTGCTAAGAGAGCCCTTCAGCAAAGCCCAGTGAGCAAAGCATCGCTCAAAAGAATTGATTTCTCTAGTTTCCTTTTAGGGAAGCCATCCTGCTGTCTTGAGGGATGACACCAACATGGGACTGCTGCTCAGCACCCACCCTGAGTCCAGCCAAAAAGCTCCTTCTGTGGCTGCTCATAATGGCAGCCCTTTGGACCCCGCCCTGCCCTCCAGGGGAAGTCACCTCAGTGTCACTCACCACTAACGATGCCGCTCAGGCCAGAGTTGCCAATACAGGCCATGGACCCACCCCAGCCAGCCTGATAAAGCAGCCAGGATGTATCAGCTGCACTGAGTGCTTCAAGTAAAAACCCAATTCACAGAGCCAAGCGGCTTCAGAAGAGACAACTTAGACAAAAAAGCAAAGTCGGACGCACACGCACATTTTTTCCATAACTCCCCCCCCTCCTTCACAAATACCTTCCCACGGGCACTGTGCACTAGCTCAGTTTCTCAGTACAAGATTATTCTGGTTTTCTACAATCAAAGGAGAGATTTTAGAGTCAAGAGAAAGGTCAAGCCAGATTACAGCAAGCAGGGCTGGACTGGCACTTATGACAGCCAGTTTGGAGCCAGTTCGGCAACCAAGGCAGCTCGTCTTCATAGGATGAGGGTTTTGGTTGCTTCAATAACGCAGTCACATAGTGGTGGAGTTGGAAGGGACCTCTGGAGATCGTCCAGTCCAACTCCCTGCCAGAGCAGGATCCCCTAGAGCAGATCCCACAGGAACACATCCAGGTGGGGTGGGAATGTCTCCAGGGATGGAGACTCCACAGCCTCCCTGGGCAGCCTGTCCCAGGGCTCTGCCACCCTCACAGTCAAGAAGTGTTTCCTCATGTTTCACTTGAGCCTCCTGTGCTCCAGTTTGTGCCCATTGCCCCTTGTCCTGTCCCTGGGCACCCCTGAGCAGAGTCTGGCCCCATCCTCCTGCCACCCCC
>NW_009953914.1:15706-21625 GCF_000747805.2 Chaetura pelagica
TCCTTGTCCTTCCTGAACAGGGGAGTCCAAAACTGGACCCAGTTCTCCAGGTGAGGCCTCACCAGGACAGAAAGGATGAGAAACAAGGGCTGTCCTGGTGCTCACCCCGGGCAGGGCTGCGCACACTGCGGCAGGCGGGCCTGGCCTGGCCATTCATCATCCCTGCCAGACAGCAGCTCCACGTCAGCCAGCTTCCTGTCTGGCACCCAGTCCAGCCTCCAGGCCGCTGCCAATGGTTTCCCAAAATCTCATCATTCCCCTCTACAAAGTTCTGTCCTGGGGTTTCTGCCTTTTCCCCACGCTGCTGCAGGAGAGCAGAGCAGCTGCCCGGCCTCACCCTCAGCGTTGCCTTCTCTCCTTTCCCCCCTACACTTGCTCCTGGCAGCAGAAGCTCCTCTGAAGTTAAAGGAGAGGGAGCAGATCCAGCCCAGCTGCACCTACAGCCCCAGGCCAGGTGAGACACAAGAGTTCAGTCTCTTGCTCTGCAGGACAATATCCACCTTTTTCTTCTGGAAACTGCTGTACTGGCAGCCTGTGCAACAAACTTGACAGAGCCCTTCAACACACGTGTCAGATGTTGAATTCCCAAGGCTTAGGAAAACAAAGAGCCCCTTCTATTTCTCCACAAAGTCAGTTTTAAGAAAGTCTTGCTGGTCACCAGCCACCCCCACACACTGCAATTTAAATCTGCTGCACAATTTGGAAATTCCCAAGTAAGAAACTGTACACAAGCACTGGCATCTCTGGCATCTCCCAGCACTTCCCATCTCCCAGAACTTCCCATCTCCCAGCACTTCCCAGAAAGAGGATTGCTTAGGAGACGACATTTTTTTTACAGCCTCTAAGCCATGCAAATGCAAAGCCTATCTACATGGCCACATGCATATGAAAAGAAAACAGCATAATAAAAGATCCAATAATAGTTCTACTGGGCTTTAATTGGTATTTTCTTTTTCCCTTGAAAGGCATCCAGATGAATGTTAAAGTGAAGTTAGTTTACATAATAAAGGGCAAAGTCCTGTTCAATTAAGCCATAGCTGGGTTAGAAGCTCTGGCAGAGCCCATCAGCAGCAGATGGAAGTGCTGCTGCCCGGGGTAGAAGGTCCAGGTCACCCAGCAGCAAGAGGCATTTTCCAACAGGAGAACGTCAGGAGGAGGAGGAGGAGGGAGGAGCAGGCAGTTTAGTGCTCAGCCCTGAGCTCAGGATTTAGATCTGGAGCAGGCAGTGATGACAAGAGGAAGGTTCTGGGGTTTGTGTGAGGAGCTCACACCACCAGAGGACACTGTGGGGGGCAGGTGAGGGGAGGAGCATGGATAGGGCTGGATAATCCTGTCTGGAGGGGAGAGGGAGGCTGCAAGGCCTTCAAACTCTGGACTGAATTTTCAGCCCCCTCACCCATCCAGGCATCCTCCCCACAGCCGCAGAGGGTGGAAAAGCCACAGGAGAAAGTATCTTTCATAAGAGATCACCCCTCTTACTTTCCCTTCCCCAAAAGGTCAGACAGCAGATGCTGCAATTTAAAATATTCATTGGGAAGCCTAGAAGCGACTTGTTTGTGTTCACGGGCAGGTTGGATGGGGCTCTGAGCAACCTGGTCAAGTGGGAGGTGTCCCCGCCCATGCAGGGGGGTTGGATCTAGATGATCTTTAAAGTCCCTTCCAACCCAAACCAGTCTGGGATGCTGGGACTGCAGCGTAACAGGAGCAGTTCTCAGAGCCCTGAGGGTTTAGTGATCCAGGGCCAATTTTCTTGCCTCTTACGTGACATCTGCATCTATTGCAATGTCAGAGCTGCAGCTCTTCTGGAAGTTTTCCAGGGATGCCACTGACACATCCAGGCTGGGATGAGGGCTGCATGTGGAGGCAGAGCTAATCTGCTGCAGGCTCTGCAGACTAAGCTGACAAGCTGGGTCACGACTCCAGGAGACAGGTTAACTGCACAGACAAATATTTCCAGGATAAACCACAGGCAGTGGGTGGCTGAGGGCACGCTGAGAGCAGCTCTGTCTTTTCGAGGTCTGAGGGGCCATATTTTCACAGAATCACAGAATGGTGGGGGTTGGAAGGGATCATCGAGTCCAACCCGCTGGCAGAGCAGGATCACCCAGAGCAGGATGCACAGGATGGCATCCAGGGGGGATTGGAATGTTCCCAGGGAGGGAGACTTCACCACCTCCCTGGGCAGCCTGTCCCAGGGCTCTGTTACCCTCATAGAAAATAAGTTTTTCCTTGTGTTTAGGTTAAACCTCTTGTGTTCCAGTTTGTGACTATTTTGCAGCCTGCTCCTTCAGAAAGGTCTTTGCATAAAATCACAGGATAGTTTGGGTTGGAAGGGACCTTAAAGATCATCTAGATCCAACCCCCTGCATGGGCAGGGACACCTCCCCCCAGCCCAGGCTGCTCCAAGCCCCATCCAACCTGCCCTTCAACACTGCCAGGGATGGGGCAGCCACAGCTTCCTTGGGCAACCTGTTCCAGTGTCTCATCACCCTCACACCAAAGGATTTCCTCCTCATGTGTCACCTAAATCTCCTCTCAAGGGGACATCACCCCTTGTCCTCTTACTGTCTGGCTTTGTCCCCCACCATACAACTCGTAAGGGGCAGTGTGATACTTATCAAGTCCAAGCAGTGAGCTACATGTTTCCTCCTGCTTTTGCAGGCTCCACATGATTGTCCAACCAACAGCAGCTTCATCTTATTCTAACTTTGGGATCTGCCCCCACCCAAGGAAAAGCTAACACGGGTTTGGAGCATGAATTTTGCCTTAGGCTGCCAAAATGACAACAGGATTTTCACAGCCTGGCTCTGGGTTGGAGATCACAGGAGGTACCAGGGCCATGAGCTCCTTCACCCAGGGATGGAGCTGGAGCACGAGCTGGCCACACAGCCAACCCTCCCCATGGCAGGGCTAATCCCACCAAACAAACCTCTTCTCCCCATGTTACTATTATGCTTTTGGAAGAAAAGCAGTATTGTTTCTCACTGAAAGCAGATGCCCACGAGGCCTGCTCTTCCCTTCCACGAGGAGATATGGCAGGAACCCAACACGTTAGAATGTCTCCAGGCAAGGAATAAGCCCACTGATGTGGAGCTAGAGATCACCCCAAGATTAACCACATCATAAGACCTCCTGCCACACAGTGAGAGGAAAAAGAAAGAAGAAAGGCCCAGACAGCAGCCCTCGGAGAAGCCTGAAGTTAAGATGAAGAAAAAAAATTATAGAGCCTTTTTCAGTGCAGCCACGGGTCTGACTCAGCTCCTGCTTCAAACTGAAACAGGTTTGGGATGACTCGAGCCCATTTTCTGTTCCATGGGTGCCCTGGGAGCCAGCACAGAGGCACCCAGCCAGAGCTGTGGTGCTCCCAAACCCAGCTGGTACCCAGGAATCACGGCACTGTCCCCAGGCAGGGGAGGACACCCAGCACCACAGCACAGGGGATGTCCAGCAGTGTCACTTCTGCCTCTTCTCAAACTGACTCAACAACCACAAAGCCAAGCACCTGGGGATTTCATCCAGGCTCTTCTGGAGGAAGTCAAAGCTGCCACAGTGTGATGGACTTTTTTGCACTGGATTTGCACACTTGGAAAAATTAGTATTATTTTTTTTCCTGGCCTTCACTATCTCAGTTTCTCCACATCCCCTTCACATACTCAGAGCAACAACTGGCCCAGGATCTCACTATCATTTCATCAGAAGAGCATTTTTAGCACAACAGCAGCTCCAGAGGGAAGCAAAGCCACAGACCAAAGCAGGAATCACAGATAACTCTGCCTCCCAGGGGCACCTGGGAAAGGGAAGATAAAGATACAGCCTAAGGTGCAATCTTTATTGAAATCATTAGCTGGATATTACTTATTTCTGAAGATAAGCTCCTAAACCTCCAGCAAAGCTGGTTACGGATCCACTTACAAGCAGCATTTATGGCTGAAGTATCATGAAATATTTGCCTGTCTTATAAGAAATTAAAACTTACAAGTTGCAGGCAATTCTTGTCCCAGATCTGAACGCTGTGACAGGACCAAGCAGGTGTTGCAATATCTCTTCTCTGACCCCACACACTTTCATTGCTGACAAAATAAACATTTTCCCTTTGTGTACCATGGCCAGAGAGATTCCCAGCCCATCTGCAGAAAAGCAGGAGTCATGGCACACATCAGTACAGCCCAACCTCCACAAATGGGACCAAATCTCCCCATTTGAGTCCAGGTGGTCCTTCACATCCCATCAAAGGGCCACGACAGAGCCAGATGTGGCCATGAAAGCATCTGGCAAACAGCTCCTGCACTAGAGAAGAGCTAAAGGCATGAAGGAGAACTCTGGTCGAGGTGCTTTGAGCTCCCTCAGCCCCAGCCAAGCAAGAAAGAGAGCCCCTTTCCATTTCTGACCATGGCACAGTTGACTGTACAACCCCAAGAAACGTGTCCAAAAGAGCATCCCAGATCCTGAAAGGTGAGCCGGGCCCAGGGAACCAGCTCCCTGCTCAGCACCTGGGCTTGGCTCCTCAGCAGAAACCAAGAGCACCAGTTTTTGCTGCCACACCACTGAACTGGCATGAATTCCCAGCACTCCTCTCCTCCCTTTCTGGGGATTTTCAAAGGTCATCAGCTCTCCCCCCACTCAAGTTCACTTCACAAGTATGTGACTAAGACAGAAAGTGAATCTAAGATATGGAATATACAGTCCAAGAAATGGCAACAGATAAACACAGAGTTGGAGCTGAGCCTCAAGCAGGAAGCAGAGTGCAAGGACAAAGCTCTGGGGACTCTGATAAACAGGTGGCTGGGGGAAACCTCCCATCTCCCAGCAAAAATGCCCCCCTGTCCTGCAACTTGGCAAAGATTTCCAGACCGGAAAGAAGTTTTAAACAAAGAAGGGATGAAAACTGAGAAAGTGTGGCCACTCATCAGCTTCAAGCACTAGGAGAAGGGGATTGTGCCTTTTGCTAGCACCAGAACCCATGAGAGAGATGCTTTTTCCAAACATCTGTGCAGCACACTGGGCAACTTCAAATTCCTTTTCCCTCTCTCTCTCTCCAGAGGACTTCCTGCCCTTCCTTTTTTGTCTGTCCTTCTCACACACAGGAACAGTTTTCTTTGAAGGAGCTGAGATGATTTTACTGCAGATCACAGCAGAGTCAGCTACTGTAACATGAGCATTCCTGGGCTCACAGGAAGAGGCAGGAGCAAGAGTTTGCTTTCAAGCATCACAAGTTCTCCCTCATGACAGCTGAGTCCCAGCTCACCACGTTCAGAAAACAGTGGAGAAATCCCCATCCACCTCAGGCAATTAAAAGACTGTGGAGTTTGAACTTCACAATTATACCTTGACCTATGACAGAAACGTTTATTAGCACAGATAGAGAAGGAGAATCGGGAAGGAGGTGGAATAAAACACCAGAGTATCAGGCTGTAACTTCACAGTGATGCTGGCAAAACCCTTAATCTCTGTGCTATTTGGGTTTTTTTGGCTTCATGATCAGATTTTTGCTTTGCCAGGAAGACCTGCAGCAGGTACCTCCGAGGGGAGGTGGCACCGTCCCCACAGCAGCTCAGGAAAGTCACTGCCCTGCACCCCAGCCCCATCTTGGGGATGTTTCTCCCACCCCAGGCTCTCACTCCCAGCCTCCCCAAACAGGAGCAGGGGGTTCTGGGGACCAGGGTGGAGGTCTCAGGGGCCCCCTCCCCGGGCCAGAGAAGGGGCTTCCACCCTCAGCGAGCACAAAGCCATCAGAAACTCCCTCGCAACCGCCTTCCGTGCCAGGAGAAGAAAAAAAAAAAACAGAAATAACTCAAAAAAACCCCACAAACAAACCCAAACCCGAGAGCAGAGGGGGAACCCCCCGTTCAACAGGTCCCTGGGCCCGGCCCCGTGACCCCCCCCCAACCAAGGAGGAGGGGCAGGGCCACCCTAGGGGGG
>NW_009953914.1:21875-60602 GCF_000747805.2 Chaetura pelagica
CCGCGGGCGGGGCGGGGGGAGGGGCCGCGTCCTGCTCCGCTTTGTTTTGTTTCTCTGGCTCCTTTGCTCTGGTTTCCTTTACTGCGCTTTCGCCGGCCCCGCGTTGCTCCGTTTCTCTTGACCCAACTTCGTTTTATTCTGACGGTTTTATTATATTCATTTTATTTTTTCTTTTATTCTGCCTTTTCTTTTCTTCTTTTCTTTTATTTCCTTTTCTTTTCCTCTCCTCCCTTTTTCCCTTTCCTTTCCTCCCCTCCCTTTTCCTCCCCTTTTTTCTCCCCTTCTCTTCCCTTTTCTCCCCTCCCCTCCCATTTCCTTTTCCCTTTCCTTTCCTCTCCTCTCCTCTCCTCTCCTCTCCTCTCCTCTCCTCTCCTCTCCTCTCCTCTCCTCTCCTCTCCTCTCCTCTCCTCTCCTCTCCTCTCCTCTCCTCTCCTCTCCTCTCCTCTCCTCTCCTCTCCTCTCCTCTCCTCTCCTCTCCTCTCCTCTCCTCTCCTCTCCTCTCCTCTCCTCTCCTCTCCTCTCCTCTCCTCTCCTCTCCTCCCCTCCCTTTTCCTCCCCTTCTCTTTCCTTTTCTCCCCTTCCCTCCCTTTTCCTTTTCCCTTTCCTTTTCCCTTTCCTCTCCCTTTTCCCTTTCCTCTCCTCTCCTCCCTTTTCCTCCCCTTTTTCCTCCCCTTTTTCCTCCCCTCTCCTCTCCTTTTCTCCCCTCCCCTCCCATTTCCTTTTCCCTTTCCTTTCCTCTCCTCTCCTCTCCTCTCCTCTCCTCTCCTCTCCTCTCCTCTCCTCTCCTCTCCTCTCCTCTCCTCTCCTCTCCTCTCCTCTCCTCTCCTCTCCTCTCCTCTCCTCTCCTCTCCTCTCCTCTCCTCTCCTCTCCTCTCCTCTCCTCTCCTCTCCTCTCCTCTCCTCTCCTCTCCTCTCCTCTCCTCTCCTCTCCTCTCCTCTCCTCTCCTCTCCTCTCCTCTCCTCTCCTCTCCTCTCCTCTCCTCTCCTCTCCTCTCCTCTCCTCTCCTCTCCTCTCCTCTCCTCTCCTCTCCTCTCCTCTCCTCTCCTCTCCTCCCTTTTCCTCCCCTTCCTTCCCTTTTCCTTTTCCCTTTCCTTTTTACCTCTCATCCAGGCTCTTCCCTTTCCTCCCCTCCCCTTCCTTTTCCTTTCCTCTCCTCCCCTTCCCCTCCTCCTCTTTCCTCCCCTTTCCTCCCTCTCCCCTTCCCTCTCCTTTTCCTTGACCATTTCCACTGTTCCCAGGCAGCAGGAGCAGCCCCAGCCCAGGGATCCTCATGGAGCTGCAGCCCCCACACCTCGATGGAATTAAATTATCCCTAAAAACCAGGAGGATCCCAACCCCAAAACCCAGCACATCCCACCAGCCACGATGGAGTCGGGAGGGGTTTGACTGAATTTTTACCACGGTGGGACAGAAGAGTGTGAAGAGGAGCCCTGAAAGGGGGGGGGGGAAATGCTCAGAAATCAGCAGCAAAAATGAAATGGAAGTTGGGGGAACCCCTGGGATGGGTCCCAGCAGCTCCAGGGGAAGGGTCTGCACCAGGTCCCCACATCCTTGGGCCTGAGGAGCCTGGAGGAGGGTTTTGAGGAGCCATGGACAGAAAATGAGGAACTGTTGACAGAAAATACCACCCTCATTCCCCACCTGGGCACCCACTTCTGCTGGGGGAGCCCAACTCTCTGCCAGCACCTCCTGCACCCCAAGAATGTCCTTGTTTTTCTCCTCCCAGCCCAGCTTGGCTCCACCAGAGGCTGTTGGAGGGCAGGGCTGGTGGCACCACCAGGAGAAAGTCCTAGTCCTGTCCCCGGGAGAGGGTGACACTGGATTTGGAGCAGTTTGAGCTGCTCTGGTTTGACTCCAGAGCAGTTGGTCCCACAGGATCTGCACCTTCTACCTTTCAAGTCACCAAAAGGAGAAGTGGAAAATGCAGCTGCTGGTTCAAAGGGCAAATGGCACCAAGCTCAGAGCAAGGGAAGGTGGGACAGAAGAGTGTGAAGAGGAGCCCTGAAAGGGGGGGGGGGGAAATGCTCAGAAATCAGCAGCAAAAATGAAATGGAAGTTGGGGGAACCCCTGGGATGGGTCCCAGCAGCTCCAGGGGAAGGGTCTGCACCAGGTCCCCACATCCTTGGGCCTGAGGAGCCTGGAGGAGGGTTTTGAGGAGCCATGGACAGAAAATGAGGAACTGTTGACAGAAAATACCACCCTCATTCCCCACCTGGGCACCCACTTCTGCTGGGGGAGCCCAACTCTCTGCCAGCACCTCCTGCACCCCAAGAATGTCCTTGTTTTTCTCCTCCCAGCCCAGCTTGGCTCCACCAGAGGCTGTTGGAGGGCAGGGCTGGTGGCACCACCAGGAGAAAGTCCTAGTCCTGTCCCCGGGAGAGGGTGACACTGGATTTGGAGCAGTTTGAGCTGCTCTGGTTTGACTCCAGAGCAGTTGGTCCCACAGGATCTGCACCTTCTACCTTTCAAGTCACCAAAAGGAGAAGTGGAAAATGCAGCTGCTGGTTCAAAGGGCAAATGGCACCAAGCTCAGAGCAAGGGAAGTGCAGCCCAGGTGGCAAGTTCCTGGGAAGCCTAAAACAAAGGGAGTTGTTCCCACACCACTCCCTCCAGCCCTGCTCTCCAGGGATTTTCCTGCACTCCCACCTCTGCCCGCACAAGGAGCTCAGTGCCTCCATCCTAGGTTCTCCCATGACCATCCTGGATCCCCAGCTCATCTCTGGTGGTTTCCAACCCAGTCTGGGGAGCAAGCAGCAGCTCCTTGGGATGAAGGCTCCTTGATCCAGGCCTCCTGCTGCTCCAGGGCGGTGCAGCCTCTTTCCAGCAGCTTGGATGTTCCCACAGAGCAGCTGATCCCACTCTGTGCTCCCAAGGCAGCTGCTCCAGCAGCCTCAGAGCTGCTTCAGCTGCCAAGAGTTGGGTACCTCCAAGGAAGAGATGTTGCCAGGCCCAAAACTTGGCCTGAAACAGCCACCAAGCCCCGGGTGCCACTCTGTGTTCCCTGCAGGACAGTGCAGGGCACTGCTTCTTTTATGCACGTGTTCTCAACATGCTGAGATAAGGGCTGATTTTCTTTCTGCAGTTGCTCATGGAATTTTTGTCACTCCAGAAATGCAGAGAGCAGGGTGAGAACCTGCTCAAAGCTCAGGTTTGTACAGTGCCAGCTCCACTGTCCACTCCTCTGAGGTCCTGCAGCTCCTTGAATGTTCCACTTTCACTCCAAGTGCTGCCTGGGTTGGTTGGCTTTTTTGCAAAGCAGGGGGTGGTTGTTGCTGTTTCCACCCTGTCTCAGCAGATCTGTGCAGTCTCCTCCAGCTGCAGAGCCCCCTCTGGGCCAGCGTGGGATTGAGATACTGGGCTCACCCTGCCCACCAAAACCAAATACCCTGGTGCCTCCTCCTGCTGCAGGAGTTTATCTGCTGATAACAGGGCCAACAAGATACTGCAAACAGTGGGTTTTTCTCAGGGCAGAGCTGGTAGCTCCTGACTATGCAGCCCCAGATGATTTTCACAGGTTTTGGTCTTACTGGTAACCACTGGGAGCAAAATCAACTGTCTTGTTGCAACAGAACTGGACCTTAAGCCTCATAACTCTTGTGTTTCCATCACAAATTTTACAGGCTGAGCGGAAGAGACAGAAGGGACCAATTTCTGCCCTTTGCTTCCTAGACATCTCATTAAGACCAGAGCTCAGAGTTTCACAAGTGCTTAGATTTGAGCTGCAATACAATAAACTAAAGCAGCTTGAACTGAGCTTGTCCCATTTTTTTCCTCCTGTAATTTTTGTGTGACAGCCCCTGCTTGCAGTGCTGCCTCCCAAAGCACTGCTGAAACCCAACAGCCTGACCATCAGGTATCTAAAGTGTGTAGGAATCAAAGCTTTGGTGCCTGTAAAAATCAGGTCAGTTTGAAACCACCAGAGATGAAGAGCAGCTTCACTCCAGCCTCTGCTGCTCATGTGCTCGATACCTTTGAGCTGTTACTGCTGCCAGTGGGTACATGACAAGCACGTTGGGGACACGGGACTGACTGGCAGGACCCCCCTGGCTGATGCACACGAGCCCCCTGCTGATAAAACCCACCCCCCCACACAGGGGTGTTAGAAATGATTCTCACCTCCTCCATAGCTTCTGGAATGAGATTCCTCTTAACTTCCCCCCAAAGACACAAATGTTCAAAGCTGAGGTGCATAGAAACCCCTGCCTGGTTTGGGTTGGAAGGGACCTTCAAGAGCATCAGGTTCCAACCCCTTGCATGGGCAGGGACACCTCCCACCAGCCCAGGCTGCTCCAAGCCCCATCCAACCTGCCCTTCAACACTGCCAGGGATGGGGCAGCCACAGCTTCCCTGGGCAACCTGGGCCAGGCTCTCACCACCCTCACACTCCACAATTCCCTCCTCATGTCTCACCTCAATCTCCCTCTCCCACTTTTCATCCATCCCCCCTTGTCCTCTCCCTCCCTGCCCTTGTCCCAAGCCCCTCCCCAGTTTTCCTGGAGCCCATTCAGGCACTGGAAGCTGCTCTAAGGTCTCCCTGGAGCCTTCTCTTCTTCAGGCTGAACACCCCAACTCTCCCAGCCTGGCTCCAGAGCAGAGCTGCTCCAGCCCTCCCATCATCTCAGTGGCCATTTCTGGGTCCACCCAAACTGGGTCTTATAAAAGGACTATTTACAAAGCCAAAGATTTAACTTTGTTTTGAAAGTTTATTGGATCATCTTGACACAAAATCATTACAGCAGCTTGTGGTATGTTGGTTTCTTTTTTATTTTTTTTTGAAGGGAATGTTGATAGCAAATAAATTTGTGAATGTAACACGTCATACAGTTCAAAATTCTAGAATCACTGCACAGGATTCTGTAAGAGAAGACTCTACATGCTAAAGTGACAGTTTTCATCCATGAATTAAAAAAAAATAATAAACAAACACTGATTGAGGAACATTATCCGTTAAGACAAATTTAATATGTTCAGTTTCTAATACACAAACTGGCTAACCAAGGGAGGTTGACCAATACCAGTAACTACCACTCCACCAGCAGTGAAGCCTGCTGCAAACAACTCCTGCAGCACACAAGTGTGGTCAGAACATGAAGCTGGGCCTGGCAATAAAACCACAGCAGAGCCTTGTCAAAAATACCCTCAATTTGGGAAGAGTGTAAAGAGCACAAGAGACACGTAAAGTACAGGACAGTGACCCAAAGGAACAGATCAAGTCTTGATCCTGTTCCCTGCGTGGGGTTTTAGTTCAACTCGACCAGCCACTGCTGACCCCGTGTGTGTAGGGGGGTGGAGCTGGAGAAGTGCAGAGCGACCCAACCCCCCTGGGGACTCTTTTGGTAACAGCAACCAACTGCTCCTCACCTGCCTCCAGGAGAAACCGTTCCAGTGCCATCTCAGTTTGCTGGGGATGGGAACAGCAGGAACTGGGGGGAGGGAATGGAAAGCAAGATATTTTGGAGAACATCAATTAAGCATCTCTGGAAAGGACACACAGGCATCCCTTTCCAGTCAGTGATTCCACAAGATTTCCAGAGGGCAGAATGGGCTTCACTCTGCAGACCTTCCCTTCCTGCTCCCTGAAGTCCCTGCCCCAGCCCCTCACCAGGCCCTCCCTGCTCAAGCTGCACCCACTGCTGCCAGGATGGGCCATGGGAGCCACGGGGACAACAGAGGCAGCAACAACCCTGATTTCACAGCACAGAGGGAGGGAACCTGCCCACTCTTCAGGGGCTACTCACGTGGGTGTTCCTCTAACCTGGTAGTGGTCAACCTCAGCTGGTGAGCAGAATGATAAAAGAGCAGACCCCTTTGGATTTCCAGTTTCTTGCTACACCTTCACTTTTCAGGAATGTGAAATTGAAGTGGACTCTAAAACACCATCAGCAGAGACTGCTCAAAGGGGAGAGGCAGGACAGACTCCATTTGCAGGGCTGGTCAACAAGAGCAGAGAACCAAGCAGTGACACTTCCAGGCTGTTCCATGCATTCACTCTCTACTCTTTCAGCTTTCACTAAAAGAAGGTTAAGGCTCAAGGCAACTACTATAAACAGAAACTCAAACATCCCAGTCCTCACAGGGCTCATTTGGATTAGCTCAAGGAGATGGAGGATGTTTATATGCTGATCACAATAGATCTTGAAATAATAATAATAATAAATCATATATAAAAAAAAAAAGAGGCCTTCAGGTCCAGCACCAGCCTCTGCTAGAAATATACATCAACTATAGCAGCCCTGAAGACATATTCCATGGCTAAGGATCAAGTCAACCTTCCCTGGCAACAAGCACAAGCAACAGACTCTGTGCTACTGTTGAGAAAATTCTGCTTAGTCCACCCTCCCACGCAGGTGTCAAGGTTTATGGGATCATCATGAGCTGCTGAATAAATAGCACCCCTCCCTCCCTCCCTCCTCCAGTCATGTCACCAGGATCTCTTTGGGCTAGAAAGGGTTAACACCACAGTTTGTAAAAAGTTTGGAAATCAAAAGGTAACATACAGCCTTAAAATGTCTAAACTGCAAACAATGGTGGAGTTAACTGAAAAGCACGTGCCCAGGATAGTACATGCGTACGAGGGAGAAACTTAACACTTGGGTCTGCTCATCTTTACACATTAGGTGTGTTTCTTGTAGTTGGAGTATTTTGTAAGGAATATTCAGCACTTGGACAATGTCTCTTTCATCTCATCCAACAAGTTGCTAAGCAGGGTGGAATCACTACACTTCCCATCTATGGATACAGAGTTCTCTCCCTTGGAAAGAAAAAGAAGAAAAAGAAATCCATTAGCTTCTAAGTGGGGACAGTTTTATTCCCTGCCAAGCTCAGGGAATGGGCAGCTGGTGGAGCCTGCCCAGGAATGAAGGTGGCTGAGCTGAGTGGTCAGCTGGGGAAGCTGTCAGTGCTGCTTCCACCCAGCAGGTACATGCAGGGCACCAGAAATCCCCTGGGAAGGCACAAGGTTGGCAGCAGCAA
Organism: Chaetura pelagica; assembly: GCF_000747805.2. NCBI lineage: Eukaryota > Metazoa > Chordata > Aves > Apodiformes > Apodidae > Chaetura > Chaetura pelagica. The sequence continues at coordinate 28,850 of NW_009953914.1, forward strand.
AGGGCAAACTGCCAGATGGGCCAGATGAATCACCCTGGATGATTTAGACAGGAACATTTCCCCTTTTCTATTAAGATAGGAAAGGCTGCAGACTCAGCTTCTCCCAGGTCTTGGTTCAGGGGGGTCAATGCTCTCACCTTTTTTACCAGTAGGCAGACGTGATGGCCTTGGATGGAGCGACTGTACATGGACGCACAGGAATCAACACGTTCCACAACTAGAAAGAAAGCAGGAGTTTCACTTAGTGGAAAAACCTTTAACAGAAGGTTTGCTTCATGTGAAGAGGAACTACTGCTTTGCACAGCCTCAAGGAACAATAGCTTCTACTGAGTGAGGGGAGGAGAAAGTCAGGGTTAAGATGATGTACGTGCCTGGCTCCTCCTGGCTCCTACTCGGGGTATTTCACAATCATGAGGTGACTCATTTGCCTTCTGAGCAAGCTGTGAGTGTTTTGTGGCAAAAATGCTGCTCAGAAAAATAGATCTTCTCCCCAGGAACACTTTCAGTGAGGCAATTACCGTGCACAGCAGAGCATGATGAAACAGCCACTTGTTTTGCTTCAGCCAGCACTTGCGTTTTAATGAGCAAGTCCAAACCTGGAGAGCTGGAGCAAGGAGCACGGGGGACAGGGGTGGGCTGGAGCTCTGAAGATCAAACACACCCTCCAGGGAACAGTTACAGCCCTGACTACCAGCAAAGTGCTCCTGTGGTACCTGCCACGTGCCTTGCTTGGGCTGGAAGCCACAGGGACAGGAAGGTTCATTTTGAAGAACATTGCACACTTCCAGCACACCAATGAATTACAAAGCTGGGAAAAAAACTCCTATCCCAAATTTATTTAATCTGGATCTCACCTGCTCCTGTCAATGGTGAAGCCATGGAGCATTCACAGAACCACAGAATGGTTTGGGACCTTCAAGATCATTTAGATCCAACCCCCCTGCATGGGCAGGGACACCTCCCACCAGCCCAGGCTGCTCCAAGCCCCATCCAACCTGCCCTTCAACACTGCCAGGGATGGGGCAGCCACAGCTTCCCTGGGCAACCTGGGCCAGGCTCTCACCACCCTCACACTCCACAATTCCCTCCTCATGTCTCACCTCAATCTCCCTCTTGCAGTTTTCATCCATCCCCCCTTGTCCTCTCCCTCCCTGCCCTTGTCCCAAGTCCCTCCCCAGCTTTCTCCCAGTGGTCTCACCACTCTCACATCAACAGCAAGTGTTGCACTTGCCAAGAGCAGCAGAAATTTTAGAATATGATATTCTGCAGAAGGTTCTGGCACTGAGGAAGACTCACCTGAAAAATGATGATGAAAACAGATCTTTGCCAGTAGATGTTGGAAAGAAATGCTAATTCCATCTACTTTAATAGAACTCATGTGCAGATCTCCAGACTCCAGGAGCTTGGCAAAAGCATCACTGCAAAACAGGAAGGAAAGTAACCACTTGTACTGGAAATTCAAGTGTAATTTGCCACATCAGCCCCATGCAGACCTTGAGACATTTCAGGTTGCAGAAGTCTAAGTACTACCAAGCTCTAGGAAAATGGGATTACAGCAAATATGGGAATCATACTCCAGACTCCACTGGAGTACCCTGTAACTTCAACCAGAGCTACTTCCACACAACCTCTGCCAACCTGCAGGGCACAGAGCTCCTCCTTCAGCATCACCTGAAATCCCTTGCTGGACAGAGTTTAACAGACATGACAGCAGGTAACTGAACTGCAACCAAAGCAACCCCAAGCAGCCAAAGTCACCAGCATGCTGTGTGTCTTGCAGGGATGGGCTGCAGCCAAAGCTCAGCTCCACATGGGCAGGAGAAGCCCCTTGTTGTGCCCCCTGGATGGCACTTACCTATAACAAGGCGTCGTGATCAAGTATGAAGCGCAACTGAAGTGCAATTTGAAATCTAGTTTTTCATGGGTTGAACCTTCATCATTCTGCAACAGGTCAAAGGAAAGGAGATGAATGGGAGCCCCAGGGCAGCAAGAGGAGGCACCACCCCCACCTGCCAAACAGCCACCGATGATGACTCTGAGGCTCAATTCCCTTTGATACAACCTGGCTGGGCCTGCAGGATCAGGCTGAGAACAACCATCAGGCCACTGAGAGACAAGGTTTGGGCTGATACACCCACCTCAGCAGGTAAGGGACAGAGCTGGAGGGAGCTGGCTGCATTTCCAACTACTTCTTGCTGAAATACTCTGAGCAGACTCATTTCCAACTAACATCTGGAGATGTGGTTTCACAGTTCACTATTTCCCAAGCAAAATAATTAATATGTCCCAGATCCTTCGGTACTGAATATAGGACCAGTTGACTATTTTTAAGAAACTCTTAAAAATAGAGATAATGGCTGACTCAGAAGTAGCCAAAACTGTCTCCATTCACTTCCTTCAAGCTGTTCACACAGCTCCCTCATTAATAATTTCACTGAAATAAGATTAGAAACTCACATAGTCAATACTTATTAAAGAGGGCCTTCAGCTAACCTCCCTCTGTTCTGGGTTTCCATCCTTATCAACTGTATCTAATTCTTATTATTTTTCCAACCTTGCACCAGGTATCAGTGTCCAACTGATCTTTATGATAACAAATCAGAAGGAACAGACCCTGGAAGCTGCATCTCCCACAAGCTGGATGATCTCCTCTCCCAGCAGAGGCACCACTGCAGTGATTTTCTAGCTGACAATGTGGCTTATGTTTCAGGCTGCATTGCTCACACGCTGCCAGGAATGACAATTTGGGACATGCTTGGGCAGAATTGGGGACAGTCTTTGCACAAGATGTCATGTAAAAAATACTTTCTCACATCACAGAATGGGCTGGTGCAGCAGAGATGAAATGATGCCTAAAAAAGCTCTAAAGCAGTGCTTTCCACCCAAGTCAAGCTCCCTTATGCAATTCCAAAGGAAGCAGAAGCACAGAGTTTGAAGCTGCACTTACTTTGACTATAAAGGACAGTGTTCCTTTTAACTTCTGAGCCATAACAATACTCTGAAGTGTAAACACAAACTGGGCTTCATTAGAGATTCCTAGCATGAAGAGAGGAGAGGGAGAAGTCAGGTAAGAAAACGGTTTCCATGTCTACGTAAAGGTTAGAACAAACTGATCAGCAGCAGTTAAATTTTAGGTGCTGACTATTTTGCAACCAAGTTTGAAGTGTTCTGTGGAGCTGGAAAAGTTATACACACAATTCCTGTTGTGAATTAACACCTCTGAAAAAGCAGCAGTGAGAACTGGCATCTGGTAGAGGTTAATGAGTGCCTGTCACAGTAGCAATATATTTAAATTGTTTGGATAACAGGAAAATAGACATATTTCCAATTAGTTTTCAGAACTCACTTGCATTCTAATGTTTCTATGTTTTTCTTTTAATACAAGTCTGTGTCAGGAACTGCCTTGTATAGCATTAAAAAAATATCCCACTGCTTTTTGTGGGGGATCAAAATGCACTCAGAAGCCACCAAATCCCAGAAGATTTCTGAGCTGTTTCAGTTTTCCAACTAACTCTTTGGCAAAGGAAGTGGAAACTGAAGCAGCTCAGTGATTTGACTGTTCTCTGGTACCAGGTACAAAGCCAATGTCCTTCATCTCCATGTCTAATACTTCTTAAGGGCTCAGCTCCCCTCCAAAGAAGAACACACTTATCAAAGAATGTCACTGCATATGGCCTCAGCCACCAGAAAAGGGAGACAAACTTAGAATCACAGACTGGTTTGGGTTGGAAGGGACCTTAAAGAACATCTAGATCCAACCCCCCTGCATGGGCAGGGACACCTCCCACCAGCCCAGGCTGCTCCAAGCCCCATCCAACCTGCCCTTCAGCACTGCCAGGGATGGGGCAGCCACAGCTTCCCTGGGCAACCTGGGCCAGGCTCTCACCACCCTCACACTCCACAATTCCCTCCTCATGTCTCACCTCAATCTCCCTCTGCCAGTTTTCATCCATCCCCCTTGTCCTCTCCCCTTCCTGCCCTTGTCCCAAGTCCCTCCCCAGCTTTCCTGGAGCCCCTTCAGGCCCTGGAAGGTGCTCTAAGGTCTCCTTGAAGCCTTCTCCAGGCTGAACACCCAACTCTCAGCCTGTCGTGCATGAGCCTGGATCAAGAATAAATCCACAGCAGATTCTAATAGTTCAAGAACCTATAGCTTCGTTTCATTTTTAAATCTCATAGCAAGCTCCTCATGAATTTGAGATTCCTGTAGTTCAAGCAGCACATTCAAGAGCATGCCAGCCTGCAGCCAACTGGACAAGAAATTTGGCCATTCAGACTCCCAGCCCTATATTACAGGATTTGCTCTCTCTACACAGAACCACTTGTGTTTACAGTCCCCCTGCAAGGAGACTTAGCCCCTCCAGTGAACTGTGTGAAAGCCCCGTGAACACCCAGAGGGACACAGGCTTTCTGGAAAACAGCAAGTAACAAGGAGCTCCAACAATTCTTTCCACAGGAGGGCAGTGCAGGACTAAACATGCTCCAAGAACCCTCTGCAAAGCTGCTCATACCAGGGGGTAGCTGGAAGGGCACAGGGATCCCATCGTGTACTGATGATCCTTCAGGTCGGAGCATTTTAGTGTTGAGAGAGTCCAGGACATTTAGTTCCATGCTCTTCAGAAAGCTAGTGCTTTTGTTCTCAAAGATAACAGAGACAGTAACTTGACTATCATTCTGGAGGTTTCCTTGAATATCATAGGTCTGTAAATGAATGGAAAAAAATTAAAATCACAGGAAAGATTCAGAAACTTCAAATAGCAGAGGACCAGAACAGAACACAGCACAGAACAGAGTAAATTTCAAACAGAAGGTAATTTGGTGCAGCTAGAGAATAATGAAAAGCTCACTGGGGATCAGCTCCATAGCACTAAGCAGTGGGCAAATAATCAACTTAAAAGCTTGTTAAGTGGGACATTCAAAGGAAGGGAAATGGAGCTTTGTTATGTTTTGCCTCCTGTGATTGAAATAGTTTTTCAGGTTAATGTTGTCTACATGAAGCCTGTACCACCCCCAGGGCATCCTTTCTTTTCTTAAGAGAACAGAAAAAGAGCAGGTATCTGGGACTGCAAGCAAAGAACCTCACCATTTTAATGTAGGGGTTTTCAGCAAGGAGGCGGTAACTGGACATTGGCTGGAAAACAAGAGAGAAATCAGTCACAATGGAACTAACTCCTCTGAAAAGAGCTGTCATTTTGCTCCTTCCCAAAACAGTTTAGCTCCTGCCTTTTCCCTGAGGCAAGAGCTGCCAGGGCACAGCTACTCACTGGTAGTGGTTCATCATCTAGTGTTCCATTCTGCACTGACTCTGTCATCTCCTCCTCGCTGTGGTGAGTCTTCTTCTTGGATTTCTTTTTATCCTTTGATTTCTCTTCTTTCTCTTTCTTGTGCTTTTTCTTCTTATGCTTGGAGGATTTCTACCAAGAAGAACAAGGAACTACAACAACCCTTAAAGAAACCCTACATTTCCAGCCATTAACATCATAAACCCTCTATCTTCCTGCTATGGACTCCCAGTCCATGCACCCTCTGAATGACTCCAAACAGCTTCCTTCTCCTGCAGCAGCCTGGAACAGGGTCCCCATTCCTTAAATCCCAACAGTCATTCTGTGTTGAGTTTCAGAAAACCCTGCTCAGTTGACAATCATAAAATGGTTTGGGTTGGAAGTGACCCTAAAGACCATCCAGTTCCAACCCCCCTGCATGGGCAGGGACACCTCCCACCAGCCCAGGCTGCTCCAAGCCCCATCCAACCGGCCCTTCAACACTGCCAGGGATGGGCCAGCCACAGCTTCCCTGGGCAACCTGGGCCAGGCTCTCCCCACCCTCACACTCCACAATTTCCTCCTCATGTCTCACCTCAATCTCCCTCTGCCACTTTTCATCCATCCCCCCTTGTCCTCTCCCTCCCTGCCCTTGTCCCAAGTCCCTCCCCAGCTTTCCTGGAGCCCCTTCAGGCACTGGAAGCTGCTCTAAGGTCTCTCTGGAGCCTTCTCTTCTTCAGGCTGAACACCCCAACTCTCCCAGCCTGGCTCCAGAGCAGAGCTGCTCCAGCCCTCCCATCATCTCTGTGGCCTCCTCTGGACTCTCTACAGGAGCTTCATGTCCTTCCTGTGTTGGGGGCTCCAGAACTGGACATGGTGCTCTGGGTGGGGTCCCACAAGAGCCAAGAGAAGGGGCAGAATCCCTTCCCTTGCCCTGCTGACCACGTTTCAATGCCTTAACCCAAATCAGCCTGGGCTCAGCAAAAAGCCAAATCTCTTCAACTTAGAAGCTCAGCTTTAAAACTCCCACCTGACCCTTGCCTCAAGGGACAACCAAACTTGTCACTAGGACATGTTCAGAGCTTCTCCAGGGCCCAACATCCCACTGCTGTCTCTTTGCAGGAGGTCACTGCACTGACTAAGATGCTGCTGGTAATTCCCATGTGCTTCTTTTTAGGAGATACCAGACTCTAGGAAAATATGGCTAAGGGTGTCAGCAATTCAAGCTACTTACCTTTCCTTCATCCTCCTCCTCTTCATCTTGCTCTTCCCTTTCTTCCTTTTTTACCCCTTGAGGTTCAGCCACAACAGCAGCACCCACTTCAGGCTCACTCTGAGCAGATAAACAGAATTATGACAAGAACAGAAAACTCAGTTGAAATAATTGATTCCCACACCAAAAGCCATCTTAGCAGTGACACTCTCTTCCACACCAACTGTTGCTTCAAAAATTACATTAGACTAACATGGTATCAAGCTTCTGAAACACAGCAAATACAATCATCTGAAGACAAGATATGAAAGATCTCCTCCAAGGAATCTATCCCCTTATATTCCCTGTCTCTTCCTCCACAGTCTCCCATCAAAAGTCATGGGACTTTCTTTCAGCCTTGTCTCTCATATCTGCCTGTACTGCTAGTGTCTGTGTCACACTAGGAGGTAAAATCATACAATCATATAATATTAAAACCCACCAATAACATCACAATCCACCAAGCCTGTGTCTCGGTTTCTATCCATTGATCTGCACAGCAGAGCAAGCTGGGACACTCCCATTACAGTGTCTGTAAATTGGGGAGATAAAATGTCACTGCTTCCTAGCAGTAAGATGAGAAGTGAAGCCTATTTTCCCTGCAGTGTGACAAAGCACTATCACAGCTGAGATCCAATCACAAGAAAAAGTCTCCTGGGATGTGGTGAGATGTCTACCTGTGGCTGGGCTGTGGAAGCAGGTGGTGGAACAGTGGACAGCCAGAAATCCAAATCCTCCCCCTGGATTGCAAGAGAAAACAAAACCATTATGGTTTGTTTTGATATGAAACAACCAATAAATACTCCAACACATGCCCCTCTCTCTGGAAGGGTTCAAGGGCAGGCTGGATGGGGCTTGGAGCAACCTGGGCTGCTGGGAGGTGCTCCTGCCCATGCAGGGGGGTTGGAACTAGATGATCTTGAAGGTCCCTTCACACCCAAACCATTCTACAATTCTATGAAATCATCAATTAATTCAAAACCCTAAGTTGTCCTTGAAATAACATTGCTCCAGACTGCTCATACAGAGATGTTGTAACACTTTTAGGAGCAAATAGTTCAGGATGTTTAGCCTGAGCCTTTAGCACACTTCTAAACCTGGTCACAGGTGACAGTAACTGCAAATCACCCTGTGTATCACACCATCTACAGGCATTCAAAGCACCTCAGATGCATCTTAGGAGAAAACCTGCATCTCCACAGAGTGGTAAACAAGAGGGATAACCAGTCTTCAGAGTAACTAACAATTAATGTCAGGTTTTATAAATAAAAGATTCTTTAATATATGGGGACAGGATGTAGAATCCCAGCAACACAGAAAGGCTTGGGTTTGAAAGGACCTTCAAGATCATCCAGTCCCACCCCCCTGCATGGGCAGGGACACCTCCCACCAGCCCAGGCTGCTCCAAGCCCCATCCAACCTGCCCTTCAACACTGCCAGGGATGGGGCAGCCACAGCTTCCCTGGGCAACCTGGGCCAGGCTCTCACCACCCTCTCACTAAGGAAGAGAACCAAGTTCCAGGTATTTTGCTAAACACTTCCCAATTGTAAGAAGAGACAAAGTATCAGTAAACTCAGCTTCCAAATTAGATCTGCAGACCTGCTGTGCAGGCTGCAATGAGCCAAACTCTGATGACTTCTGAGGCCAAGTAAATGTTATGTTTATTACCAGAAATCTTGAAATACCTGCTTTTATGGTTGTAAATCTTTAAGGAAATAAAGGCTGAAAACATTCAGCTGTTTGAACTGGCAAATGTGACTGTTCCTAAGCAACAACAAAACACAGCAATCAATATGGCCCACAACAGCAGTTCCTGAAATAATGCAAGTCTTGGAGAATTACCTTTTTTTCTTCTTCCTCCTCTACTACCTTTTTCTCTTTCTTCTTTCCTTTGTCTCTCTCTTTTTCTTTGTGTTTCTTTTCCTTCTTTTTGGGTTTCTTGCTCTTCTGCTCTACTAGGGGAGCTTCTGTGTCTGGTGACTTCAGGGTCTCAACGTTTCTGTGTCTCTGCACTGGCAGCTTCTCACTGTCTGCTAAGGGTCTTAAAAACAGAGACCATTACTCTTCTGCAAAGAGTCTCCCTGAGCTCAGATTATCTTCTGGATGTCCAAGACAAAGTATGCTTTAACAGTTGCGCCCCCAAAATCTTAAATCAGCACATACTTTTGTACCTGAAATTTATTTCTGTAACTGTGGACACTGTCCTCATGTTTTAGAAGTTAATAAAAACATTTTTTGAAATTGACTGACACCCAAGCTCTTGCTGCCACCTGATCACCCTTAAAAAGTGGTAGCTAGACTTGTAGGCTGAGTATCACCAACAGAAGGAGGGATACACATGGAGTTATGCTGCATTTCTGCCCAACTGCTTCCAGGGGAAGAGCAAAGATAAGAAACAGCAGGAAATATTTACAACAGTGAGGAAATTTAAGCACTGGAATGACAGGATGGCTCAAACAGCCCTTGAAGGGTTTGTTGTTACTGATGATCACTCCAACTGGAAATGATTTTAAGCAAGAAATAGTTTCATTTTGGAAGTTTACACTATGAATCTCTACTCTGCTATTCCATTTTAAAAGTTGTGTTTAATTTCAGATACCTGTCTCCAAAAAGCATGAGGAGTAGTTCAGATGCAACTATAGCCCAAATCCAGTACTTGGGGCAAAAAAAATTAAAATAAACACCACATAAATGTCTCCATTCTTGTGAAACACTATCCAGAAATCAGTGGGAAGTTCACAACTCACCTCTTTTTCTATTTCTACAGCTTTAATTAATATTAATTTTCAGCTTGAGCAGCAAAAACACTTGTTCAGGAAGATTTCTAATGGTCTCACCTGCCTTTATTTTTTTGTTTATATTTCATTAAGAAATGGACCTGATTTTTCCCTCTGAAGCAGACACTGCAGGGGTGAGTTGGACTCCCCCCTCTGCACAGTAAACAGATCTCACCTTTAAGCTGCTTCACATACACCTGGTACAGGAACAGGGATTGGTGCTGAAAGTCAGTGCTGAAATACACTAACTGGAGGGTCAATTATTGCAACAGTTTCACCACCCTTCAAGTATTTCTGCTACAACCAACCAACCTGACAAAGAAGGTCAAGCACTGAGCAAGGTGTTCTTACCTGGAATGCTTCCCTGAAACCAGACTGCGTGTGAGCGTGAACAGACAGAGCAGTGCAAGCACAGAAAGAAAGAGAGGACAGAGACATGAGAAACCATGACAGGAGAGCACACCAACTGGTATGAGATGGAAAGAGAAGGGGTGGAAACAATACAAGAGTCCACAGATGCCTCCTGGAGCACAGGATTCAGAGCCTGCTCTGCTCAGGGTTTCTACTCTGTTGAGGCTTGTCATGCAGTTACACATTTCTCCCTGCAGATCTTATTTCCTTTATACATTTGTCCCCTGCAGACTCAGAGGAAAGTGACCAGTTCATGAAAAAAGGAAGTTTTTCAGAAAATGTTCTTTCACTTTTCAAAATCACTGGATCACATTTTTGCTAAGGTACTAAGGGGCCAAACCCCTTCAGGTTTGAGACCTGCAGAGAATGGCACAGACTGTAAGGTTAATAACTCAGAAAGAGACAACACGTGTACATAGAATCATGGGATGGTTTGGGTGGGAAGGGACCTTCAAGATCATCCAGTCCCAACCCCCTGCATGGGCAGGGACACCTCCCACCAGCCCAGGCTGCTCCAAGCCCCATCCAACCTGCCCTTCAACACTGCCAGGGATGGGGCAGCCACAGCTTCCCTGGGCAACCTGGGCCAGGCTCTCACCACCCTCACACTCCACAATTCCCTCCTCATGTCTCACCTCAATCTCCCTCTGCCAGCTTTAAGATGCATTTAATACATGTGCCTTCAAAACTTTACAGGAGGCATCCATGGACCATAAATCAGCAATTATAGTCAGCATTATGATTTTGTAAAACAGGAACTTAAAAAAAAACAGTCTCCATATGCAGTACTGAACAACCAACAGGTAATTCTCAGGGACTGGGGGTCTGGCACTGCAGCCTGGGGTGCCAGCACTGGCCACAGCTCCAGGAGCTGAATGAGGACCAGACTATGGGTGAAGTTATGATATGTGGTTCACTCAATCATGTTAGAACAACATTTCAACAGTGGCAACACATGGAAATGTCCACAGGGCAATGGGATGCTACAGACTGACTGTTACTGGTCAAATTACCACAACACAGAGCATTCAGGCTTGCCATGTGTACTTGGGTTCTGAGATGAACACAGAAGGATGCAGGTCACACAGGGTCAATGCAGGCTAGATCAGGGAGATACTGGTATATCCAAAAGCTCAGACTAACTCACATCTGATCCCAGCTACACTGCCTGTCCTTTCAGACTCCATTCAGCCACAGAGAATTATTCCCTTGCCCCTCCCAACCCTCTGCTATTTATCAGCTGTGCTGCAGTGGGAACCCAAGCCTGGATGATCACCTCAGGTTACATCCAAGACATGGTGACTTAGTCTTTTCCCCTGGTGGACTGAGATGGTGCCCTTGCCTGTGGAGCCCCAGACCTGCCCTCATGCATTCTGATTAGCAATTAAGTCAATTCACATAGAAAACTGTGACTTACTTATCCAGATCTATATCAAGTGCCTTATATGGATCATTGGGATCTTTGTCCTCTTCATCACTGGGCAAAGCATTCTGCAGAAGAGACAGAGAGGCCATCCACAGAAGAACTGAACCACAGGCAACTCTGAAACTAAAGCTCTGCATCCCACACACCAGGTTTTTTTCAGGATTGTTAACCCTGGAGCAGGCCAGCCTGCAGGCAGGCACAGCAAGTTGCAGGAACAATGCACTTTAATGCAGCATCAAGTTACAAGATTAATTTAGAACAGAAACCCATTCTTCATAAACTGCAGGATTTGAATTGCTGCTGTTTGGTTTTGATTAAAGGAAATTTTAGGAACAAATACAGATGACATCATTAGCACGTGCACTTAATTGAATCAGCTGCAAACCTGCTGACTAGACAGCAAGTTAATGTCAGTGAAGCAGCAGAGCATAATAAATGAAGTGACTATTTGGACAGAGTTACTTTTATAGCAGTGAGGCATATTGTTTGTTTTGTTGGGTCTTTTTAACAGTTTTGGTGGCAATTTCTGCCTTTTGTGCACAAAAAGACAATCCTTTCTCTCCCCACCAAGAACAACCTAAGACCATCTCAGTCAGCCATTTCTTAAACAGCTCTGCAAGGTATCAGAGCTCTTGAACTGAAACAGTTCAGAGTAGCTGGAAACTCTTGGGGGAAAAAAGTCTCTCCAGAAGAGCAGAGTGATAAACTCAGTCCACCAACCAAAGCCACTGACCTCTGGCATCTCCTCTGTGATGATATCCACGTGGTGAGCTGGAGCAATGTCCTCCTCACTCTCTGTGTGCAGGGAGTTGTGGCGATGATGTTTCCCTCTCTTCTCCTTTTTCTGCTTTTTCTTTTTCTTGTCTTTCTCCAGTTTCTGTTTATGTCTTCGTTCTTCTTCCAGTTTCACATACTGTTCAGACATAGGCATTCCTGTGGAGGAAGTCAAACTGCTTTCAGGCTGAAGTCCACATGGACATTGATCACTGAAACATCTTAGGAGTGAACCTTCCTTCTAACTTCTCTGAATGAGAAGGCTCCACACTTCTCTGTGCTTCCCCATCATCTCCCACACAGCCCCTCCAGCAGCAGCTTTCCTACCACACTCCTCCTCTCCAAAAACAGAATCACAGAATCACTCTGGTTGAAAAAGATCACCGAGTCCAACCATAACCTAATTCCATAGGAGAGGGCTGGAGCATCTCTCCTGTGAAGACAGGCTGGGAGAGTTGGGGTGTTCAGCCTGGAGAAGAGAAGGCTCCAGGGAGACCTTAGAGCAGCTTCCAGGGCCTGAAGGGGCTCCAGGAAAGCTGGGGAGGGACTTGGGACAAGGGCAGGGAGGGAGAGGACAAGAGGGGATGGATGAAAACTGGCAGAGGGAGATTGAGGTGAGACATGAGGAGGAAATGCTTGTGTGTGAGGGTGGTGAGAGCCTGGCCCAGGTTGCCCAGGGAAGCTGTGGCTGCCCCATCCCTGGCAGTGTTGAAGGGCAGGTTGGATGGGGCTTGGAGCAGCCTGGGCTGGTGGGAGGTGTCCCTGCCCATGCAGGGGGTTGGGACTGGATGATCTTTAAGGTCCCTTCCAACCCAAACCATCCCATGATTCCACCAACTATTAACCAAAGTCTAATGCCTCAATCTTGCTCCTCAATTCTTTTCCACATTACAAAGAGATTACAAGGAGCATCTAAACATCAGTATTTTACATAGAATTGGTGCCATTGCTGCACTAATGCTGACAACTTCCCACATTCTGAGAAAAACCTTTAAGTAAGCTTCAAATATTTGCACTTCAAACTCATCATTTGCAAGGTACTGGATTTTAGCAACAGCTTTTCAGTGCTGTATCAAACCACCCGATATTTGAAATAAGATATTAAAATAGTATCTCTACCATTAAACTGCACTTAATATCTCCTGATCACCTTCATCAGCCCTATAAGACATTCCAAAGGTGACTGTTCCCTAAACAGACCAGTGATCACATGTTACAAACTTGGCTAAACAATTTACCTGATGACAGAATTAATTCTAACACTATCCTGAGAGGAGCCACACTCAGACTGCAAGGTACTATTTTAAAAACCATGTAAGTTAAGGAGATATATTTAATAGACTAATTCTAAAAAATACTCCTTGCCCTTAAAAACCTAAGGAAGAATTCCTATGGAGCAACTATTACTTTCCCTTAAATGAATTTCTGTGATGAATTAAGATTAACTGGGCTCACCTGGAACTTTTAAGGGGACAGAAAGGTCTATCTGGACCACAGGAATGTGTTCCACACCTGGAGTGTCCTGGTACCGCTAGGAAAAGGAAAGTTGGTTATTTTCTGAGCACTGCCAGATACAATTCCATACAAATGGATACACTGCAAAAACATCAACATATTGGCTTCCTCCTGGCTCAAACCAGGACAGCAGCTTAATCCTCTAAGTGAAACTTTCAAAGGGCAGAAATGGAATAGCTCAGTACCAAATCCTCTGTGGTTGCAAGGTACATTTCAAAGCCAACTAGTAACTACTACTCAAGATCCTACTTCTAGCTACAGTTTTCTAACCCTGCTACTGCCCTGGAAAGGGTTTGTTGCAACTCCCTGCAGAATTTTTGGTTTGTGTTTTATTGCTAGTAACTTGCCACTTTGAAAGATAAATGTTAAGATTTAGGTTGAGGAAAATGGAGCAGTCTTTAGGATATACATGGAATAGAGCAAATTCTTTCCCTGAAAAAGGTGTTAAGGAGAGACAACAACAATGGTTTTGATCCCCAAACACACTGCGTGTCCCAGAAGAGCATGTTCAAGGCTGACCCTCTCTTCACTGCTCTTCATGAAGTGCCTGACAATCTGAACCTTCCATCACCCAGAGCTGGGACAAACCACCTGCAGAGGAATCTGGGACACAGGGAAGAGTTTTTCTGCAGCTTTCACTGGGTCGTTGCTGAAATATAAACACTCCAATTTCCACAAGTTAATCCTGATTGTTTAAACTACTTCATGGGAATTGTGACAATCACCACTTCCTTATTTCTGAACTGGAGGTCCACCAGAGATCCACAAAAAGCTGGCTGCTCTTGTGATATTAAGTCTTTTATGAATTTCTTAACATAAATAATAAATAGTTGTAGGAAGCTGCTCCAATCGACACACTGTTGAGTGAACAGAACTGCAGTGGAAATCATCAGAATGTCCCAGAGGGAAGTGCAGCTCTGACAATCAGTGACACTTCAAATGACCAGATGAGAGGCCAGCAAGATATTTTAATCCAGACTCACTCACCTTTTGTGGGGAAGGAGAGCTTTTAATATAAAATGGGTTGTTTGCCTGTTCTTGTTTCCTGGCTTCCCGACGCTGAAAGCAAGAGCATGTTTGTAGTTAGAAGGTTTGTTTACAAGCAAAGAGAGAGAAAAAGTATCCAAGTGCAAAATGAAAACTCCTTGAACTTCTGGAACAAGACAAAAAGGCTACAGCATAGTAACCTGAGCATGATAACCCAGTTTTGAGTCATAAAACATACAAGTACTTCTACTGCTGTAACTAGTACTCCTTAGAATGTCCTTTCTTTGATTTTCCATTCTAGACTAGAGGGAGTAACTTCTGAAAACCAGGTTTTGATGGTAATTAAAATGTGTCTACTTTCATTTTTTAAAAGAGAGGGAGGATTTTTGTCAATAAAAAGTTTTCACTATGAAAGCAAAAAGGTCAGAAGCAGGAAAGGGGGTATCACCACTGAGAACCGTCATGTTACAATAATCCAGAGAAGCTGCTCAAGTCCAGGAGCAAAGATGCTGCTTCTTTTTCTGCTGATACAAGAGCACACAGGATAACAAAAGAACCCCAGTAAGGAGGTGTGTAAAAAACCAGTTGCAGAGCTCAGCATCCATCCGCAAGACCCTGCACTTCTCCAAGTGAAGTTCAATGGACACCACAGTTTACAGGTCAGATTTTGTCCCGAGCTCAAAACTCCTACCAAGGGACAAGCTTTTACAGCATCTTGCTTCCATTTGGACATGACAGCCAAACTAGACTTCCAAGACAACTTTATATTGGATGGACTCCACAATGCCTAAAAAAAATCCCTGAATTCAAATCCATGTACTTTGCTCACACCAAATTGTCAGACTTCTTGAGCAGAAATGAGAGCAGAGTGGCTCCCAGGCTACACAGAGAACCCACAACAGCTCCAGCTGCTTGAGTAGCACAACATTACCACTAAATTATGCAGGGAAAAGCATTTTAGAATTCACTCACTCTGGCCAGTTCCTCTTCATCTATTTCTGGCTGTCTGTGTCTGGAATGCCTTTGCTCCTCATCGTGAAAAATGGTTTTGGGCTTTTCATCTTCAGACTCACTGTCTGATGGAGGTTCATTGATCCAGGCATCAAGGTCCAGGCTGGTAAGAATTGCAGTAAATAAACAAATAGCTTCACTCAGTACCCATCAGTACTTCAGTGTTTCTCATCATATACTTAAATAGTAATTTAAGAGCTTAGAAGTTTAAAGAAGGCTGTGAGAGAACCTTACCCCTCTGGAACTGGGACTTTCTTCTGAGCTTTAGGAGCCACAGGGTTCAGTTCCCCAGCAAACAGGGCTATTACCTCCTCAGCTACTGGTACTTCTTTTATCTGTAGCTTCTGGATGTATTTTATTAGTTGCAAGATGCAAGAAGCCTAAAAACAAATGCAGAAGTCGTTTCAGAATTCATATTCATAAAGTGAACCAAAAAAAATCAACCGCAATGAAATTCAGAAGGTAACTTTTCTGCTCCATTAAGGGAATTAACAGAAGCAGCATAAACTGCAGGTTTAGAGCAAAGGTACAAAAATCCATGTTAATCCTGTGTTTTAGCTGTGTCCTTTTCATGTCCTTCTGTGCTTGAATAATTTTTAATATTAAATGGATTTGAGTTAAATTCTTGCGAGCAGCTTTCAGAGGTGGTATTGAAGTGGAATAAGATCTGGGCTCTGACATGAAATATCACCACTCTTCCCAGTCCTCTAGTTTCAGCCCTTCTCTGTCACTGAGCTACACAAAGCACAGAATGAATCATAGAACCATAGGGGTTGGAAAGTACCTCTGAAGATCATCAAGTCCAACCCCCCTGCTGCAGCAGGAACACTTAGGGCAGGTCACTCAGAAAGGCATCCAGATAGGTCTGGAAAGTCTCCAGAGAAGGAGACTCCACAGCCTCTCTGGGCAGCCTGTCCCAGGACTCTGTCACCCTCAGAGGAAAGAAGCTCTTCCTCATGTTGAGGTGGAAGTTCCTGGGCTCCAGTTTGAATCCATTGCCCCTCGTCCTCGTCCAGGCACCACTGAACAGAGACTGGCCCATTCTTGACACCCACCCTGCAGATTCTTTGTAGACATTAATAAGGTCTTCTCAAGACTAAACAGTCCCAGCTCTCTCAGCCTTCCCTCATATGACAGATGTTCCAGATCCTTCATCATCCTCATAGTCCTTTGTCCCTCAAGTAGATCCCTGTCCCTCTTGAACTGGGGAGCCCAGAACTGGACACAACACTCCAATGCACCAGTCCAGGGATAACATTGCCTTAAATAAGCTGTGCCTGTCCACAGAAGATTACAGATATGCTCCAAGACAAATGAGACTCTGTATGATCAATTCCAAAGTAATTTTTTTCCCTTACCCTCTCCTGAACTTCGAGATCTGCACTCTGTACAAACTGAGGCAAACGTTCAATCATCAGCTGAGTGATTTCCTGAGCTGCTTCCTTTTCCCCAGCTTGTTCCTTCTGCTGCAGGATGGATGCATAGAGCTTCACCATGTTCTGCACGTAGACAGCCTGGATGTGGCCTGGGAGAGTTGTAACTTTAGGCCTCAACATTGCTTCCAGAGTCTGGTTTGCTTCCTCCAGGTGTCTGTAAAGACAGAATGGTCAGATGAAAGAGCAATTAAGAAATTTCAGTGTTTCTTCAGTCTTCATGGAGTAGAACTTTTCAAAAACCTCAGCTGCAGCACAAAGTGCTGAAGAAAGACAGGAGGGATTACAAATTATTATGTATTTGCTCTATGCATATTTTCCCCTTCCAAGTTGCATTCGTAACATAGAATCATGGAATAGTGAAGGTTGGAAGGGACCTTAAAGATCGTCTGGATCCAACCTCCCTGCTATGAGCAGGGACACCTCCCACCAGCCCAGGCTGCTCCAAGCCCCATCCA
Source organism: Chaetura pelagica (assembly GCF_000747805.2). Taxonomy (NCBI): domain Eukaryota; kingdom Metazoa; phylum Chordata; class Aves; order Apodiformes; family Apodidae; genus Chaetura; species Chaetura pelagica. The sequence goes on from NW_009953914.1 coordinate 46,153, forward strand.
ACCTGCCCTTCAACACTGCCAGGGATGGGGCAGCCACAGCTTCCCTGGGCAACCTGAGCCAGTTCCTTCCTGCCCTCATGGTAGAGAATTCCTTCTTGATGTCTAACCTAAATCTCCCCTCTCTCAGTTTAAAAACCATTACCCCTTGTCCTATCCCTGCCCTCTCTGGTGAAGAGACACCAAACCAGATGAAAAGTGGAGAGACTTCAGTATTATGGTCTGTCCAGCTTAACAAAACAAGAGCTAGGTAAGTGGGTGTGTATGCACACACAACCAAGACACAAAAACATTTAATAAAGCTAAAAGATGCTGTTGGCACAAGAACACTGACAATTTTGCAGATGTTTTGAGCAAAAAAAGATGACTTCTAATCCTCAGAATTAGGTTCTGCAAAAACCTTTCCAAACAGGGAGGAGAGCAAAACCTAATTCAATCAAACATGGCGATTGGGCATTTTCCCTATAAGTGAGATTAGGCCTTAATGTAGAAGGAGTTCCTTCAATGTCTTATATCTTACTGATTAAACCCAGTTATGCCTTCATGCATGAGTGGGCAGGACTGCAGAGGTAAGAAAGAGACCAGATATTCCAAAGAAACTATCAGTCTAGTTTAGAAACAGCTGAGGAACCCTATGGGGTGAGGAGGCCAAAAAGCAGCAATCATGTGCAATCATTTGCACATTCTGAATCATCCTTCTCTCAAAAAAAATACATTTCAGTGACCTGAATCTTTGGCTGAAAGGAGACACTGCCCTGGAGTCAGGCTTTCTGCTGGCACTTACTCAGAGAACTCCCCACAGATCCAAGCAGCAGCATAAAGCACCTCACAGATGCCATTTCTCTGGGTGTTGCTGGCTATGAGATGAGCATTATCCAGCAGCATGGCCATTTGGGAAACTGCAAATTTACGGATGGCTTTGACCCTGATGGCTACATCCAGCATCTGAGCTGCTATGAGGTGGCCGTGCCGAGTGCCTTCCAAGCGGGTCAGCTCCACCAAGATGCTGATGTACCTGCAAAAAGTGAAAGGGATGCAATGTGATCAGCTGACAATCAGGCACGACCACTGCTGATTGATCTCAAAGTTGACACATAAAAGTACTGACCATTCAAAGTTTGTGATGTACTGGTAATTGGACTGGCTACAAATATCTATGATTTTGGTCAGCAGCTCATCCCGGTACGTTGTCCCTTCTGCTTTATCCACATGGATCATCAGTTTCTTTACTATCTCCATCAAGTTCTTCTTTGATACCTGTTGAAGATTTATTGAAAGGTTGAACCAAAACTAAATCATTTGCCACACTGTCAAATCTTAATTCCATTCAAGCAGCTCCCAGCTCTCTTTGACAGACGTGTGTTAAGAAATCAGAACCACATCTGTAGGCCCCAGTTTCAATCACAACTGAAAAAGAACCACAGACTGGTTTGGGTTGGAAGGGACCTTCAAGAGCATCTAAATCTAACCCTTTGCCATGGACAGGGACACCTCCCACCAGCCCAGGCTGCTCCAAGCCCCATCCAACCTGCCCTTCAACACTGCCAGGGATGGGGCAGCCACAGCTTCCCTGGGCAACCTGGGCCAGGCTCTCACCACCCTCACACTCCACAATTCCCTCCTCATGTCTCACCTCAATCTCCCTCTGCCAGTTTTCATCCATCCCCCTTGTCCTCTCCCTCCCTGTCCTTGTTCAAAGACCCTCCCCAGCTTTCCTAGAGCCCCTTCAGGTACTGGAACCTGTTTAGTTCTTTCAGAGTTGTTATTACAGCAGACTTAGCACAAGTACATGCTGTGGAAGAGCCAAGAATAAGAATAACCAGCAGCAATACAGAAAACCAGGAGAAAATTAATCTACTTCTGCCAAGTGATACATTTAATAGCACACAACATTTGTTTCTAAACTAAACTAATTTAAGAGCCATTAATATCCAGCAGAAATTTAGCATTTCAAATTATAGTTATATGAACTTGCTCTGGAAACTTATTTCTCTAAATAAAGCCAATAAAATATTCAGGTAATATCACCAGTTGAGCACAAACAGTAGGTTTTTTCTCCTACGTTATTTTTTTATTAAAGATGTAACCAACCAGCACTTAACCTCCAGAGCTAACAACAAACTCCAGTTCTCTTAGCAACCTGAAAACCACTGTCCTGTTATCCTCATCTTTTGAAGAGGACAACAGGTGTTCTTCTTACTTTTCACTTTCTCCTCTAAAATAGGAAACTCTGAAGCAAATCTACCTCAATTCCTCTATGGTTTGGGGGTGAGGGGGCACAGATTATTTGAGTGAAAAGCACTTTACTACCTAAATCATAACCAGCCCTTTTGCAGCTCAAATGTTGTCACTGCAAGTTCACCCCTGGTTACACAAGACTGGTGGCACAGAGAAGAACAGAATGAGATTCTGTACAAGTCATTAGGAGGCACAACAAAGTGGACACTGAAGGGCAAATGTGATGATCAAGCAGTTCAGAGCTGCCTTCTCTGCTCCAGACTGTTCCCCGGGCTGCATAACCTGTGTCAACCTGAGTTGTGGTGTGCTGCAAGCTGGACTGACAGCTGGAACAGCAGAGACCTGACCCAATGTGCCTACAGGTCACTTTACAGCTGGATGAAGGATGGAAGGAGCAGCTGAGGCTCAGGCCTTAGCAAAACAGCTTTCTGGGTGGCTTCCCCAGCACCTGAACTCAAAAACTCCTCCTGGTCTGAAGCAAAGTTTTTAAAGCCCTCTCATGCTGTGCCAGATCCTTTACCTGTCTTAGGTGCCAGAAAACCTACAGGAGTTATCACCACTAGATTTCTGGGGAGAGGGGAAGAGAAAGCTGCATGTTTTCCTTAAACATCAGCCTCCTAAAGGGTCATGGGAGCTGGAGAGGAAAGGAATCATGTAGGAACATACCATGCCATACAGGAGATCTAGAGCCCTGAGCCTGATAGACTCATCTTTGTCATCCAGACATTGGAGAATGAGATCCTTGTGAGACTGCACTGATTTAGGATGTGTTTTCAGGATTTTGGACATAGCCAGCAGTCCCAGGTATTTCACTGTGAAAGACAAAATAAAACTTCTTTCCAAATATAGAAACACTGCTTTGTGTTGGGCATGAAATCTTAATGCCAACTGCTCCTACTGAAACCAATATTAATACACTCAAAAATCTGTGATGAAAAGGAGAATGTTTGAGCAACAATGTGTCACAGATCATGGTCTTTAAATGCACAATCTCACATACAGGCACTTAATTACATGTCTGTTCTTCATTACAGTCTTCTTGCACCTCAAGCTTTATCATTCATTTATACAGAAGCTATGAGGTTTGAGAACAGGCATCCAAGGATGAAAACAACTTTAAAAGGATCATTAAGTAGGAGTCTTGTTCTCAATGGGAAAAAATCATAAGGCACAAAAAAGGTCTGCACAAAACAGGATTTGTCACTGTTCTTTGCAGCCACTAAAGCTACACTACAGGAAACCCTCAGTACTTTCCAAGCAGCAAGTTTAGAAAAATGGAAAACCCAGAGCATGGAAAAAGAACTGTTTCAGATTTACAAGACCACAAACAGCAGCAATAATTAAACCCATTTGCTTTAAAAAAGCTCTTTATAAAAAATTGCTCACTATCAAAAATGACTTCCACATTAAAAACCCCAGCAATTGTTTACAAAGTAGCAGACACTACAACACTGAACAAGCTGCTGGGAGGAACAGGTCTCTGCTCTGAGACTGCTGCACTTTCTCCCCAGTGGTTGGTTGCTAAAAGCTTCCATGAAGACAAGCAACATACTTACAGTTCTGGTCAGAATCTTCTATCAATATCCTTAACTTCTGAACACAAAGCTGGAAAAAAAAAAAAGACCATGTCATGGTTATAACAAGCCTTAAAAGTCTGACCTAAAATAACTTTTTGTAAAGTTGAAAGACAGCAGAAGCATTCTGACCACAACCTGGGGTCTCAAGTAAGAGGGTCTTGTTGCTTTAACAGCTTTCAGAACAAAAGGAAACTCTATGATTGTACGGGGAGTGGAAGATGACTAAGAATTAGAAAAACTTTACATGAGAAGAATCTGCATTTTAGAGCAAAGGAAAGAAGATAGTTTGTATAGCAAAGGCTTCAATCTGTAGGATTCCATCTAAGTGAGATAGTTTCAGGGAGCTACTGCTTTAACTTTCAGCAGAGAACCACAATCCAGTCTCTCCATGGCACTTGGTGTCACAGAGCAGGCTAGAACAAAGGACCCCCACCAAAGCCCACCTGGATGCTGGCGCTGTGATTGGGCATCCCAGAGGACAGGGAGATCAAAACTGGAAGACACAAACACAGATTGCAGTTGGTATTTGTGTTCTGAATGAAGGCAACAACACAGCACCTAAAGGTCAGCAGGCAGCTCAGCTCCCAAGGAAAGCTGTCAGTTTAGGTTTGTCTGTTTGGACTTTTGGGGGGCTCTGGGAAGAGGAGAGATGTTTGTTACTGCAACTGTGGTCTCATATTCCTTAAGAGTAATAACAGCAGGGTAGGAAACTAAGTGTAAAGGTTGGAATTGCTGGAACAGCCATGTCAAAGCTGCTTTTCATCATCCTTTGCTCTCATCAAGGTTTGCTGTACTGATATCACACAGCAGCCAAGCCTGTAAATGCCACCAGCTACTGTACAGCTGAACCTTTCAGTGGGCACTTCCCTGCTGCACTGAGATGTAGCACTGGGTTCCAGGGGTAATGTCATTAGACTGGAGCTTTAATCAAGCCAGCAAGAGCCTCAAGGCAAAAATCAGGTCCCATCATTGATTAGACTGGACATTTGTAAAGCTTGGGCAGAACAGAACGTCCTGGCAGAAAAGGTGGGGTGATGTGTCACACAGCATGTCTCCAAAACCAGCACCAGCTCTAAGCACATCACACATGCTGACCTCAGTGATTGCCAAGCACAGTGGTGTTAATTGGTGACAAAGTTCATAATGTGGCTTTTTTTCTAGGTTACAAGTTTCAGTTCTTACCTGCTATTACTGTGTTCACACATTCATACAGGAGAGACATGGCTGAGGTGCTGAAACAGAAATTAAGTATTTAAATAAGGGATAAAACTGGCACATTTTGAAGACTTGTCAGCAATACCTTGGAGCTGGATAACACCTTCATTTACACAAGAAACTGTCAGTATTCTGTCCCATCACCTTCAAGCTAGATGAAGTAATTCTCACTTAAAAACTGCTGGGAGGAGGAAGGGCTAATGTGTGTAGGTGAACAGAGAAGACAAATATCCAGCTGAGCCTTTTTTAATCCAGAGTTTTCATATATTCTCTCTAGTCATCTCTGGTTTAAAATGAAATGGAAAGGAAAGCAAATTACTGCAATTTTCATGCATGCTTTGGAGAAATTCATGCTGACAGTCAGACACCCAAAGACTTTCCCTTAAGCTATTTTCCCTCACTCAGGTTTTTCAGAAGTAGTCTGGATGTGATTATCTCTTGATAACTTGAAGCCAATATATTGAGACTCAAGAAAAGGTTCAGAAATGTATCTGCAGACCTAGCTACTGACCTAGCCACCAGGCACTTCATCAGTCCTGAACGAAAAAAGTAACATTTGTCACACCTACCTATGGATGAGGTTGGTCAGAGGCTCAATCAGTTTCTTTCCCAGCCTAGGTTCTAATGGAGTAAGAGCACCAAACTATTAAAGAAAGAAGTGGAGACAAGAAAGTGATTTGACAGCTACTTAAAACAGTATAAAAACATTATTTAAATTGCAGCTCCTTATCTTTAAACCAAGCTATACTAAAATATTTTTCTCTCTTTGGTTATGTTCATAAACATTTAGAAGATATTCCAGGTTTCTTTCTATTTGGATTTAATGGCAATGACACCTCCAAGCACAAAACCTATTTTTGCATTCAAGGCAATTCAATGAGAAGCCCAATCCTGTAAAAAAACAGACCCAGAATACTTGCCAGTTTTATAATTTTAATGAGAACCCAATTATTGGTTGATGATGTCATCAGCTTGAAGAAGAGTGGAGCCAGGGAAAGGTAGTTCTTGGGATTGCGTCGAGCCAGCTCACAAATAACATTTACTGCAGCAGACTGCACACCTGGGAAAAAGAAGGGGGGAAAAAAGCAGAAATCTCATCAACACCTTAACTGCAATTGAAGTTTATGGTGCAGAACAAAAGCAGCTGAAGATTCAGACCTGTGTGTCCAAGAGGAACAGTTCAGCCTCATTAGCAACCACAAGGGTGAACTTAACACAGGAATGCAAAAACAATCTGAGAAAGGAATCTATGTAGCTTTGGGTATTTTTTAATATATCTGCAAGTTGGGTACCTGCTCTGGGTTTGGTATTAGAAAGGACACTGTCAGCTGCCTCCCCTCACTGTGGATTGCTTGTTTGTGGGACACAGACAACACAATAATCAATAATTCTGCCCACCGCAGAGTTTCCAACACTCTTACTTCTTTAAAATGCATTATTGAGACATGGTTCATACAACACAAAAATAATGAATCCTTAAACAATCTGACTGGATGAGTTAATTCCCTTCTAATAGCTCAGCCTTTACCTTGGTTGTTCTAAATTTGTAATTTTTTTTAAGTCTAGATAGACCGGGGTTTCTAGTACAGAAAGAGTCCTTTTCTCCATGGAGCATTGTAAGCGTTTTCTTCTCCTCTTTGCAGCTGAGAAGTTTGTGTCTTTTTGCTTTCTTTAGCAATGCTGTCCCTGGAAGACACATCTCTCATGCCCATATCAGATTAGTTTAGTAGATGGAACTAAACTGCTCCCTCTAAACACACATACAGATGAACTGGAGATCAGAGAACTGCATCAGGCAAAGGGTTCTTGAGACAGTGTTTTGGTGCAGTGAGAAGACCAGCACCTTCTGGGAAGACTGAGCAGAGTGTGAACACAATCCAGAGCAATTGCAGATTTCCTGTGCTGCAGCTGAACTGCACTGACCCAGCACTGAAGGGCCAACCAGCAGTCTGGACTCAAAGTGGAAATTTAAAGTATAAAGGAGTAAGGGATGTGAAATTCTGATGATGTACATCCAGTGCAAGCCAATAGTTGCAGCTTTGTGAAAGAGCCCAGGAAACCATAAAACCTCCAGCTCTGAACATCAACTGAAATATTTTCAATAGTCAAGTTAAACAAGCAACAAAACAGAAAGCCTTAATTAGCTTTGTCCCACTAAGATTTAATCCACTGATGTAGCTGCAGTAGCTTTGGGTTTGGAGTAAGAAATGGGTATTTTAAAGAATGTACTTTTAATATGGCAACATCTGTCCAAACTCTCACATGTTCATCTACCTGCTAAACAGACAACTCAGTGCTCAAAAGAGCATTACAGCATTTCTCACGTGCTCTTCTCTCCACAAGCTCTAACATGCTTTCAGACCTAGTCTAATGTCTGCTCCAAAATGTTTAATACCTTGACATTCTGGAGCAGAAGCAGTTTCCTAAAATCCACTCACCAGGATCCGGATCTTCAAGTTTCTCCTTAAGGCGAGGAAAGGCAGGACGGAGGGACTCGGGGTACTTCAAAAAAACTTTGTACATGATTAACACTGCCTTCTTTCTGATGTAAGGCTTTGTGTGAGACATCTGGAAATCAAACAATTGCAATCAGGCTCTGAGCAGATGTTTCCAGAGTTGTTCTCATGGTCACAGAATCACTGAGGCTGGAAAAGACCTCTGAGATCAAGTGCAACCTATGACCTGACACCACCACATCTCCAGACCATGGCATTAAGTGCCACATCAGCCTTTCTTTGAACACATCCAGGGATGGTGACTCCACCACTTCCCTGGGCAGTCCATCCCAATGTCTGATCATCCTCTCTGTGAGGAAGTACTTCCTAATGTCCAACTTAAACCTCCCCTGGTGCAGCTTCAGGCCGTGCCCTCTCGTCTGGGAGAAGAGCCCAACCCCACCTGACCACAATCTCCCTTCAGGTAGTTGTAGAGAGTGAGAAGGTCCCCTTTGAGTCTCCTCTTGTTCAAGTTAAATCCCAGCTCACTCAATCCCTCCTCCTCAGACTTTCCCTCTAGTTCCTTCACCATCCTCGTTGCTCTCCTCTGGACCTGCTCCAGCACCTCAAGATCTTTCTCGAAGTGAGTGGCCCAGAACTGGACACAGGACTTAGTCCAGGGGAGAATCACATCCCTAGTTCTGCTGGCCACACCATTCCTGATACAAGTCAGGATGCCATTGGCCTTCTGGGCCACTTGGGCACACTGCTGGCTCACGTTTAACCAGTTGTCAACTAGTAGTCCCAGATCCCTCCCTGCTGGGCAGCTCTCCAGCCTGTAGCCCTGCAGAGAGTTATTGTGGCCAAACTGTAGGTCCTCATGTCCATGCCACTGTCTCAGTACTTCTCCCCTACTTTTGGAAAACTCAGCAAAATACTGTCATTTATCACCAAAACTAACAAATAATCCTCTTAACCTAACTCAAGTCTACAAAGGCTCCCCAAAACCCCAACAAGAACATGCAATAGTACTAAATTTAATAGATATTTACCAAATTGGAACAATCTAAAATGCTGTAAATACAGGGAAAAAAAGTTATTTCAATCTTATCAACCCACCAGTGTCATGATGTCATTTGCCAAGTCCCTGGCAAGATCTGGAGTAACAAAACAGGACAAGCCAGTCAGTGCAACTCCAGTATCATACTGGTTAGGGCTACTCAGATCCTGAAAAAGGAAAAACAGGCTCAAAAATTTAAGATCACACAAGATGTTGAGGAGCAATTTTCTCAGACCAGTTTTTTTCACTCAAGAGATAGGAGGCAGCCTTTCCACCTCATGGGGATATTTCTATCAACTGTTAACAAGAATGTCTCCAACACCTGCTAAAATACAGGTAGTTTGAGGTTTAACAATGGGCATGAGGAATCATAATTAAGCAATAGATGGATGAATGGAACACAAAAGCAATGAGAGAAATCACACCTCAGTGGTACTTTGGGAATGGCAAATAATTTAAAAAACTAATCACATGACCACAAACATGTTTAAAGTCCTAAAAAGCTGGTATTAAATGCTAACCCTGCTAAGCCAAAACCCAATTGTCATCAACTTCCCTGGAAGAGGTCCTGCTGTTGAGTGCTTAACAGTGTCCTAGCTTCATATAGTCAAGAAATCAGATTACTTTCCTTTCAAGATGCTGGTAGCACCACAAGTTTCAGTCTATAACACAAACTAGAGTGTAAAATACATTTTATTTGTCAAGTTTCTCTGGCCTTATCTGTAGTTTGTATCATAGGGTCATTTTGGTTGGGAAAGACCTGCAAGATCATCAAGTCCAACCACTAACCCAGCCCTGCCAAGGCCATCACTGCCCCATGTCCCTCAGCACCACATCTACAGGCTTGGAAACCCCTCCAGGGATGGGGACTCCACCCCTGTCCTGGGCAGCCTGGGCCAAGGCCTGACAACCCTTTTTATGAAGAAATTCTTCCCAAGATTCAATTTAAACCTCTCCTGGCACAACCTGAGGCCATTTCCTCTTGTCCTATCACTTGCTCCTTGGGAGAAGAAACTGAGCCTCACCTTTCCTACAACCTCGTCTCCTCAGGCAGTTGCAGAGCCAGAAGGTCTCCCCTCAGCCTCCTTTTCTCCAGGCTGAACACCCCCAGTTCCCTCAGCTGCTCCTCTTAAGACCTGTACTTGGGTGCATCCTACACAGTCTTTTAGTTTTTTCTAAGCTTCAGACTCTTAATATCTGAATATGTTCAAGTACAGATTATAAAACCAGACCTCACTGACTACAGAACATCACAGGACCAGTCCTTGACTGCAATGATTACAAAGAACATGAAGTGAAGTCCACAGAACTTTCCCACATCACATGAACTGCTGGGATCCATCCTCCAGATCCACATGTTCCTGGAGGCTGCTTTAAGAGAGCTAATCACAGCCAGGCCTGCAGGGTTCTGTGCCATCTGCATCTTATTTTAAATCCTTCTGCAGGTGGTAGGGAATCAGATTCTATTTGAAAAATAATGAAGTCTGCTTCTTAAGGAGTCACAAAACTTTAGAACTCATTCTGGCTTTAATGTGTTCTGAGAAATTACAGTCCTTTAAAATACAAACTTGCTAGATCTGTGAAACATGAAAAGGTGTAAGGTACTTTTAAGTAAAAAAATCGGCACAAAAAGGAAGGGGTAATCCAGTAAGTGACTTAAATTCAGTATAAAAAAGTCTCAGTAACAAAAATGGATGGACATAATTTTAAAAAAGCACTTGGCAGAGCAGAACAGGTTAAAAGGTAAAGGGAAAGGCACTAGTTCTTTAGAAAAGATACTGGATAACATCCCACCTATCTTTTTTAAGCAAGTAAAAAATATTTTAGCTATTTAAGATAGTAAAAATGTAGACACATCTTATACTGGATCAGTCAAATTTTAAAGCACTGATATTAAAATAAATTAAACCCAAGAGCTTTAAAAATATATCTGTAATCTGAAGAATGGGAAAATAATTCAAGTAATAAAGCTCTGTGAAAATGAATGAAACACATCAGTCCATCAATATAAATTTACATACTCTTCTCATTTTTACACATAATTATACCAAAGAAGTCAAAAGCCTGATCTGCTACTACCAGAACAAAACAGGTCTTCACAAAGAGAAATTCTATGGAGCCAGGTGACTGCTCATTTTAATTCAGGAGATTTTTCTTACCCAATGACCTTCTTATAAAGGCTGCCTAAGAGACTAGTCATGTTAACAAAGGTTATTGCTGTGACCATTCACTGTGATGACTAAGCACAGAGAGCTAGAATGAGACAGCACAAGGGAAGCCTACAAACAGCTTCTATTTTATTAATCCTTCAGCTTGTGGAATGACAGTAGACTGCAAATCAAGTAAAGAGAATTCTACTTAAACACTTGTATATTCCTAAAAGAGGAACAGTACAGGTGTGTAAATACAAGCAGGGAGACTCTGCAAGCAAAAAAATGTAAGAACTGAAGTAAAAAGTTTACCTTTCGGATCTGATTAGTAGTCAACATAATTACATCAGTCCCTTCATGAAAGCACTGAGAGGCAGCTAGGTAACCAATTCTCTGTGAAAAAGGAGGAGGAAAACAAGTGTTTTAAAAATAAGTTTAGGCAATGTTTAGATGAACAACAACTGGTAGCTTCATAAGCAATATTAAGAAGATTAATGATTAGGAAGGAGGCTTGTTTAACAGCAGAGGCATGAGAGGACTCTCTAGGAAAGGGCATTTATAGCAAGAATAATCTCAGACAAGTAACATCTCTAGTGATAATTAATATATCTTGAGGATAATAAAACTAGCTTCACCTTCTCTACTTTGTTAAAACATACAGGTTCAATGACCAATAAGGTAGATTGGTCAGTAGAAGAAATGGAGAATATGATATTTCTTTTGTCTGTGTTGACTTCTGACTTTCAGGTACTAAAGCCCAATTTGGAAACCATTCCTTAAGAAGTAACCCTCCACCCTGTTTGGTGAAAAAGGTCTGCAACACAGACCATGAACCAAACCTTTCAAGAAAAACTATAAAGCTATTACAAAATAAAACATACCTGCTACTAGCAGTCTTCACATAAAAACAGCCTGGTTTTCACACAAGATACATGACACCTATTGTCAAGCATCTGGTAGAAAAAGCCTAACCTAGCAGGTTAAGTATTATCTATTTACTAGAAACAAATACAGTTTAATTCCTTTCTGTATTGAAGAAAGCAAAGCAAATAATGTAGCAATGTATTAATTAAATACAGCAGTGGAAGAGATTGGCTGGTGCAGCTGTAGTGACACAGAGAACTCACTTTGAATGTAAACTTCGATGCACTCATGACTTCAATAATATTGAAAGCAGCCCAACTGATGTCATAGCCCAGCATCTGTAACTGTGAGCAGAGAAGCCAAGATAACACATTGAAATAAGAGTCTCAATAAGTCAAGATACTTCCCAAAAGTGAAGATGTAACAACAGCCCAAACAGAATACTTTAAGACACCTCAATTTCATAAGCAGTGTTACATTCTACACTGCTGGTATGAAGGAACAAGTCTCAAAGTTCCACCAGAAGCAAGTTTTAAATAGTTTGCATTATTTCCAGGTAATATATAGGCAATTACATAAGCATTATAGTGAAGGGGATTTTTTCCCCCCTTGGATTTTTTTTATAAACCAGAACACACACACAAAGATAATTCTTTAAGGACTACACAAAGAGAAACAAACACCAGTTTCAAGTGCTCATGCAACTATGTGCTAAGAAACAATCCAGCTGAAAACAATTTGTTTTTAATTGGATTAGTTTTAAATCAGATTAGCTCCCTAACTTATCTTAGTAAAATAAAATTGTACCAATACCAGTGCCAGCACAAAGCACAGAGTGAGAATAGGCAGCCTCTGACGTCAGACACACATGGGAGCATTTTGCAGCCTGCACTGACAACAGCCTGGGAATCTGCAGTCTCAGAAAATCAGGCACCCAGGCATTCAGGCTAGCTCCTGGTCAGCAAGAAAGAATAAAAATAAAGATGTGATTCCATCCTATCCCAGCCAGGCACTTACATATGTAAGTTTGCAGACTGCGTTTGCTTTCACTGCAATGTTGTCCTGCTTCAGCTCCTGCTTGATCTCATCGATGCACTGGGAGATGTATTTTGCCTGAGGAAAACAAACAAAAATTCATGCTCATTTATCTGTTTTGTAGATTTCCAAGGGAGAAGCAGCAGAACTTGTTATTTGAAAGCACCAGGTCTCACAAACACACTATTTAGGTAAGCACATTATTCTGACAGAACTACTAATTAATAAAAAACGTCACAACTCTATTACAAAACCCAAGGTACACAGAGATGTCTCTTCAGTGATTTCCCTTCTTCCCTGTCTCCCATGCAATTCCATTGTTCAGTTAAGAGCTCTATTTTTCCAAAGATTTGTAGAAAACAGGTGTTCAATGGAGATGGTGTACCTTGTGGTCTGAAGAAACCCCAAGTCCCACTGTTCCTAGAACGCACACTAATCACTTACCTCAACGGGAGGTCAGAGATCACCCATTCATTATGTGTCTAGAAACAAAACTATGTCAAACACTAACTACAGACCATAAATTCAAAGTGACTGATTAAAATACTAGGAGTTATTCTGCTTTTGGGCATGATGTATAGAGACAGATGTGCACCCACAACCATCTTCATGGAGGGACACAGCCCAAGCCTCCTATGGGTACAGGTACTGTTGCTGCCACCTCAACCATGGCAAGGACACCCCCTCCCTGGTTCACCACTTGGACAGGCAAGTTTGTCACTTACACATCTTTATAAGCAACAGTTATTTGTAGGAATTTCTCAGTAATTCAGAGAGCCAAATGTCACAATATTTACATTTAAATATTGGCCCTTCATTACTTTCCAAACAATCACATCTGTGCATGTGGGAAGGATGTGGCAAATGCATGATTTAAAAATATCTGTACAGGTTTTATTTTAGGAGTGGGCTTAGCTGTGAGATTCTTTCAGTTCCAAATTATTATTTAAGTACTGAAGAGATCTGCTACAGAAATCATGAAAGTTTAAAAGCAGAGAAATTATCTCTGACACACCAGGGCACTTAAAATCCAATATAACAAAATCAACTGCCAGAGGAACCAGGTCAAAAGCAGATTACCTAGTTCCAAAGTAAAATCCTGCCTGGATACCATTACCTTCCACCAAAAAGATATTTCCAACACAGAATTCTACTGGCCTGCCCTTGCCATTTCTTCCCTTTACATTAAATTGTGTATTACCCCTACCATTTGTGGGTATTTTAAAATGTCCTAGAGTGATACTCAGGCTTTGAGTCACAAAAGTTTGCTGCTAGAAGCAGAGAGTGTTATTTTTAACAAATAGCAGGTGACAATAAAAAGCAATTGGACAAGGTCTGTAATGCCCAGAGACACTGCAGTGACTTAAGTGAGGAAAGGCAGCAACTGAATTTTAATGCAGGGACTTCATACAATAAGCAGCAGTCATGTAACAAAAATTTACACACATTTAAAATCTAGTGATACTAGAATTCAAATCCACGATCAGGGCCCACAGTGAATGTGCATAATTCAGAGGAGAAGCAGCTTCACTGGTTTAACAACTTCCAGAGAAGCAGAATAATTTCTCTGGCTTTTCTCCCAAACCTCACACTCGCAGGGGGGTAAAAGCCAACTCCATGGCACAGGTAAGCTCAGGTGGATCCACACGTGTGATTCTGAGTTTTAGTTAAAAGTCTTTGTAGACCTTCCCAGAGCTCCTGGCTGACCTGCTCCTCCAGCCTACCAGGGTCTCTCAAACAGCAGCCCCACTCTCCAGCATAACCTAACCCAGAAGGTCTGGGTTGATGAAATAAAGCTGGCAACTGAATTTACTTGAAGAGATTTAAGATGTTCTTAAATACCTGCATTTTGGGTAGAAATACTATCTCTGCAGCAGGA
>NW_009953914.1:60648-73312 GCF_000747805.2 Chaetura pelagica
AGCAGGAATTGCATGTTAAAGGAAGACATGCTGACCACCAAACAAGCCTCTTCTCTACAGAGGTACCTATCTGTCCTGCTGGATGTGGCCAGTGTATTGCATCTGCCAAAACTGGAGATGGCATTGCCCCCAAATGGGTAACTGTGAAGGGTGCAGGTGACTTCTCCAGGAAGCAGAATATTTGGGACTCTAAACTGTCACCTGAGAGTGATTCAGATCCAGACAACTCACATGGAAAGTTTAAACTCTTAACCTTCTGATAGAAGAAAATACACACTCAATCAGAAATGCTGAAAGAATGACTTACACAACATGCTACTGATCTACACCTACATTGTACCTGGCCTTGAATATTTCATGCCCACATAAGAGCACACTGGAGCAGTGTCACAGAATCCTTCACATGTGTATCTCATTGCCACATTCTCCTCAGTGCAGAGCACTAACATGCAGGTTCTCAGTCTTTATGTCCATGACCAGAAAGCATTATTGCTATTTTCCATTAACATTAACTTAAGCTTCCTGAAAACCTCCTGGAAACTGGAAGTAAACCATTATGTGGCCAGGAGGGGCCAAATACAGAGTACAGAAAAAGCCCAATCACATACAGGCGAGCACAGCTGAATACAAGCTCCCAGGTCACTGGCCACACTTGGTGGCCCCAGCAGCCAGCAAGCAAACCCATCCAGCAGCACATCTAAGATAATGAGCAACTTTTGGAAAGTATATTACAGAACAAAGAATGAGAGGTGAAACTAAAATAAGGGATTTTGCAGAGCAGAAAGAAGTCCAGCTGTACTTCAAATCCTAAAAGACTACAAGGAATGAAAGACCCTATATATAGAAAGCTTTAAAGGATCAGTAGGTATTAACTTTTTGTTAATCTCTTGTGGAGTGTTCTGTCATGAATGAGCAGTATGAAGAAAACTGATCTATTTAGACCCCAACCACAACACCCTAGGTTTGCCATCACATTTAACATCTCCATAAATGCGAAGCAGGATGCACACATGGATCTTTGGTGAAAGGTCTTCCTTGGTCTCTGACCAGTGGAATTGCTGCCTCTGCAAAGCACAGGAGGCTGCACCCAGTGTTTTCAGACCGGCAGATGCCCTCAGGCCCCACAGTTCACCCTGCAAGCTGTTCAATTCAGATAGCCAAGCCTGACAGTGACAGGGAGACCAACCACTTGATGAAATGAAGAAAAAAATGGGAGTCACTTAGCAAGGCCTAAATGTTTGCAGGAAAAAAACTGCAACAGGACAAAGTCTGGATACTTTTCCCAACGTGATGCATGTATAGTTTTTCCATGAATTCTTCTAACATAGTCATCTCCTAGTGTGGTAATTAAAAATAAGTACTTCCCAGGATGTAACTGGATGAGTTTTTCCCTAAATGCTTTTGAGATCTCATGAAGAAAGGAAAGCAAAGGGAAAATATTTCAGAGTTCATTATGCTCACAGTATTGATTCTAACATCAATATGTCTTAAGTATTAATTCTTTACTAATCCTGTGACAGTCTTATTTGAAGTTTCCCTGGGGATGCTACTCAATTGCTCACACATTTTCACCAGTCAACCAAAGAGCACTTCTAAGTCATAATATTTATAGACCTTTGGACATTGCCAGCCAGACTGCCTTGAGCAAGGGAGGCGATTACAAGGCAGCCTTTCATTCCTGGTGTAGTGGAGAACAAGCAGAGCCGTTAAGCAAAAGAACACCCTGAGAATGGTGGCGATCCCAGCAAAGCTGCAAGTCTGCAGTCAGAAGCTGAAGGGCACTTGGTAACACAGGGGGAAAAAGCTGAGAGCAGCTCTTTTATTCCTCCTATGCTGCCAAGGGGGAAAATAACCTTTCCCAGTGGAAAAGGCTCATTAATGAAATGCTATAGCAACCACTTGGGTGATTATTTTCTCTCACATACTCCTCGGGAGGAGGAAGATTTCAGAAGCACACTCAGAGCAGGGCAGCTAAAGCCCAAGGAAAACATGCAGATGTCAGCAGAAATTACTCCAAGCTGTGAATACAGCCCTAAATTGTAACTCCTGTTTCTTCATGAATTCCACCAAAGAGATGCAGTAAGCATTTTTATATCCATGACCAAAATACACAAGCTAATTTTAAAAAGAAGCCCAAATTCCTCAGGAATTCCAAGAAAATATGAGCATTTAAATTAGTGCAAGTGGCTAAAATAAGAATGAAGGTATCACAAATCAAAGACACAATCCCTCTGAAACAGAGGGAATCAGGAAAGGAAAAGTGGGTCATGGGAAAAAGCCCAAACGTCTGTTTTCAGGATTTTTCCTTTCCCAAGCCATATTTTTTGAATTAACTTGGCAAAAACATTAGAACTTCATTTATTCCAAGCTCTGGCCAAGACAGAATTTGGGGTTTGCTGACAATAACTGAGAGGTTCACAAAAGACTAGTATTTTTTTCAACCAATATGTGAATGAAGTTGAAAAATCACCAATTCCTAGGAAATGTGAGTCTCTTGTGCTGTACTTTTGTCAGCTAATGACACTATCAGAATGGCTACTGCTGCAGCATCCATATTGCTGCTTTACATTAAATTTAATCATGAAAGCTGTTTATTTCAAATAGTCTGAAAGGAGTTGTGCTCTTATTTCAACCATATACCAATTTTTCAACATCAAAAGGCAGCAAACCCTGCCCTTATCACTTAGGGTTACAGTCAAATAAACCAAATATGCAGCAGAATCATAGAATCATGGGAGGTGTGGATTGGAAGGGAGTTTTAAAGAACATCTAGTTCCACCCCCCCTGCACCCCTCCTCCACACCTCCCACCAGCCCAGGTTGCTCCAAGCCCCATCCAACCTGCCCTTCAACACTGCCAGGGATGGGGCAGCCACAGCTTCCCTGAGCAACCTGGGCCAGGCTCTCACCACCCTCACACTCCACAATTCCCTCCTCATGTCTCACCTCAATCTCCCTCTGCCAGTTTTCATCCCTTCCCCCTTGTCCTCTCCCTCCCTGCCCTTGTCCCAAGTCCCTCCCCAGCTTTCCTGGAGCCCCTTCAGGCCCTGGAAGCTGCTCTAAGGTCTCCCTGGAGCCTTCTCTTCTCCAGGCTGAACACCCCAACTCTCCCAGCCTGATCCAGAGCAGAGCTGCTCCAGCCCTTGGATCATTGAATCCTCCACCAAAGTTCCCATCAGGATCCAGCCTCAATCCACCAGATCTGCTGCAGCTGATTTGAGATTCAAACCTCTCACTCACTGCAACAGCAAAGTGCTTCCCACTCAAATGAAACAGTAAAATCTCACTGAATATTCATCTCCACTTCCCTGGCACTTTCAGGGTTAAACACTATTTTAAGGAAAGGATTATTATGGGGAAATGCCAAAAGGAGCAAAATATGATCTGATATAAATGTGTAACTACAGCATCATGAATCAGAAGTTTGAAGTAAAACATAAAAATAAATAACTAAGGACAAAATACGACATTTGTTTTAAGCATTGTAGTGTTCCTCTTTCTTTTGTACCACTTGGAGACATATGCTTGCCATTAAACTGCATGAAATCACATTGAGCACAAGCACATGACGATCACAGAATTACAGATTCAAAGAATGGTTTGGCTGGGAAGGGACCTTTAAAGGGCACCTAGTCCAACCCCCTGCAGAGAGCAGGGACATCTTCAACTAGAGGTTGCTCAGAGCCCCATCCAACCTGACCTTGAACATACTCAGGGAAAGGAGATCTACCACCTCTCTGGGCAACCTGTGCCAGTGTTTCACCACCCCAATACTAAAAAATGGCTTCCTTATATCTAGTTTAAATCTCCCCTCTTTTAGTTTAAAACCATCACCCCTTGTCCTATCCCTACAGGCCTGCTTAAAAGTTTCTTCCTATGTGACCATTTCACATGAAAGAAAGATATCCACTGCTCCAATTTCCAAAAAGCCAGCAACAACTGCTTTTTGTTCCAACAATCTTAAGAAATACTACCTGTGAGGTACAAGCCATGGGACACGACCATGATGCTTAAGACAAAAGGCAGTTCCACCTCTGACACCTTGGAGAGATGGAGCAACTTTAGAATTTGTGCTTCAAGATCCTCCTACAAGCACAGCACAGATCAACTGCCACTTCCTAACTGGGCAAGAAGACTGGGATGAAATATGCATCACTTACCAGTCTTCTAGAAAACCCCTCCAAAGCACCAATTAATGTCAACAAATACCACTGAACTTGTCAAATAAAATTTATACACTCATAATTGACAACAGCACCTAAAGCACATGCATCGTACCATGACAGCACAGAATAAATCAACTGAAGTAACAGAGAAGAGCATGAAAAAGCAAAACGTGCTGCTTTCCACTCACCTGGACACAACCATAGGGGTAAGAATATTGTACATTAGCTTCTGTGCCTGGGGAGGGTTTTTTGGTGTGCATGGAGTGATAGAAAAAAGAGGAATGGATTTAGTGTTATGTTTGGGAATGGAAGAAGGGAAATTTATGTTTGACATGAGGAAGAAATTCTTCCCTGTAAGGGTGGTGAGACCCTGGCCCAGGGAAGCTGTGGCTGCCCCATCCCTGGCAGTGTTGAAGGGCAGGTTGGATGGGGCTTGGAGCAACCTGGGCTGGTGGGAGGTGTCCCTGCCCATGCAGGGGGTTGGGACTAGATTGATCTTGAAGGTCCCTCCGAACCCAAACCATCCCATGATTCCATCATTCTGTCATACATAACTAAAAATATTATTTATATACTGTAGAAAAAACTATCTGAGATTAGTAACATGATCCTTAAGACTACACCACAGCTGGAGAGAGAAAGAATTCCAAAGCACATGTAGAGAAGAGCATGAAAAAGCAAAATGTGCTGCTTTCCACTCACCTGGAAACAACCATAGGGGTAAGAATAGCTGGAGAGAGAAAGAATTCCAAAGCACATGCTATCTCACAACTAACTTCACCAATACCATAAAGCAATAAGCATGTAACAGAATATAAGCCATAACCGAGAAACTGCACAGCATTAATTTAAGCAGGTTTGCATCAGTCAAAATAAACTGGTGCAGAGGTGAGTTGGAGGCAATGAAGACCTCAGAAAACATGGAACAAGTTGAAAGGCATTTTGAAAAAGCCACACTTATCTTTCTTCACTCAGCTGTTGGTAACAACATTGCTATATGGGTTGTAACATCTTGGTTTGCCTTTGCAACCTTGCTTTCCAGGGATTTATTTATTCACTCACCTTGTAGGTAGCCTTAAGATCCCAGACCCATGTACTGTTCTCATCAGTGACAAACACTGGAGGTATGAAGGTGAAACCTTCCTGCATTTCATTTGCAGTAGTCTTCTCCTATATTATTTATTAGAAACATGATGCATTATCCACTACCTCCTTGTCTATTACAACCAAAGTGAGAAGCAAGACTCCTTGGCCAAACAACCCTGATAGAGGAATGTGAAAAGTCAATTTACACTTTTTTTCTTTACCAGCTGAAATTTGGCATGATCCACCCACCCTAAACTGATTCATAAACCAATAAAAACCTTTGACCCCTATTTTTAAAATGCAGAGAGATGCTAAACAAGTACTGTACACCTACAAGTCTCAGAGCAGACACTGATCAACTCCAAAGAAAGCATCCCAACACCAGGAGGCACTGCAGAAAAACACATGATCTTCTGAACAGCTATGTAACAGAGGATTTTATTTCAGAAAAGGAAAAGATGCAGCTGCTTTTACAAAGTGACTCCAAGCAAGACCAAGTGGGTGATGCTGCCCCAGACACGCTGAGTGCTGCAGCACCAGCAGCACCTCCCCAAGCAATGGTGTGTCTTGACAATGGTGTGGCAGACAAGAGGCTTTTCAAGCAATTTACCCAAAGACAACTGAAGTATTTCACACACGAGAGCACCTGTGCAGGAAGTGGAGCACAGTTCCACAAGCTGTACTGGACCCCCAGGCAGGCCAGATTGCCATGCCAACAATGAAGTGGGTATTAAATAGCAAAACCCAAACCAAAACCACCCCAGCACAAATCAGCAAAGCTCTAGAAATGTCCCTTCATATCTCTCCAGCCTGATCAGTCCTTAAATATAAATAAAGCTCCACTCTGATCACAGTATTTGTTAATTTAATTGCACAGCAATTAAAAAATCCTCAGGGGCTTGTGATGTCTAAATCATATTGGAGCAGACAACTTTTAAGACCAGAGAGACGTGTCAGACAAACCGCCTGTCCCTGCAAACACAAGATGAACTCAAGATTTTTATTTTTGTATTACTAGGCAAAAAGCTATGCAAGAAATTTTACAGTAGATTGTTCAATGTGCTATTTCCAGGCATATTTCTGTGCATATTTTCAGGCTTTGATAAAAGCAGGCTTCATTACAAGTGTGAGTTTTGTTGTATGTATAGTAAATAGTCACTTCCCTCTAAGGAGCTAAAGTAGCTATTGTTTGTGAGTCTTAGTTGACTGGAATTAGTTCAAAGAGAAATAGCACAAAAAGAAGATGCTAAACGATGTATTAATACTATATATAAATGTAACACCAAAAATACTACAAAGACAGTAATACCAGCTGTGAGTACTTCTCAGTTTTGGAAAAGTAAGAAAGACAATGAAGAAAAAGGTGGTTCACGGCCTTTGCCAACTTCTTCAATTCTGTACAAATATTTGTGTAATTAAAGTAAACTTGTTCACCTACTCCCTGCTGTACAATCAGACCACTTGCTCTAAACAAACCCAACACACCTCAGGGCTGAAGCTTAGTCATACCACTACAGAATAGCTGGAAGTGATACATTTTATGCAGCCTGAATTACAGGTTGCCGGGGGGAGAATGTGGAAGCCCCATCCCTGGAAGTGTTGAAGAGCAGGTTGGATGGGACTCTGAGAAACCTGGGCTGGTGGGAGGTGTCCCTGCCCATGCAGGGGGGTTGGAACTGGATGATCTGTAAAGTCTCTTGCAACTCAAACCATATGATTCTATGAATTTGCTGTGAAGACTGACCCCATGAGAAGAAAGTTCCAACATACCCACTTGAACCCCTACTTCCCTTTATGCACCTTTTAACACACAAATCTCTCCATGAAAGCCATCAGTTCTAACACTTCTCTCATAAAAGAAACAACAATAAAAAAGAAACAGCTAATAGAAAAAATAGCACTCAACTATGTGGTGTGCCAGCTCCAATTGATCAGTCTATCAGCCAGTGTCTGAGGAGGTAAGCCAGTATGAACCACTTTTTCATGCTTCAGCATTCAACAGGACTCCTTAGGATTTCAGTTATTTTTAATGCATTTTTCTTATATAAAAAAGCACTCCGCTCCTTTATGAGCTACTAACCCTACCACTGACCATGTTATTTCCTCCACCTTTTACCTTAACTCAAATATATTTGTAAGTCCACCACCTGGATTTAAGCAGACTCCCCCTTAGGTTATTAAATATTCCTATTATTCAGCATGAATGATTAGGGTTTTTTTTTTAATAACCAGAGAACACAAACGCTTCTTTATAACTGGTCCCATGACACTGTCTTTCTCATGCATGCTGTTTAATGCTTCCCTTGCTTCTCTTCACATGGCACAGAAAACGGAACATAGTTCCAAAGAGCACTTCTAAGTAAAAAACCTAAAGGTACTCTTTGTGCACCAAATATCTTCATTAACCCACATCGTAGAGGAAGAGGTTTTTCAGTCACTTTTATGGATGATGATGACATTAAAGCAAATCACAAAAGGCCCCATTTTCCATGCTCTGCACTGGGACAAAGAGAGATGCATCAAAAACCAGCAAATGAATGACTCTGAAGATGATCACAGTGCAGAGATTAGTCAGTATCTTTATTCTCCTTTGATTTTCCCGGCTGTTTTTCCTCTTGCAAAATGTGCTGCGTGTGGGCCACTCCATTTCCTAGGACAAGGCACCAGAAAGCTCTTCCTCTCCCCTGGACCTGCCTAGGGCAGAATTGTTACCTCCACGCGAGACAGCAACCCGTCTGGACAGAAAGGATCCATATCAGAACAGGTATGAATCTGTCTGGATCTGTTTCAAACCCTCAAAGCAGGATCTACAAAAGGATCTGGGCTGGAAACAAAGCTATTAGCCCCACTTATGCCACAGTCAATTAAGTAATATTTAACACAGGAAAAAGCCAGAAGCTAATGAACGGCAGCACTAATGCAAAGCCTCAGCTGCTCTCTGCTTATAATCACAAAAGAAAAAGCCTATGTCTTGGCTCATGTTCCAGGGCTCCAAGTCCTCTACTTCCCAGTGACACAGCAGGTGAGGCAGGGACACATTATACTGGGCCCTGCCACCTTGGAGGCCACTGCCAGTTTGCTTTTCCACCAGTTGGTGTGAGGTCCTCACCCAACCCTCCTTTTGTGCATTGTTTTCATTTCCGACTTTGTCTTTTCCAATGATTCACATACTCAAAGAATTAACAATAGCAACTCTAGATCCACTTGAAAGTGGGAGGAATAATGAGCTCCCTTCAAAGATCGCAACACACACACAAGAAGCAGGAACTGCTCGTGCATCAGTGACTGGAAGAGCTGTCTGTCATCAATGAACTACACACTGCCCATCAGCTGGGCTGGTTTCTCAGTCCTGGGCACCAACAAGCTTTTTAGCATTCCTCAAAATTCCCCTGTTATGTTCCATCCCAACCTTTGCCATTAGATCCTAACGCTGCAATAGTGGCTAGAGGCCAAGCTGTCAGAAGACCACTGCACTAGATAGTCCTCAGCCTCAGTGATAACAGGCTGAAACCAAAAGATTTTGTGCTGCTGAAAGATTCCTCAGAGCTCCTTGCACACCATCATTTCATTTGAAAATGCGTCAGCAAAGTAGCTGAAGTGTGCAGCCAAGCAAAGCAGCCCTGTATTTAGAGGAAAAGCAAACACTAACAACATAAACCCACTGTCCTTAGGTGAGAACACTTGCCAGTTTGGTCAGGCCAAACTTCTGAGCAGTGAAACACACATTTCTCAGCACAGACAACACACCTCTTGATCACCAATATATTATCAACTGAAATTAGTCGTATTTTTTTTTTCCAACCAGAAACATTGATTGTTCCTTTCACTCCTCCTACTTGCTTTTGTACCAAAAAGCTTAAATGCAAAGCAGAAATGAGATGCACATCACTGAACACTACACACAAGAAAATGTGCATTTTTAATACCTTTTTTCCTGTAAGTATTGATTACCAAAAATGTGAAGTGCTAATCCTGTCATTCAAGGAGATTCTCTGAAAGAAGAGGAATTTTTCTCAAGTTATGAGAGAAGTGCACAGACATTTTACACACAACTTTTTAAATCCATTTTCCCTCCAGTAAATCAAAGGCACTTGAAACACAGAGGGCTAAGGTCTGAACAGGACAAAGCATCATTCATTTAACATCCCTGTTTCTGCTACTTTATCATTTCAATTTTATAAAAGAACCTTTCATCCCAGCATCTGACAGTAGCTTCCTTGTTGGGAACAACAAATTTAACTAAAAATGCAAAACATTGTGCAGGAGTCAAACAGCATGAAAGGATTATGCCTTCCTTTATTTCGTATTCAGGAGAACATCCCTAAACATAAATAATGCTTCAGTTTGGGATACCTTGGTAAAAAATCCATTATGCTTTTAACAGACTATCATACAAGCCATCCCCCATGTGCTGTGTATCACAACCATAAAAAGTAGGCACAAAGTGGGAAAAGTTATTCCATAGGATACAAAAGCACCTAATAAAAGGTGAGAGACTCACTGCTTTCTCTATCAAAAAAGATTAATTTTCCAACTGAAAGAGACAATGATAGATTAGAAGTGAAGGTTGGGAGAAAATGGAATAGATGAAGTCTTTCTTGCAGGTCTGGCTTTCCCCAAAAGTCTGAACTGGCACTGGGAAACACCATAGATTAAATCATCTGCACAGACTGTTGAAAAGTAAACACAACACGTCAAACTAGGAAAAGATCTAATGTTGTTATTCTACCTCACTCCTTCCATACTTACATCGACTTCACAGATGATGAAGCAGCTCCAGTTTTCCCTGGAAAACTGGAAAATGGACAGAGCAAGTCTGCACATAAAAAGGACTGTATTAACTAACCCGTATCTTTTACCTCTCATCCTTAGAAAAGACCAGTAACTTCAGTTTGTGTTTTAAACTCAAAAAAATGGGTCAGCTTTGGATACAGACCAGAAACTAAAATGAAAATGGCCCCTGAGAGGTAATTCAGCATTCTGCAGCAAGGATGTGAGCTGAAGTGCCAGGCAGCCACCACTGCCCCTCAGTTCCTCTAGTGAGCTTAAGACACTTAAAATCTATTGGTAAGGAGCTCCCAGTGCTCCAGTTACTTCACAACAAGCCTTAGGGAATGTGAAGAGTTCCAGAAATACAGGATGAACATCTAACCATGGAGCAAGAACACAGCAGGGCTGCTGAAAAGCTGTAGTGAGAAGCTAGGGCTGAACTGAGGCGACCACCACTTGGTGCACTCTGAACTACAAAGATCCTTCACGTGTCAGTGAAATAGCAGATACACTCAGTTGTGATGGTACCTGCAGAGGAACTGGAAAAGAATAAATACCCTAACTACCAGGAGAGGCTGCCCAAAAAGATGAGGGGAAAGAACAATGGCAGAGCTTCCATATGAATATATTCCAAAAGATGAGCCTTCTGCCTGGGAAGCACTGAATCAAGCCACAGAACCTTAACAGCAGAAGGTTTCCAGCCCTCTTCAGGTCACTGAGCTGGGAAAAGGAACAGTCCTGTGCTGTTTGCAGCCACTCTGGGCAACTAAGCAAAATCTCTGAAGGATTCCAAAAAGTCTGGGCTACACAGCTCACCAGTGCAATGTCTACTGGTCAGCTGAACACATCCTCAAGTTTATGGTTCAATTTCTGCTCTGCACATGAGGATATACACAGGAACCATCCCTAGAGTTCTCTACTTTGAAGCCTCTCAACATGTATTTCAAGCAAAAAAGCTACCATCATTTAAAATACCACCATGCTACAGCCCAACTACCGTAACTGACATAATTTTCTCCCAGTAAGAGATCACACATTTGCTTTGACCTCACTAAACCCCGAAGAGTGTGTGTATTCCTGTGCAACAACTTCCTTCAAATACACACAGCCCTATGGAATTATCTCAGGAGTAATTTTTTCTAACTCTAAAGGAGATCAAAGCCAAAGCATTACAACTAGCTCTTGCCACAGAACAAACTCAGTCTGGCTTATGATGCACAGGGACTTGTTGATCCTGGCTGTGTAACAGCACTTGTGCTTTTTACCCTCTGGATATATATAAGTCCTGGAAAAGGAGTTATTTGTCACAGAATGATTTGTGAAATGAGAAAAATACATCCAATCCTCCTCAAAGAGAACTAGTGTCACAAAGGCCTGGTCAGGACCTTCATCAGGGGGACCCTCAGAGGACAGCTGAAGAAGCCTTTTCTGTCCTATGCACAAAAGAATAAAGCATATTTACTACAAGTAGCATAACATGCAAAGTAAGCCTAAGCATCCTATGGGGAAGTGCTCCACAGAATTACTGCTCACTTCTTTTGAGTAGAATACATGAATTGCCCATGTAACCACACTGTTCCCACTTCCCCATAGTTTCCCATGTTCTGCAAGGCACTCCATTATCTTCTTCTGTCACCAAATTAATACCCATATATTAAAAATATCCCAGGTATCATCACTAAAACCTCATCCTCTGCACAACGAGCTTAAAAGCCATCTGAATGTTAAAATAATTTTGGAAGTTGTATTTTTTGTTTCAGTCCAACAGCACCAGTAACCAAGATCATGATTCTCCAAACTAAATACTGAACTCAGTTAGATGATTACAACTTTTCCAGATGCTTTTCATAGCTGATACCATTTGGATATGAAGAGACATTGCAGTCTACAAATATTTTTAGCTTGTCACTAACTCCACAGCAACTCACTGATATTCCAGCAACATGTAACTGTTAGGATTCCCAAGAAAGCTTCAAGGCCATGACTGCTTCCTTGAAGATGAACATAAAATATATTGTTAGTGTCCATTACTTCTTAATTATGACACCTCAATGTGCAAAGTCCCACATAACATGTTCTTGATGACTATTTCACCTATACTAATTTGCTGATCACATGCCTTCAATACAAGAGAAAACAACAGCCCAACACATCCCTCTGACTGCTGAGGGTTTAGGAAAGGAACACATTTCAGTCAGAAAGTATGCAACATGAATAATCTGAAAGCTGAATTACGACTGAACTCCACTTTCCTCCGTATCAGCTTCATGATGAAGCACACACAGTTGAGTTCAGTAGCTGTAGTGCAATAGGCAGGAATTCCTGTTCTGTGGATCACGGATCTCAGCACCACATGCGAACAGGGAAAGTGAGTAGCAAGCATGACCCTCCCTTACCGTCCTTTTCAACTTATTCCTCCCCTAACGCTCTCTCGGCCTTCCACAGTCCCTCCCTTTCGGCTTTCACACCAGTGACACCTTCCTCCTTTTGATTCCTGCTTCCACCTTCCCCAAAACCAACATCCCCTTTCCAGGCTGGGCAAGACATGCAGCTGCTTCCGGGCCTGGCGCTGCCTGCCCTGCCAGGAGCAGGGTGGGGGGACGGCTCCCACCCTTCCTGACCCCCGGGAGGAGCTGGACCCGA
>NW_009953914.1:75329-75724 GCF_000747805.2 Chaetura pelagica
CCGTGGGGGCGGGCGTCCCTCTGTGGGGCCGGGGGGTCCCTTCTCTTGGGGCCAGGGGTCCCTTGTGGGGCCGGGGGTCCCTCCGTGTGTCTCTCCGTGGGGCCGGGAGTCCCTCCTCGTGGGGCATCCCCCTGGGTGAGGGGATCAGGGGCACCCTCGGGCAGTTTGCAGGTGCCATGAACTTGGGCAGAGTCACAACAAGGCTCGAGACTTGGGGAAAAATGGCAGACAGAAAAATACCTGGGAATGTTGGGCAGCAGTGGCTGGACATGAGCCAGCACGTGCCCAGGTGGCCAAGAAAGGCACCAGCATCCTGGCCTGTATCAGTGCTGTTGTGGCCAGCAGGGCCAGGGCAGGGGTTGTCCCTGTGTGCTGGGCACTGGGGAGGGCACACC
>NW_009953914.1:75767-80688 GCF_000747805.2 Chaetura pelagica
AGTGTCCAGGGAAGGGCAGTGGGGCTGGGGAAGGGGCTGGAGCACAAGTGTGAGCAGGAGCAGCTGAGGGAGCTGGGGGTTCAGCCTGGAGACAAGGAGCTGAGGGGAGACCTGCTGGCTCTGCAGCTGCTGAGAGGAGGTTGGAGCCAGGGGGGTCGGGCTCTGCTCCCCAGGAACAGGGGATGGGACAAGAGGAAATGGCCTCAAGTTGTGCCAGGGGAGGTTGAGATTAGATCTTGGGAACAGTTTCTTCCTGGCAAGGGTTGTCAGGCCCTGGCCCAGGCTGCCCAGGGCAGGGGTGCTGTCACTGGAAGGGTTTCCAAGCCCTGTAGATGTGGTGAAGCCTGTAGATGTGGTGCTGAGGGACGTGGGGCAGGGGTGGCCTTGGCAGGGCTGGGTGAATGGTCGGTGATCTTAAAGATCTTTTCCAACCAAAATGATCCTGAGATTCTCTGCATAAACACAGTCACCCATTTCCCTGGGTATCAAGTGTCAGTGTGGAAGAGCTGCTCCAGGTGCTGGGTGACAGTGGCAGGTGCTGGGTTACAGCCAGGTGGGCACAGAGCCTCCCAGGCTCACCTGTGCAGACACAGCAGCCAGTGCTTCCCCCTTCCTACAGCTCCAGCTCCTCCTCACCCACAAGCTGAACACCCAGATGGTCCCTGAACGTGTGTGCCCAGGGGTGACATGTCCCACTGTGTTTGGGTGGTGCTGTGGAACAGGAGAGAGAAAAGAACATGTCAAGGAGCCACTTTCCCACCCCACCTTAATCTCCAGAGCGGAATCCCAGCATCTTGGGAAGGACAGGAATAAACAGAAAGCAGCTTATAGACAAAAAAGGGATGTAATGTTGCCAAGATCTGCTTGGGCTTTTGAGCTGTGTTACAACACGGGGAAGGAGAAGGATTCCTGTTTGCTTCCAGTGTTTTTCCCCTTTGTTCTCTCTTCAGATGCTGACTTGGAGCTTGTTTTTCTTGGACCCTGGCAGGGGAGCAGAGCCCAGGGGTTTGTTTTTGTTTTATTCAGAAATAGCTGCAAACATCAGCCCCTACAGTCTTAGGTTTCCCTTTTTAAAGGAAAATGTCAACTCCAGTCCTTGGATCATCTTCATGCCCCTTCTTTGGACCCTCTCCAACAGCTCCATGTCTTTCCAGAGCTGGACATAACCCACCAGTGTGTGCTGGAGCCCAGAGGCCAGTTGTGCCCTGGGTTGCATCAAAAGAAGTGTGGCCAGCAGGGCCAGGGGGGGGATTCTGCCCCTCTGCTCTGGTGAGACCCCACCTGCAATACTGAGTTGGAGCCCAGGCCCAAACACCATCACACCATCACATTGTTCCACCTGCAGGCATGGAAGCCTGGGCTGGGAGATGCAGAACATCCCCAACACCAGCCCTAACTGTAAAGGAGCAGCCCTCAGGACCTGCACTTGCAAGAAGTGGTGTGGAAACCCCCATTGTAACCCCTTGAGCAAAGTCTTCTTTGCATCCCAAAAGGGATGTGAGGATGGAGGCAACTGTGATAGTTGCACATGACCTGAGGCTGCGTGTACAGTGATAGATAATGATAACAATTGTGATAAAGATGAGGGGCAGAGGGGGTGGAGGTGGCAGGTCCACTTATGACTCAATCTTATGACTCAATCACACTTACTCATCCTGGCAAAATAAGGAAACCCCCCTATAAACCTGGGGGGTGCAGAGTGGGCGTGGGGAGCCTCAATGACACCAACTCTCCCCCACTGGCCCAACACTGGACCCAGGACTGGGGATGTTCTGTTCTCTCTCTCAAGTTCTCTTCTCCTTCTCTCCTTCTCTCTCTCTCTTCCCTCCTAAAACCATTCAGTAACACAAGCCCTGACCACGACTTTCTCAGGTCGTGCAGCCTGAACACACCTGTATTGTGACTCTTGTCATCTCAGTAACCAGCCTCTATGATCACGCAGCCTGAGATGATAATTGAAGGATCAGTATTCCTTAGGTAGTTTTAATTAACCTTAATATTCAAATACAGACCTTGAGAGTTGTTTCACCTTAATCTGATCAAGGGATATTGGACACTCCAGTGGGACATTTTAATCACTCTCCCAGGAAGGGCCAGGTCTGAGGCTGAGGTTGGATCCAGCCTCACTGAGGCTCCTCTCTGAGAAGTTTAGAAAGCAGGGGGGTTCAGTCTGAACCTCCCTGGGTTGCCCTACTCAGGTCATGACATCATACTAGGAGTCTGATTGCCATCCAAGCCACTAAATCCAGCCAAAGGAGCCCTGTATGGAAAAAGAAGGGTTAAGGAAAGACATTTTTCAAGTTTCTATGGACTAGCAGAAGATTTACATGAAGGAACTGTCATTCTACTTGTTTTTTTTGTCATTTCCTGAAACCAAGAATTGTGTGTCTGGTACCCTTGAGGATTATTGGTATGCAGCAGGTATCTGACTGCAAGTTGCACAATGAGCAGCTGATTCCATCGACTCAGCATCTGGTTCATGCTCACATCTCCATATGGGCAGCAAGACTCCAGCCCAGAGAATGACTTTGTAAAATAAAGCATCAAATAAACGGTAGTAGTGGATAGCACTGTAGAAAAAAAGAAACTCAGAAAGGAGGGCTGAATATGCAGATTTTTTCATGAACTGGGAAGCAAAACACAAGTGCACAAGGCACAGACTGGACTGCAAGGCACAGATGCTTGTTGACTTAAATTTGGAAGTTGACACAGGAGCAACAGAAGCAGAAGTGGGTTTAGCAGTCATTCCAAATTCCTACAAATATGCACACAATGCTACAAAAAAAATCTATTTTAGGGAAGTTACAGGAGTTCCAATATATACTGTTGTTTCCATCTTGTGAAGCCTTAGTTATCAGAGTCCACCTGTCCAAAGCTGAGGTTATATTTAGACATTTGTTCCTTGAAGTTGCTTTGACCTTTTAATTAGGAGTCCAGCATCTCAGGACCTTCCAGACTTAGAAGTGTAAATGCTCACTCACTCTCCAATAATTTCCCTTGTCTTCTGCTGCAGAAATATCATTTCTATAGAGTTACTGAGGGAAATTCTATAGCAAAGGGCATAAAAACAACCCAAGACAGTCAGCTTATCCTTAACCATCCCCTATAAATTTTCACCTTTTGCTACACACAGAATTATCACAAGAGAAACCCCTTGGGCTGATCTGGCTCTTCCAGTAAAATGTGTTCCTGAATAGCAGGAATTTGCTTTATCAACATAAGCACATTATACCAGAAAAGGTAATTCATGCCTATTCTGGCACAACCGTTTGCTCTGAAGAAGTTAATATTCATGGATGGGTTTGGACAGTTTCAGTGCTAGCAGAACAAAGTAAGAAAGCCCTTGTCCTACAGGTCTTCATGAAAAGGACATGGAGCTTCTGGGGACAGTCCAGAGGAGGCCACAGAGATGATCCAAGGGCTGGAGCAGCTCTGCTCTGGAGCCAGGCTGGGAGAGTTGGGGTGTTCAGCCTGGAGAAGAGAAGGCTCCAGGGAGACCTTAGAGCAGCTTCCAGGGCCTGAAGGGGCTCCAGGAAAGCTGGGGAGGGACTTGGGACAAGGGCAGGGAGGGAGAGGACAAGGGGGGATGGATGAAAAGTGGCAGAGGGAGATTGAGGTGAGACATGAGGAGGGAATTGTGGAGTGTGAGGGTGGTGAGAGCCTGGCCCAGGTTGCCCAGGGAAGCTGTGGCTGCCCCATCCCTGGCAGTGTTGAAGGGCAGGTTGGATGGGGCTTGGAGCAGCCTGGGCTGGTGGGAGGTGTCCCAGCCCATGCAGGGAAGAACTAGATAATGTTTAGTCTCTTCCAAACCATACCCCATTCTATGATTCTGTGAAAACACCCCATAAATAACTTAAATTAACAGATTCCTTTGTATTGGGTTAAAAAGTGAAAAATAAACTTTTTTAAAAATACAATGCAAATCAACAACTACAAATTATCTAACTTGAGCAAGTGGTTTTACTAACACAACCATGTGGAAACTCCAGCCAGAAGGGGCCTTTTCTGAGTTTAGTTTGTGTCATTATCTAGGAGTAATGAAGTTAAAAACAGTTCCACATTTACTGCTGCTCAACTTCCCATGTTGAAACACGTACCAAGTTTACTCTACTCTGTAGCTAATACACTTTGTTCCAGTAGACAAGCTCCCAAGTTCTCATGCAAGTCTTGGAAACAAAATGAGAGGTGATCTCTTAATATTTCTTCAAAGTGGAGAAGGCCATGGAAAATGCAGAGGGGAAAGGAGGAGGGAACAGATCTGAAGGAAATACAGAGGAGTTTCCCTTTTTTTAGAGAACATCTTTTGTCCCAATTCAACATTACATGCTAAGATTTAATAAGAACAGACATTGAACAGCACCAGTCACGACATCTGTACCCACACAGCTGTTGATGACGCTGATGGAGAGTCTTCAACAACTCAAAATGCAAGTTGAATAGAAACCTCACCACAACCACAGACTCCCCTCCAACAGCACCAGCCTCTGCCCATCCTCCCTCCAAGCAGATGCACTAGTTTTGGCCAGACACGCCACCCAGCTCAGGGGAGCAGCTTGAGCCCAGATCCCTTTCTAGAGCCAGTGGGTAAGCACTGAAAGCAGAGGGTTGGGAGGCACCGAGGGCAAGTCACAGCACTCTGACAAACTTTACACCCAGCACAGCCAACAGTCAACCCAGCACAGCTGAAGGTGGCCTGAAGCCTTTCAAATTCAAACATGTACCGTTTTATGTGGGTTTTTTTGCTTTTTTTCAGTGATCCATGATCAACACCAGCACAGAATCACAGAATGGTTGGGGTGTGAAGAGACCCCGCAGATCATGTAAATCCAACCCTCCTGCATGGGCAGGGACACCTCCCACCAGCCCAGGTTGCTCCAAGCCCCATCCAACCTGCCCTTCAACACTGCCAGGGATGGGGCAG
>NW_009953914.1:82403-85881 GCF_000747805.2 Chaetura pelagica
TGTCAGGCCCTGGCCCAGGCTGCCCAGGGCAGGGGGGGAGTCCCCATCCCTGGAGGGGTTTCAAAGCCTGTAGATGTGGTGCTGAGGGACGTGGGGCAGGGGTGGCCTTGGCAGGGCTGGGTGAATGGTCGGTGATCTTAAAGATCTTTTCCAACCAAAATGATCCTGAGATTCTCTGCATAAACACAGTCACCCATTTCCCTGGGTATCAAGTGTCAGTGTGGAAGAGCTGCTCCAGGTGCTGGGTGACAGTGGCAGGTGCTGGGTTACAGCCAGGTGGGCACAGAGCCTGCCAGGCTCACCTGTGCAGACACAGCAGCCAGTGCTTCCCCCTTCCTACAGCTCCAGCTCCTCCTCACCCACAAGCTGAACACCCAGATCATCCCTGAACGTGTGTGCCCAGGGGTGACATGTCCCACTGTGTTTGGGTGGTGCTGTGGAACAGGAGAGAGAAAAGAACATGTCAAGGAGCCACTTTCCCACCCCAGCCTCCCAGGCTCACCTGTGCAGACACAGCAGCCAGTGCTTCCCCCTTCCTACAGCTCCAGCTCCTCCTCACCCACAAGCTGAACACCCAGATCATCCCTGAACGTGTGTGCCCAGGGGTGACATGTCCCACTGTGTTTGGGTGGTGCTGTGGAACAGGAGAGAGAAAAGAACATGTCAAGGAGCCACTTTCCCACCCCACCTTAATCTCCAGAGCGGAATCCCAGCATCTTGGGAAGGACAGGAATAAACAGAAAGCAGCTTATAGACAAAAAAGGGATGTGATGTTGCCAAGATCTGCTTGGGCTTTTGAGCTGTGTTACAACACGGGGAAGGAGAAGGATTCCTGTTTGCTTCCAGTGTTTTTCCCCTTTGTTCTCTCTTCAGATGCTGACTTGGAGCTTGTTTTTCTTGGACCCTGGCAGGGGAGCAGAGCCCAGGGGTTTGTTTTTGTTTTATTCAGAAATAGCTGCAAACATCAGCCCCTACAGTCTTAGGTTTCCCTTTTTAAAGGAAAATGTCAACTCCAGTCCTTGGATCATCTTCATGCCCCTTCTTTGGACCCTCTCCAACAGCTCCATGTCTTTCCAGAGCTGGACATAACCCACCAGTGTGTGCTGGAGCCCAGAGGCCAGTTGTGCCCTGGGTTGCATCAAAAGAAGTGTGGCCAGCAGGGCCAGGGGGGGGATTCTGCCCCTCTGCTCTGGTGAGACCCCACCTGCAATACTGAGTTGGAGCCCAGGCCCAAACACCATCACACCATCACATTGTTCCACCTGCAGGCATGGAAGCCTGGGCTGGGAGATGCAGAACATCCCCAACACCAGCCCTAACTGTAAAGGAGCAGCCCTCAGGACCTGCACTTGCAAGAAGTGGTGTGGAAACCCCCATTGTAACCCCTTGAGCAAAGTCTTCTTTGCATCCCAAAAGGGATGTGAGGATGGAGGCAACTGTGATAGTTGCACATGACCTGAGGCTGCGTGTACAGTGATAGATAATGATAACAATTGTGATAAAGATGAGGGGCAGAGGGGGTGGAGGTGGCAGGTCCACTTATGACTCAATCTTATGACTCAATCACACTTACTCATCCTGGCAAAATAAGGAAACCCCCCTATAACCCTGGGGGGTGCAGAGTGGGCGTGGGGAGCCTCAATGACACCAACTCTCCCCCACTGGCCCAACACTGGACCCAGGACTGGGGATGTTCTGTTCTCTCTCTCAAGTTCTCTTCTCCTTCTCTCCTTCTCTCTCTCTCTTCCCTCCTAAAACCATTCAGTAACACAAGCCCTGACCA
This sequence comes from Chaetura pelagica, assembly GCF_000747805.2. NCBI lineage: Eukaryota > Metazoa > Chordata > Aves > Apodiformes > Apodidae > Chaetura > Chaetura pelagica. The sequence continues at coordinate 84,187 of NW_009953914.1, forward strand.
CGACTTTCTCAGGTCGTGCAGCCTGAACACACCTGTATTGTGACTCTTGTCATCTCAGTAACCAGCCTCTATGATCACGCAGCCTGAGATGATAATTGAAGGATCAGTATTCCTTAGGTAGTTTTAATTAACCTTAATATTCAAATACAGACCTTGAGAGTTGTTTCACCTTAATCTGATCAAGGGATATTGGACACTCCAGTGGGACATTTTAGTCACTCTCCCAGGAAGGGCCAGGTCTGAGGCTGAGGTTGGATCCAGCCTCACTGAGAAGGAGTTCAGAAAACAAGGTAGTCCAGCCTGAACCTGCCTGGGTTGCCCTACCTGGGTTGTGACATGAACCCTGTGCTGCAGGGGGGAGCTGGGCAGGGAGCAGGGTGCTGGGGACCTAGTGTGTGGGGCAAGTCTCCTACAGACAAATTTAGTCCCAGGACTTGATCTCTCCAACCGAGTTTCCAAGGATTTCTCCTCCTGGTGTGGCCTGACTTGGTCCAGCCTTAACAATTTGAGGCAGTAATGAGTTTTTCACTCACCTTCCTCCAAGCTCTAACCATAGTCATTGCCATAGGTAATATCCAAAATCCTTAACATTCCCAGCTTCTTGTCTCTTACAGCTTTTGCAGCTTGGATATATATCTATAAATATATTAATAAATAACGCCACCTCCTGTTTTTGCTGTTGTAATTTTGCAGGCAGCTTTTTCAGGGAAGGAACTTTCCCACTTGCAGCTGCTTCTCCTGCTGCTGGCAGTGAGCATTCCCATGTGAGCATGCTGTACCATGGGAGAGCTCTCTAGTCCTGGTGTGTGTCAATGGGAAAACAGAAGCCTAGGCACTGCACCCCTGAGGGAGCTGAACCTGGGCTGCTCCTTCAGGTCCTAATCCTGCTTTTCCCCCAAAAAGCAGCACTCCTGGGAGTTTTCTTACTGTCCTGCAGGGCTCCCCTTTCCCAGCACTGGGAACACTCCATGGGTTTCACTGCCCAGGCTCCGTCCCAATGAGGTTTAACGAGGTTTGGCTTCTGTTAATTGCCATCTATTTTTAAACTGATATGGGGGGAAAGAAGCATGAAATCAGTGCTTCTCAGCCTCCGAGGGCAAAAATAGGATTTTCTACCAAAGCTGGGCTCAGGCTGGGCTCTAGTGACCACCACAGCATGGGGCTGGCTTCAGGACTGGGATGCTGGACCTGACAGGCCCAGTGTCACCAGTTCCAGGGCCATGAATCTCCACCACCCTGTCCCCAAGCAGGGGACAGACATGGGCAGGGTTTGCCCAGTGCCAGGCCAAGGCCAGGACTGAGTGCAGCCAGCACTGTTGGGTGCTGGGTCTCAAGGTCCCATGACAGATCCCTGCTCTTCCCTGCTGGCCCAGGCACAATGGGGTGATGGGTGCTCACCATGCTGGGGTGTCTCACCTTGGGGTGTCCTTGACTACATCCTGTGATGGGGTGACTGTGCCAATGTGCCCAGGTGACCATGCCAGGATGCCCATGGTGCAGTGCCCTTTTTGGGATACCTGTGCTGCAGTGCCCTGTGCCTGGGTGCCCACACTGGGATGCCAGTGTCGGGCTGCTCATTTTGGGGTGCCCCATGTTGTGGTCCCCATGCTAAGTTGCCCATGATGGGATGCCCATTTTGGGGTGCTTGTGTCATGGTGTTGGGGTGCCTCTAGCTGGGGTGCCTGTGTTGCCCCA
>NW_009953914.1:86533-92612 GCF_000747805.2 Chaetura pelagica
CCTGCCGGGGAGGGGAACCCCGGGAACCCCGCCTGGGCTGCCCCGGGCTGGGGGCTGGGGGTGGGGGCTGCCCCGTGCTTGGGTGGGAGCGATGGGTGCTCAGCTCCCCGTGTTTTGGGCGATGGGTGAGATGTATCTGGGTGGGGGTGAGGGGTTCCCTATGTTCGGGTGAGGGGTTCCCTATGTTCGGGTGAGGGGTTCCCTATGTGTGTTTGGGTGATGGGTTCCCCATGTTTGGGTGATGGGTGCCCTGTGTTGAGGTGATGGGTGCCCTGTATTTGGGTGATGGGTGCCCTGTGTTGGGGTGATGGGTTCCCCATGTTTGGGGGAGGGGTTCAATGTGTTTGGGTGATGGGTGCCCTGTGTTGGGGTGCTCAGATTTGGATGAAGGGTGCCTGATGGATGAGCTGTGTCTGGGTGGGGATAGTGGATGCCCCACGTTTGGGTGATGGGTGCCCAAGCCCCCACATTAGGGTATGGGTGATGGGTGCCCCATGTGGGGGTGTGGGGGCAGCTGGTGTCCCCATGCACCAGGCAGGGAGCAGGGTGCCTGGCCAGCCAGCCCTGAGAGGACAAGGGACCCATTCAGGTGCCTTAATGCCCCGTGGCTGCTTTTGGCTGCTCCGTGGTGGGTGATCTGGGTCTGTCACCACCCTGAATGTGCAGCTGGCACAGCCCACTCCTGACCACCCTCCCACAACCTTTGTCCCTCCGTGGTCCCCTCTGAGCTGGAGGCCCAGAGCTGGATGCAGCCAGGATGTTGCTGTCCCAGAGTGGGGATGGAGCCTGGGGAATAAATACTTGGTGCTCAAAAATGCCACGTCTGATTCCTCACTTGAAATGGGGTGCAAATGATACCAGGCTGGAGCAGGCACAGCCCAGCAAGCTGGAGGCTGGGGAGAGCCCACCAGACCCTGCAGAATCAGGGTGCTGGGTGAGCCCAGCCCCAGGGAGGGCAGAGGGTGCTGAGCCCAGCCCAGAGCTCTGTTGGGGAAAAAAGCTGCTCTGCTGCTTGAGCCCCAAATGCTGGCAACAAAAAGCAGTGTTGGAGGTGGGAGGCAGCATGGAGACCTCCCCCCAGCCCTCCAGCTGATCCTGTTTGACCTCTGTGTCCCTGTGCGGGGTCATGGCTGTGCCAGGGGCTGGGGGAGGGCAGAGGGTCCCCACATGGATCCTGCAGCCCCAGGATCTCTCTGGCAACTGGGCATTTGCTAATGCACATCAGGGCTGTGGTGGCGGGTGATTCAAGCTCCAGCAGAGCTCAAAGGACAATGTTGGGCTTGTTTTTCCATGGCAGAGCAGGGCTCTGACAGAAACCTCCTGGGAGGGCAGGAGGGAGCTGAGATGGGTTTCCCTGTCTCCAGGCCCTGTGATGCCTTGTTGGCCTCAGCCCACAGCAGCAGAGCTGGGTTTTCCAGCAACACCCAAGCAAATGGGTGTGCACGGGCACCTACGAGCACTCAGAGATGTCCTGGTCCCCAGATTTTGGGGGCCACGGGTGCTGGAGAGTCCTGGCCTCAGAGTGGGGGTGCGAGAAATCCCTCTGTGGTTTTAACTCCAGCCCAGCAGGGTTTGGGCTTTCCCAGGACATCTGGCTATGCTGACTGCACACCCAGTGGGTGAATCCCCCACTCATGTGGGGCAGCAGCTCTGGGGGGGGGCTGCACACTCTTGTCCCCTGTGTCCCCCTGCAGTCTGGCTCCCAGGCACACGGGCAAGGCCACACAAGCTGGTGGCAGCCCCATGAGCCAGGGGATGGCTCCAGTGCAGGGGCTCCTTCCTTCAGGCTACTCAGCACGGAGGCAGGGAACCTGGAGGAGGTTGATGGAACATTTCCCTCCTCCCCATCCTCTTGGTGCCCAGCCCAGCCTGGCAGTCATCCCCTAAGGAAGAGCAGGATTCCAGGGCTTTGGAACAGAGCCCTTCATCCTGGGAGTATCGATCTGCCCTAAGGCAGTGGAAATGGGAAAGCTTGGTGGAGCTGCTGCAGCCTGAGGGGACTGGGACAGAGGGGACAGCTGGGACACAGGGTTCACCTGCAGCCAGGGTGGTGCTCAGGGAAGGGCAGCAGGAGGGTCCGGCTCAGCCATGGCCCAGTGCACACATGGGACTGGCATTTGGTGTGTGGAAGGGAGAGCTGGGAGGGGGTTACATCCCAGTGCCTCCCACAGCCCACACTGGCTCCTGCTGGGGAACACCCATGCAACCCTGAACTGGGCGGAAACTGAACTGGGCTGAAAAGTGGCAGCAACCATTGGTGCCCTGCAGCCCCAGCAGCAGGGACAGACAGGCACCACAGCCTGTGTAGGGCGTGTGGCCATTGCAGGGAGGGGAGAGCAGCTTTGCAGGGCACCCTGCTGGGCTGGAGGGGTGATCAGCTTGGGTTTGTTGCACTGGAAACATCCCTCTTTCCTTTGGTGGGATTTGGGTCTGGGCTGGGGATGATGAGCAGAGCTGGTGATGAGGCCAACATGGGCTGTGCCCTTGCAGCAGCAGCCCAACAGTCCCTCCAGCTTTTCCCATCTTGTTCCCTAGTGATTTGGGGCTTTGATTGCTGACGTACAGTTCTCCCATCCCTGGGCAAAGGCAGCTCCAGCAGCAGCAGTCATGTCTCACTGGGGAGAAAAGCCCCCAAGTGGGCTCCAACAGACCCATTCCCAAGACCAGACCAGGGACATTCACCACCACAAAGGGCTTTATCCTTTCCAGACCTCTTCCAGCACCAGTGTAGCTGTGGCACCTCTTGCCATCCCCGGTTGTTAAAACCACTTCTGCATCCTGAGAGGAAACTGTTGCATCATTTTGTTGTTGTGGCAACTGCAGCCAGAGCATCCCTGGAGAGATTTGGCCCAGGGAGCTGCTGGGACAGATGGAAAGGACAGATGCTGCTCCATCATGTGGAAGGGAACTCCCCGGTGCGACGCAGGATTGGCCCCGGGAAATTAAAATGGTGCTTGGAAAATTGCTCATGGGCCATTTTGCAAGGAAGGGGAAGGGAAGGTCTGCACGACCAGGTTTGTGTTCGTGCTGTCAAACATCCTGCCTTATTTCAAGGGGCCTTCGAAAGGCTGATGAGGGACTGAGACGTGCAATTCCAGCTGGGGTTAAACAGCTTTACTGCTCTGTGAAACGAGCTGTGCAACGGGAGCCATTTGCAGAGCCCGAGCTTTATTGGTCCTACCATGAAACAGTGAACAGAGCTTGGCCGTGCTCCAGGCTTCAGGGGGAGAGAAGGAAAAACCACGTACCACGAAGGGCACCAGCAACCCCATCCCAGGGGAGGCTGGAGTAGAAATAAACAGAAAGACATGGGGACTCAGAATGAGGGGAGGGCTTTTCTGGGCTGGGCTGGCAGAGCAGGGAACTGGTGTCAGAGCAGGGAGATGACCCTGTCCCCTGTGGTTGAGGACCACCAGTGTCCTGCCCTGCACTACAGGGGGTCTGGTTGTAATATTTAATCTGATGGGAACAGACTTGCCCACATGAACCTGCCTCGTGATCTAACTTGTTATTGTCAACCAAATTGGGTCAATACTCGAGATGAGACACTGCTGAAAAGGCAAGTTCCTGGCAGAGTCAACAGCAACTCGAGCCCCTGTGCCCATCCTGGCCCCCACCCATGGCCAAGGACTTGCCTCCCAGCACCACATGAGCTGGATGGACCCAGGAGTGCTGCAACGTCCTGCTGCAGGGAACTGATCCCACAGCCCTGAGCTGGGGAATAACACCCGAGTGGGAATGAACCATTGAATTGTTTTGGTTGGAAAAGACTTTTAATATCATCAGGTCCAACTGTTCGCCCAGCCCTGCCAAGGCCACCACTGCCCCATGTCCCTCAGCACCACATGTACACATCTCTGAAATCCCTCCAGGGATGGGGACTCCACCCCTGTCCTGGGCAGCCTGGGCCAGGGCCTGACAACCCTTTTGGGGGAGAAATCCAGAAGATGCTGATTTCAAAGCCAATCTTGTAGCTCTGGAGCTGGTGATGCTGCAGGTTGGTGTCTTATGTCCCTGAAAGATCATCAGCCCATGGAACCCTGGCAGTACCTGGCAGGTCCAGGGGCAGTGCAGAGCCAAGCTGTGGGCAAGCACAGGGGCAAGCAGGCAAAGAAGGCCCCAAAAAAGCAAAATTTCAGAGCTGGTGGAGGGGTCAGAGCAGCTCAAGTCAAGCCCTGGGGTTGTTCCCATCAGTGGTCAGCTGAGCCCACTGAACCAGCAGAAAACAAACCATTGCTCTTACTCACTTCCTTCCCTGCCCCTGGATAGAAAACTTGGAGAAATCAGGGAAAAAAGGATCTTGTGGACAAGGCAGATGTTTCAAAAATGACCTGTTCTCCAGGACATCAGCCCTGGTGCTGGAGCACTGCATGGCAGCCCAATGGCTGGGCACAGGCTGTGTCCAGCCTGGAAACCCTCATAGCTTGGATTGCTCCTCATTAGCAGCCCAGGAGCCTCCTTGGGCCACACAAGGACTTGGATGACGAACTGATTAAAGACCAACCTAACGAACTCAAAGAGAATTCTTTAAACGGAGCCTGCTGTGCCTTGGAGAACTCCTGTCATGTCTATTTATTTAAATTTAATGGAATTTTTGTGGTAAGCTAATTAAATATGAATTGATTATTTAAGAAGCAGTCAGAGCAGTTTAAGCACTGCTGACTTGATGATTTTAGTGTTTTCTTTAGAGAAGCGTTCCTAGTTATGGAGCTTTCTGCACGTATGGACATGTAAGGAGAAAAAGAAGGACACAAAGAGACGAGTGGCTGAGTTTAGACCTGGACTTGGAGGCATTTCTGGATGAGAGAACAACCTGCATGGGGACAGGAAGGTCCCCAGGGTCTCTGTCATCACTCTGGTCACTCACCTCCAGCAAATGGCTGCTCATCTCAGCTGAAGTGACCCGTTGAGAAATACAGGTGTTAAATAATGCACAAAATGCCTCACCAGGAAACATCCCACTCCGGCATGTGGCAGCTCCAGGATGTGTTTCAGGAATGGTGCATCCCCCTCTCCTCCCACGCCACGTCGTTGGGGCGATGGGAGCAGGAACAGACTGGCCATGGGCTGTGACCCCAATCATAATGCTGGTTTGCAGCCCAAATGTTGGACATCTCTGTGCAACACTGAAGGGGAGGGAGAAGGACCCTGAAGGACTTTGCAGACACCCACAGAACACAGGGGTCTTGCCCAGCCCTGGAGCCACAGCACAGGAGCAGAGCAGGGGCAGGGTGGGCTGGTGCTGAAGCCCTGCTCCATGGCAGGCAGGCCCAACTCCCTGGGCATGACCCACACCCCCCGTCAGGATAAAAGGAAGATGAGATGAATAAGCTGGGGGACAACAGCCAGAAGAGACAGATGGCAAAAGCATCCTGCATGAGCCGTGTTTACCTGTTTTCATCTGAGAAAGTGAGAAGCCAACTGGGAGTGTTACTGGCCCCACGTCTGCCCCACAGGGCAGCAGCTCCCAGCACAACTTCCACGGCTGGTTTTCCTTCCAGAACCATCTAGTTCCACTGCAGGTCAGGCTGTGCTACAGAGCCTGGGCTCAGCAGTGCCTCGTGCATCTCTTTGGGAAGCAAAGACCACATCTGGCACCTGAGACTGCCCAGAGCTGTCACAAGGTGGTGGTGGCAGCTCCCTCGGCCTGGCTCCAGCCTCCCCTGGGGACCCTGCCCTTTGGGGATGGGTGTTTCTCAGGAGCTGGCACCTTCTCGTGGGCTGGCACCTTGGAGGGTGGCTGAGCCATCGGTGGGTGTTGGGGTGCACTGTCCCTTTGCCCGGGTGCAAGCATGAGGTGAGGTGACCTTTGGGGGTTTGCTAGGAGGAGGGAAGCAGCACCCACACTCCAGGGCAGGGTGGCAGGGCAGGTTGTGGCCACATCAGAGGGTGTTCCAGCCTTGCACAACCACACGAATGCTCCGTGCCAGCTGTGCACTGTCCCATGGAGTGTTCCTGCCTTGCACCACCACCTGGAATCGGTGTGTCAGCCTCGCACCATCACACAGGGCCCTCCAGCCCTGCACGGCTCCTGAGTGCTGTGCCAGCCCTGCCGTGTCAAACGTGTGTGGCACTGCAG
>NW_009953914.1:93124-93402 GCF_000747805.2 Chaetura pelagica
CCCGCCCCTGCCGTGTCACACGTGTGTGGCACTGCAGCCTCATCCTGTGACCAGTGCCAGCCTGGCCCTGTCACATACAGGCTTCCAGCCTTGAGAACCGCCCGGCTGCAGCTCTAGCCCCGCGCGGCCACCCGAGCGCTGCGTGGGAGCCCTGCACCCTCATGGGGGTCTGCAAACCTGCACCCTCAGAGGGGCTGCACCCTCGTACCCTCACAGGGGGGCTGCACCCTCATAGAGGGGCTGCACCCTCGTCCCCTCACAGGGGGGGTGGACCCCCA
>NW_009953914.1:95520-96136 GCF_000747805.2 Chaetura pelagica
GTCGCAGGGGTGGAAATAACCGGGGGAGAAGCGTTAATTGTGGGTAAGGGGAGAAGGGTTTTGCCTTGGGTACGTGCTGGTGGGGCTGCTCCCTGCCTTTCCCTCGAACCGGTGCCCTTGTAGCTTGTCTGTGCTTGAGCCTGAACCGAATTCAAGTCAGGTTTGTCGGTTGATGGCAGCCGCAATCCGCATGCTTTCAAATAAAATGTCACTTGTCCCTGCTTAGTTACAAGAGCCGTGGTGGGGTTGTTTTTTTTCCTCCTAGCTTGCCTGACTTTTTCCCTGCCTCTCCTGAGCCCCGGGTGTGAGATGGGTGACCTTGATAACTGTTCAAATTAGCAAAAAACCTCACCCGAGGCGAAAGGCTGGAGAGGTTCGTTGGGTTGTTTTGGTTTATTTTTGGTGTGCGTGTGTGTGTAAGGTTTGCACCAATCCTTGAGCAATTTTTTCACCCTGTTTGTGACAGTTTGTAAAGGGGGGGAAAAAAAAAAGAAGAAGTCTCTATATGTTTTACTTGGCTTGAGTTGATTATTCCCTGCGTGTCAGGCTTTGCTGTGGTACGTGTGCTGCTTTGCGGGGAGAACAGGCTGGGACACACCGGCTGGGACACACCGGC
>NW_009953914.1:96186-97980 GCF_000747805.2 Chaetura pelagica
GTGCGCCAGCTGATCTTGCGGCTCGTTTGGCAGCCGTGACACGCTGGTGTGGAACGATTAGAAATATCTCTTGCGGCGTGAGGAGTTGGGGTTGGCTGCGTGCTCCCTGTTTGCTGCCCTGCCTTTTGGTGCTGTCGCTGGATCTGTGGTTTCCAAAACATCCTCCATGGATGCTGGCGTTGCTGTTTTCCTCGGGAGCTCCAGCACCCGGTGGTTAATGCAGCCTTTCCTGTTCGGGCAGCTCTTGTCATTCCTCTCTCTGTGCGTTCGCGCGCGCTGCTCAAATTGACAGAAACTGAAAGTAGAACGATGACCAGTTCGGTTTTGCTTCGCCTTGCCAAATATTAACTTGTTCCTCCGAGCGGGGGTTTTGTGAAGTGGACTCGGTGATCTGAAGGGGGGGTCCTTTCCAACCACGGCGGGTCTGTGGAGCGTAGGTTAAAGATTACACAGGTTAGGGATTAAGCTGGAGGGAATGAATGGTTTGATGTAGTCACAGAACTTCCTACAGGCTTAAGAAAAAAGCCAAACCCCACGGACTCAAACCTTCCCCTTCCTACTTCCCCCACCTTAAAATCTGCATTTTAATGCTGTTTGCAGCATGGGAAATAAAGATTTGGTGAATTTAGGAGAACTTGAGCAGCCGGTTCTGAAGGTGGCAGAGTTCTGAGATTATTTTTTCCCCCCAGTTAATCGCAGATGCAAAGGGGCAGAGGGGTTCTTTTCCACATGCTCTCTCTCTATCTCAAAACCTGAACACCCTGTCATCCAACTGGCCTCTTTGCCTTGCAAATTTTCCCACAGTCATGCAGAAGTGGATGGCTCATCTGGAGCCCATCAGTGTTCAGTGCTGCAGTTTTGGGGAACAGATCCTGCTGCAGATGACAGAACACTGTGTGGACACGCACGCACGCTCTGGCCTTCCCAGCAGCAGATGAACTCTGGAGCTTTAGAAATAAATCCTCCTCTCCTACATGGCAGCATTTGGCCTGCTAACATTGTACTCTGCTGAACTGCAGACTTTCTTTCCCTCGTTGGCTCAGCCCGGAGTTGGCAGCAGGGTATTTGTACCGTTGTGGTTTTAGAGCTCAGCTCTGGTTGACGTCAGCAGAATATTTCTTAGTTTCACCACCCTTTCTGCTGCTTCGTTCCTGAGGAGGCAAGGTGGGATACCTGGAGGAGGGGGAAAAAAAGATAATAATGCAAGTATTTTTATTTAGCAGGCTGCTTCCTGTTGTGTGCTGTGAGATGTGTTTTCCAAAGAGGGCTGGAGAGAAAGGGGAGGGGAAGCTCACAGTCCTTGCTAATTATTTTTGGTGAGGGTGCCAGGAAGGGCAGGGAATCATCTTTCCCAACATCAGAGAGGCTTGAGTGGTGTTGTCGACCTGCTTGCTGCTTGAGGAGCACCACTCAGTGATGTAACCGTGCATTGAGTAACGTGGCTATTTTTGTGCTGTTACTACATCTTAAATTAGCAGTCTCGTTATTGCTGCGTCAAAGGCTGAGGGTCCAGTCTCTCATATTAACGGATGCCTGGATTAATAACGTGTCTATTTATTGCAGGGCTATTGCTTATTTCATGTATAATAGGAGAAGTGGGGTCTCTTCAGACTGCTGAGTTTGCATAATAGCTCAGCTGACAAACCGGTGCTTGTTGGGATGCTAAAAGAGCCTGGGAGGGTGATGTGAAACATGAATTTCCCTACGAGTCTAATTAGGGCCGTGGGAGGAGAGAGCGTTGGTGTTGCAGATACAGCCTCCCACTGGCTTACACACAAAACTGAAAGTATGAAT
>NW_009953914.1:98023-115188 GCF_000747805.2 Chaetura pelagica
TTTCCCCCGCCTTCTGCTTTTCTCAAAGGAAAGGCCACGGTTTCCTAATGAATACATGGTGAGCAGTTCTGTCCGTGGCACACTGTGATGAGTAAGTTGAATAGTGCATGGTGAGTAATCTCGCCTCATGACTCACAAAATATTTTCTGATGTTGACCTCTGTTTTCATGAGTGCCCGGCTTAATCAGAGCTGAAGTGAGTTTATTCTTTTGTATGCCACTTAACTCCTTGACTCCCACATACCTGCCCCTTTCTTTTTTTGGCTTATGTTTGATTGTCAGAGGTCAGTAATACTGCATTAAAAGATGAATTTTGATATTGTGTGAGATGCAGGCCCGGATAAAGGAAGCAAGTTATGTGCTCAGATGGGTGAGCAAGCAGAGTTAATGGATCTATGTGGTCTTAAAGCTGATGGGGATGGCATTTGTAGTTATAATTAAAATATTGATGTGGGTGACTTGATACTTAGAGGTAGATCTGATGGATACAAGGGATCTGATGGATACAAGTACAAATCCCCTTGTAGTTCTAAGACTTGCAGGTGTTTGGGTTTATTCCAGAGAATTGTCCTTAAAATTATTCTTGTCTCTGAATATGTATTAGGTTTGAACATGGAAATTTTTCATTCCATGGTAAGTTCTGCCTAATCTGTGAGGTGTCTTGGGTTGTACTTTGAACTCCTCTTGACAACAGTTCCTGCTTAAGGAATCCTAGCCTACTGTGTGTGTGTGGAAGGTGTAGGGGCTGGTTTGGGTTGGGGTTTGAAAATTTTTATTCTTTTTTAAAAAATCTGGATCAGTCTGACCTGGCACAGCTCTGCGTCACTGGCACCAGTGGGGGGTTGCTTGCACACAGATCTAAGCAACAGGACTCTTCAGAGCTGCTGAAGCTGATTTTTGTCACCAAAACTGGTGTTTGCTGATCTCCGAGCTTGTGGATCTGGAAAAGCCTGTTTTCTGGTGGCACGTGCATCAGTAAAAGGACACTGTGGTTCATTTATCTCCTCTCCTTCAGGCTTGCACCAAAGGGGTTTGTAGTGTGATCAAAGCAAGTGGGACAGGGAGGCACAGTCAGGTGAGGAGAGGGGGGCTGGTGTTGGCTCACGCTGCGGTGGCACCGGGTCCTTTACCTGGCTGGCTGCAAATGACCTGCTGCCTGTCATATGAAACAGTCTGCAAATCCCTTCAAATTTCAGAATTAGACATCTGCCTGTCTTGCCTTGTGTCTTTTCATCTGGTAGGCCTTCCCCTTGTTCTCCTATATAGCATTTCCCCAAAGATAACTGCAAACCTCCTCGACCTGTCAGGTTTTTTGTGTGTCATCTTCCCTACCTGTTTGACTTGTAAGGGCTGGGCAGTTGTGTTGTCATAGTGCCTGGGAACTGCTCCTGCAGCCCAGGCTGCTGATGAGCAAGTCACTGTGGATCCCAGTGGGGTGACACTCTTGAGTATCTTTTCCCAATGTTGTTCCCATTTTCCAGCCTGGAAATCTCAGGGCCTTGACTCTGTCCCAGGTGGGGACAGCCTTGGTTGTGCCAATGTGCACACCTTGCCAGAGTGAGGTACCTCTGCCCTGAGCAGTTGAAGCTTAAACCTCCAAATTAGCAAGTCTGGCTTAAATAATCCATTGATTGGCCTGTTCCTCCTCTTTGCTGCTGACTTTTCACTCAGCTGTAATGGCAAAATAATACCTTGTTGGCTAACTGAGTGTTGTCAGAGCATCACCCTGCAGCTGTGGGAGAGGTCTACCTATGTCTGCTGCTGGGGACTAATGGGACCTGAGCTGGGTGATACTGGACTTTGTACAGGTGGAGGGGGCAGAGTCTGTGTGATGTGGGTTTTTTTTTCTTTCTTCTTCCTCTCTTCACTGATTGTGCTCCAAGCTGATACCATTGGGTCACCAGAGGAATGTGCTGTGCACAGTAAGCTCAAGGGCAGGCAGTGATAATGGAAATCCCAGCCCAGCAGGGAGTGTCACCTTTGAAATTAAAGATCAACGGTAGAGATTAATAACAAACCTTGTTTAAGAATTTAATGCTTTTTTTTGTGTATGTGTGTGCCACTCAGCCTTCCTGGGAATAGTTTTTCTGATGAGTAGCTTTGACTTCTGAGACAGCAAGGCAGGTGTGGGAGCAGTTTCTGGAGTTGAGTGCCATAGCATAGTGTGGTTAAGATCAATTTAGGAAGGTCCTAAACTGCATCTAAATTGGTCCCACTGGTGTTGCTGCTGGAGCTGCAGGGTATTGTGTCCAGTTCTGGGCCCCTCAGTTCAAGAAGGACAGGGAACTGCTTGAAAGGGTCCAGGGCAGAGCCACAAAAGATGATGGAGTGGAACATCTCCCTGATGAGGAAAGGCTGAGGGAGCTGGGTTTGTTGAGCTTGGAGAAGAGATTGAGGGGTGACCTTGTCAATGTTTACAAATATGTTAAGGGTGAGTGTCAGGAGGACAGAGCCAGGCTTTGTTCAGTGATGTCCAGTGATAGGACAAGGGGCAGTGGGTACAAACTGGAGCATGGGAGGTTCCATGTAAATATCAGAAAAAGCTGCTTTCCTGTGAGAGTGACAGAGCCCTGGGCCAGGCTGCCCAGAGAGGCTGTGGAGTCTCCTTCTCTGGGGACTTTCAAACCCACCTGGACACGTTCCTGTGTGATGTGCTCTGGGTGACCCTGCTCTGGCAGGGGGGTTGGACTGGATGATCTTTCCAGGTCCCTTCCAGCCCCTAAGATTCTGTGATTCTGTGGTCCCATGCCCCTTTTCCCCCAAGCCACTCGCTCTTGCTGTTTCCCCTCCACAGATCCAGCCCTTCCTTTACTACATAACTCCATCACATTCTGGCAGGATGAGAGGCTGGAAAACAGTCTCACGTTTTGCACGTGCGGGTGTTTTTTTTTTCTTTTTCCCTTGGATCAGTTTGTGCAGGAGGCAGAAGGTGGGGTGCTGGGGTGGGAAGATGGTGAGGCTGCCCCTTCTGCAGTTCCTCAGCCTGCTGACAGCCCCTCTGGTGGGAAGCTGTGTGTGGGGTTGGCTCTGTGAACTGGATCGCTGAAAATATCTGGGCTGGAAAAAAATGTTCCAGTGTTTTCACAGCCGGGCCCCCCCTTTTCCCTCCTTCCTTCCCTCCCTCCTTCCCTCCGCCCTGATCTGTAATCTGACTCACACCGCCCGCCCGGGGCAGCAGAACCGGCACAAAGGAGGGGGCGGCCGGTGGAGGAGACTGTTGAGTTGGCTCTGCCAGGCAAAACCTCCTCACACCCTGAGTAATCGCCCAGAAATTCGGCAGCCGTGGCAGAGGTTAGGGGGTTTTCTCTGATTTAATAGATCCCGTTGATGCAGCTTGTTGGGAAACAGGGCAGAGCCACAAAAGATGATGGAGTGGAACATCTCCCTGATGAGGAAAGGCTGAGGGAGCTGGGTTTGTTGAGCTTGGAGAAGAGATTGAGGGGTGACCTTGTCAATGTTTACAAATATGTTAAGGGTGAGTGTCAGGAGGACAGAGCCAGGCTTTGTTCAGTGATGTCCAGTGATAGGACAAGGGGCAGTGGGTACAAACTGGAGCATGGGAGGTTCCATGTAAATATCAGAAAAAGCTGCTTTCCTGTGAGAGTGACAGAGCCCTGGGCCAGGCTGCCCAGAGGGGCTGTGGAGTCTCCTTCTCTGGGGACTTTCAAACCCACCTGGACACGTTCCTGTGTGATGTGCTCTGGGTGACCCTGCTCTGGCAGGGGGGTTGGACTGGATGATCTTTCCAGGTCCCTTCCAGCCCCTAAGATTCTGTGATTCTGTGGTCCCATGCCCCTTTTCCCCCAAGCCACTCGCTCTTGCTGTTTCCCCTCCACAGATCCAGCCCTTCCTTTACTACATAACTCCATCACATTCTGGCAGGATGAGAGGCTGGAAAACAGTCTCACGTTTTGCACGTGTGGGTGTTTTTTTTTTCTTTTTCCCTTGGATCAGTTTGTGCAGGAGGCAGAAGGTGGGGTGCTGGGGTGGGAAGATGGTGAGGCTGCCCCTTCTGCAGTTCCTCAGCCTGCTGACAGCCCCTCTGGTGGGAAGCTGTGTGTGGGGTTGGCTCTGTGAACTGGATCGCTGAAAATATCTGGGCTGGAAAAAAATGTTCCAGTGTTTTCACAGCCGGGCCCCCCCTTTTCCCTCCTTCCTTCCCTCCCTCCTTCCCTCCGCCCTGATCTGTAATCTGACTCACACCGCCCGCCCGGGGCAGCAGAACCGGCACAAAGGAGGGGGCGGCCGGTGGAGGAGACTGTTGAGTTGGCTCTGCCAGGCAAAACCTCCTCACACCCTGAGTAATCGCCCAGAAATTCGGCAGCCGTGGCAGAGGTTAGGGGATTTTCTCTGATTTAATAGATCCCGTTGATGCAGCTTGTTGGGAAACGTTTGTGGGGATGACTAATGACTTATAGAAACTTGTCTAGTGAGGAAAAGGTTTTAGCAGACTTTAGATTTCTCAACACTCTTCTGCCCTCCCCAGTTTGGGAAAAAAAAACAAACCGTGGAGTGATGAGAGTGAACAGTGTAGAACCGGGAAATAATCGACTCTGTCATTTCAAAAGTACTTGGGTTTCTCTGCCCAGCAAATAAACAGAAGCAAATGACAGAGTTGGCACAGTTGTGTGGTTTTTTTTTTCCCTCTGTACTTTTCTGCTCTCACAAATGCCAAAGGGAAGCCAGGGATGGGCTGTTGGGAGGTGAGATGGCTTTCCAAGGCCAGGAGGACCATCACTGCCCAGCCTTGAACTGAGCAGCACGTGGTTATTGCCAAACAGCAGTTTTCTTCTGGGCTTTACCCTTTGAAGTATAACTTGCTATGAGTGACAACTGGTACTTGTTCAGTTGTCAAACTGGTTTGGTTCAAAGCTCTGACCCGTAGCATGCCATATAAACCAGGAGTTCAGTTAACACACACTGTTTCCCCCTAGTATTTCTGTATGAAAAGTAATAATTATTTTCTTGTATTGCATCTTAAGACCACAGTACTCTATTTTTCATATAACTGAATTATCTGAAAAGTAACTGTTGAAAGACAGACTAGCTGTTCAATATTGCTTTTTTTTTTTCTTTATTTTTTTTTCTGTCAGCAGATGAGTCAGGATTAATGTTCTTGTCCTGGCCAGAGTTCCAGCTCAAATTTATCTACCTAAAATTCACCCATCAGTAACAGTTGGACACAATATTGGAAGCTTTTAGTGTGCCAAGGGAAATCCATGCCACCACATGCAACTCCAACCCTTGTCCTTCATGGCAGCCTTAATATAGATGGAGATGATTATCCTTTCAAGTCTTGGATATGTGACTGAATTGTGTTTCTCCTGGGGATTCAGGCAAAATATCTTACCTCTTGGTATGCAAGATTTATGGGAAATTTAATCACCCTTCTCCCCAGACATCCATATGTCTACTTTTGTACTCTTCCTTCTTTCCTTTTCCCCTTTCATACTGCCTTGCTTTTTTTCTTCCTGCTTTGAGTTAAGCTTTAACTATCTCATTAAAGCTTTTTACTCCAAGATAAGGACCAGAGCTTTTTTCCCCCCTTACAGTTTATTTCTCACAGATTGATAATCATACAGTATCTCAACATACTTAAAATTTGCTGAATTTATTTTCTCCTCCCTAACAGAATGATAGACAGAAGCAAGACATGTTCATATTAGGAATTGTCAACACAGTATACTTACTTTTGTAGTAATTATTGAAGATAAGACAAAACTAACTCTGAAGAAGAACAAGAAATAAAACTGAAATACAATTATATTTGCCACATGCTATACATATCAAATTAAGTAGGTACTATTTTTAGAGCATAGGAAGAGGGAGAACGTATTTAACAGCAGGAAATGATGGCTTCATAGATAGGAACTGATCTATGAATAACGAAGAATTTCCTGTTCTGAGTATTTTGTTTTGTCTCATTTTATGAGTGAATGAAGAGTTTCCTAAAAATCTACCCTGCAAGAACTTTTAGTGTTAGATGGAAAATCTAAGGATCTATTGACGACGGCTGAAGGAAGGGTTGGAAACTTTTTCAAAAAATAAAACATTACAGAAAGTTCTGAATAAGTTTCTTAGTAAAAAAATTAGTGTTTTGATACTGTTTCTGTGATTGAGAAACTTTTCTGTGTAGTAGGAAGGGGAATTTCCTGAGGTTTTGGCATGTGTCATTTACTTCTTAGATCACACTAATATTGTTAGTGTTTGATAGTATATACTTATGAAATTCTCAAAAGATTGAGCTTCTGAAACTGCTTGTTCATTCCTTAACTGGGTTTCTGTTTAGTTGCAGGTGATTCCCTCTGGCTTGTGTGCTGACACAGGGTGGACTCTGTGTTGGTCTTGCTGTGGTTTCCTCTCTGCTTATTAAAACCAATAATGCTTTGCAACATCTCAAGAATAAGTTGTAATATTGTAGGGTCATTTACAGGTCTTTAAAATGGAAGCTTTTGAGAATGGTTGGCACTTGGAAGTCATGTAGGTTGTTTAAAGTCTGCATCTATCACTGGTCTGCAGCACAAGTTGATGTTTTCCATTATGTAGAATAATAGTGTGTTAAGCAGGAACAGAATTTCTGAGCTGTCCAAGACTGAGCATCTCTGCAGAATGTTATATGGTTGTTTCAGGTGGTATTGTCCTGCCAGTGACTTCAGGATCCTTGCCCTTGGCCTGCCAGTTTTCCATGAGGGAGTTGAGGATCAGTTCAGACAGCAAATTCTGACCCAGAGTTAGGCTGTGCCATCGGCTCCTCCCAGCACCCACCCGGGATGTGGGAGGACTCTGGGACTTTCTGAGAAAGAGGTGACAGCCACTCTTAGCAACAGCAGTTTTGGGACTGGGTATTATGGCTGTTTTCAGCTCCTCTCACCTCTCCAGTTACTGCTGCTTGGGAGGGTTATTTCTTTATTAACACAGGCTGGGATGACATGAAAGTTTGAAACCGGTAGGTCTGCAAGTAGAAATGAATCTTGCCATCTCTGTCCACCTGCTGTTGTGTCTAAGCTGCCTTCACCCTTAGAACAGTGTGTTTGTGGTGAACCGGTCTGGTTGAAAAGGTAACTAAGACAAAAGCCCAGAAAGGTTTAGTTTCAGCTTAGGCCTTCCTTGGCTGCTGTGTGAGGGCACAGGTCCTGCTGGCCCAGAGCAAGGGTGGCTTTTTGGGAAGAGCAGGTTGCTGTGTTTGGGAAGTGATAGTAGGGCTGGCTGCCTTTCCTGTTGACTGGAGGAAGAGCCCAGCAGTCTGCTCTGTCCCAGAAGAAGCAAACCTGGGGTTCCTTGGCTTGTGCTCCCAGTGCTGGAATGGCTGCAGCATCCCTGTGCTCCCTCCAGCTGTCATGTTGTGGGAACTGTTTATAATTGCTTAAAACATAACTAAAAGGGCTGTAGGTGCAGTGCAAGGTACCGTTTTATCAAAACAGCTGCATTCCCCTCTATTTTCCATGATAAACATCTTTGATTTTTTCTAACTAGTCCCTCTTTTCGCCTAATAAAACTGCTTCCCACAGACTGAAGCCAGTAGGTCATCCTGCTGTAACTGTCCCATGTGGGTGTTGCCTGAGACACTCCTGCAGAATGACTGCATGTTAATGTATTTATACAGCCCCTCCTACCCACTATCATGGGAACCATTCCCTCCTGCCTTTGTGCAGTGTCCGTAGCAACAGTTGGAATTGCTATGAGGAAAGGCAACACCGTTTTATTGTGGTTTAGGTAGCTGCAGTGAAAGCCTGAGTCCCTCTTGCAACCAGATCCACGATTCTTGTCTACACATTCTGGATCACCTGTGCTCATGCTCTATGAGGATTACCCTGAGCAGTTTGGATCTTCTTTTCCAGTGCTATTTCCTTTGTTAACTTGGTAGTTTTAGTATATTTTGGATCTTGGGCCAAACTTTTTTTCTTTTGAAGCCCTTATGTAGCCCCTAGGAAGGCCACAGTGCCCTCCATGTTTTCCCTTGAGTTTTGTGTGACACTAAACCTACAAACTGCTGAAACTGCATCAAACTTGTCTGCTCTCTTGCTGTGTGGGAGCTGCATTTTAAAGTGCAGCCTTGGTATCTCTTGCTTCCCTTGCTGCTTCTCTGGGGCTGGGAGGAAAAGAATGGACACAAGCTGTTCACTGCAGGGGATCTCTTTTTATATACTAATATACATGTATGTTTTGAATGTGCTTATGCCTTCTTGGTGCTTCAAAGAAGACTTCTGGCCCTCATCCCACTTGGTACATGAACTTTGGTTGTTGCTGTGGAAGCTAATGACACCATCTTGATTTGGGCTAAAAATCTGATCATGTTAAATGAAGTCTGGCTGAACAATAGGAAATATCACAACGGGCACTTTCCCTTTTCCTTACTGAAAGCACAACTGGCATTTGAGCATGAGGCAAAGACCTTAAAATATGAAGTAACTGAGGCACTGGCTGGCAGGTCTGCAGAGCCTGAGATCTTTCCTTTTGTTCAGCTGGCCTGCAGGCAGCTCTTTGCTGCTGTAGCAGCTGGAATTACTTTGGTTTCAGCTTTTCATAGGCTCTTGTCAAGCCATTGTTTGCAGGTGTATTGAATATGGGCATGCTCTGGACATAGGAGCTGTACTGGTGAATCTTTCTAGACAGGGTGTAAATTAAGTTAAACCCTGGGGGAGGAGGAATGCAAAGTTCTGACAGGCTGCAGGCAGTGGTTTTGAGAGGGCATCCGTGTGCCTCAGAATGCTGGATGCTTTCCTGGCTCCTGGGGGAAGCTGCAGCTGCAGTAGCTCACATTGCCTTTCTTGGTGTCTAGAGAAATGCTTATCATCCTCCACAGATGGAGGAAACCTAGGGGACATTAAAGAGGCACTTGTCCCACTACTCTTCTGCAAGATTGATTGGCTTTTCCTAATCCATCTTTTTGATCTCTGCTAGCCATCTTGTCTCCAGCTGTAACATCCTCTCCTTTGGATTTATGGACCAGTGCCTGGGGAGAGAGCTGCCACTGCAGGCAACCAAGCTGCTCTTTAAAACCAGAGGCTAGTGAGACTGACCTCTTTTGTTTTGCAAACTGCATAGATCGTTTGCAGATCAGAATTTGGCAAATGGAAACGACTTCTGTTAAAACATGAGTGGAGTCAGTGTTTAGTACTTGGGAGCCAGTGTTAGATGGCTGAAGTGTTGAAAAGTAGAACGGGTATCTAAAGATAATCATTAAAAGCTACATGAGTGTTGCTGCTGATTTATTTTTAACTAGCTTGGTTCAGGTTTTGTTTAATCTGACTTGTTTGGATTCATCTGGCGGGCAGTGAAAAGCTTGTAGGAGATCTCTTCCTCCTGCTTTGCAAATGCTTGACCACAGCTTTTTTGCACGTTTCTGAAGAGCTGCTTTGGTCACCTAGCCTGTTCCTGGGGGGGAAGTGTGGTCTGGTGAGTCAAGTACCAGAATGGCCCTGCAGAGGTAAGAATTGCTTTTGCTGTGGGTCAGTTTACCCTGGGGCAGTCAAAGCTCTGCACAAAAATGTACCTATCTATGAAGAACAGATAAGGGGTCTTGAAGTTCTTTGTGTGGTGCCTTGAGAACTGATAGAAAGCCAGGAGCTGTTCTTTGGTTTTTTTCAAGAACTCGTCCAGATTTTCAAATCTCTCCTCTCAGGTTTGCAGGTTTGGGCTTTTTTGCTGCCTTTAGTTGAGGAGCCTGATAAGATCTTCCAGGGATCCCTTTTTGCATGTCCGGAAATGAAGTTTAGAAAAAAAATCCAGCATTAACCCCCAACAGGATAAGCACAGTTTCATAAGAAGGGTCTAAATATAAAAACATGTGCATTTGGGAGGGCACTAGGGTGTTGTTCTTTGCTTCAGGCAATGATGGCTGCCCAATTTAATTGAACACATTCTTTGTGTTTGAGGAAGAAAGATATAAATGTTTAAATCTGTTGCTTTAGGATAGAGAGTCACTTCGGAGCATGAATTGTTGCACTGTGAGTTAACTAAATACACCCAAGAGCCCAGGATGCAGTGCTGGATTACTGAATTATATCAAAATAATGCCAGTAAAATATGCTAAGGGATGGTAACTTGAAAAAAAATAACGTAACCAAAACAGCCACACCTGGTGGAAAGAGGGCGTAGTGCTTTGTGAGTTACAAACCTCCTTGCAGCGCTTGTGTTGTGGCAAAAAAAAATTGTAACAAATTGTTATTTTTCACTTTCCTTTGCCCTTGTAGGGAGCTCTGCAAAAAGGTCCCATTCAGCAGTTTTTTCTAGAAATTCAGGGCTTTGTAGAGCAAAGTTGTATTTTGACAACTGGTACTGTTCAATGATGCATGGTAGGATTTGGATCCTTTAGTTTTCTTCTGCAGGTGTTACAGAAATAGCTGTGATTGCTACTGAGAACTTTGAAGTTCTGGTCATTTGATTTAACAAAGAGTATGTGACTATAGAAAACGTTAATGATTGCACAGAAATGCATATTTGGAAAGAGGTTTTTGGCACTTAGTTGGCCTTTAAAGCCACGTGGAGAGCTTCTCATATCTGCAGCATACAAAATGTCTTTTGTATGAAGAGGGCTGCCTGACTGAGCATTGAAGCATGCAGAAGCGTTCCTTTATTTTTTCTTACTTTGCCCCCATTATCATCAGAGGGCTGAGCCTAAACTTAATGGAGAGGTCCTGACTGAGAAAAATCAGATGGGAAACTCGTAGAGATGAGAGAAATCAAACTCTTAAACATTGCTCCATGTCCTAAAGGGCAAAACTGCCCATGCACTTGGTTGATGTCTGCTTGGCATGGTGTGGAAGCAGAAGTCCTGCCTGCTGGTAGAGCTTCTGCCACTGCTGTACTAAAAGTAATAGCAGTGGGTGTGTTTCTGGCTTAGAACTCTCTTAACTCCAGTGATTAGAGTTGTGTTAACCTGGGGCTGGAGAAACCTGGTGTAAGAATGGGAAGTGCAAAAGCTGTTCAGTCCTGCTGGCTGAAACTGTTCCCCACCATTTTCCATAGAAAATTGGATTATCTTACCAGTGACTTTTGAAAAAGTCACTACTTTGTTTTGGGTGGTGTGTTTTTTTTTTTTTGCCTTTTTTCTATTATTTTTCCAATGAAACATCTTGGCAAAAGTTCTTGAATTTCCTCCAGAAGCTCATGTTTCAATTTTAGATTGAATGTTTAGGTTGAAAATAAGAGCCCTTTATTATAAAGTTCAGCTGGAGAGAACTGACTGCAGTAACTAAGCTTTGATATGTGTTTAGGTTTGTGTGTTGGGTTTTTATTTTAACTTGGGAATAACTTTGTGCATTCTCAATAATGACTACAGACTACAACTTTTTGCTTGAAATACTCAGTGCATAGGTCACATTAAAGAGATAAGGTCTTGTCTCGTGGAATAGCTCCCATTGATGTAGCCCAGAAGATTCCAAGGGCCTCTCAAATGACATAAATACAGGATGACTGCAGAAGTACAGCCAGGCCAGCAAGCAGCACGTAGCTGCTGCACATCAGGATGGAGGGGAGGAGGGAGGGAGGGAGGACAGCTTGGAGCAGAGTCAGAGGATGAATGGAACTGCTCTTTGTGAGTGAGTGCTGTGGCATCATCTCATGACTGCAAACAGAACAGAAACGCTTCTTGAGACAGGTCCAAAAGGCTTCTGCACAGAGCATCTCATGATTGATTGCCAGGCTGGTTGTGGGAGGCTCTTTACCAGGATGTTTCACTGACAGAGCATTGTGAGGAGGGATGCAGATGCAGCACAAAGCTGTGCTCTCACTGGGACTGTTTGCCAGAGTGTAACACGACGTGCTTGGGTAATGTGCCTGCAGGAGGGGTGTAGCTGGCCTTGGCTGACAAGCTCCGTGGTGACGCACTGGAGGGAAGGGACACCATCCAGAGGAACCTTGACAGCCTGGAGAGGTGGGCCAGTGCCAACCTCATGTAGTTCAGCAAGGCCAAGTGCAAGGTCCTGCACCTGGGTGGGGGCAATCCCAGGCACAAATCCAGGCCAGGGGTAGAATGGCTGGAGAGCAGCCTTGAGGAGAAGGACTTGGGGGTGGGAGGAGATGAGAAGCTGGACATGAGCTTGCAGTGTGTGCTGGAGCCCAGAGGCCAATTGTGTCCTGGGCTGCATCAAATGAAGTGTGGCCTGCAGAGCCAGGGAGGTGATTCTGTGCCTATCCTCTGATAAGACTTCACCTGCAGCTCTGTGTCCAGCTCTGGAGCACTCAGCACACGAGAGAAATAGAGCTGTTGGAGAGCATCCAGAGAGGGGCCATGAAGATGATCCAAGGGCTGGAGCAGCTCTGCTCTGGAGACAGGCTGGGAGAGTTGGGGTGTTCAGCCTGGAGAAGAGAAGGCTTCAGGGAGAACTTATAGTGGTCTTCCAATACCTAAAGGAGCTACAGGAAAGGTGGGGAGAGACATTTCACCAGATATTGTAGTGGTGGGACAAGCATTTTAAACTGGAAGAGGGGAGATTTAGGTTAAATATTAGGAAGAAATTCTTCACCATGAGGGCAGGAAGGCACTGGCCCAGGTTGCCCAGGGAAGCTGTGGCTGCCCCATCCCTGGCAGTGTTGAAGGGCAGGTTGGATGGGGCTTGGAGCAACCTGGGCTGGTGGGAGGTGTCCCTGCCCATGCAGGAGGGTTGGATTTAGATGATCTGCGGGGTCTCTTCACACCCCAACCATTCTGTGATTCTGTGCTGGTGTTGATCATGGATCACTGAAAAAAAGCAAAAAAACCCACATAAAACGGTACATGTTTGAATTTGAAAGGCTTCAGGCCACCTTCAGCTGTGCTGGGTTGACTGTTAGCTGTGCTGGGTGTAAGGTTTGTCAGAGTGCTGTGACTTGCCCTCGGTGCCTCCCAACCCTCTGCTTTCAGTGCTTACCCACTGGCTCTAGAAAGGGATCTGGGCTCAAGCTGCTCCCCTGAGCTGGGTGGCGTGTCTGGCCAAAACTAGTGCATCTGCTTGGAGGGAGGATGGGCAGAGGCTGGTGCTGTTGGAGGGGAGTCTGTGGTTGTGGTGAGGTTTCTATTCAACTTGCATTTTGAGTTGTTGAAGACTCTCCATCAGCGTCATCAACAGCTGTGTGGGTACAGATGTCGTGACTGGTGCTGTTCAATGTCTGTTCTTATTAAATCTTAGCATGTAATGTTGAATTGGGACAAAAGATGTTCTCTAAAAAAAGGGAAACTCCTCTGTATTTCCTTCAGATCTGTTCCCTCCTCCTTTCCCCTCTGCATTTTCCATGGCCTTCTCCACTTTGAAGAAATATTAAGAGATCACCTCTCATTTTGTTTCCAAGACTTGCATGAGAACTTGGGAGCTTGTCTACTGGAACAAAGTGTATTAGCTACAGAGTAGAGTAAACTTGGTACGTGTTTCAACATGGGAAGTTGAGCAGCAGTAAATGTGGAACTGTTTTTAACTTCATTACTCCTAGATAATGACACAAACTAAACTCAGAAAAGGCCCCTTCTGGCTGGAGTTTCCACATGGTTGTGTTAGTAAAACCACTTGCTCAAGTTAGATAATTTGTAGTTGTTGATTTGCATTGTATTTTTAAAAAAGTTTATTTTTCACTTTTTAACCCAAGACAAAGGAATCTGTTAATTTAAGTTATTTATGGGGTGTTTTCACAGAATCATAGAATGGGGTATGGTTTGGAAGAGACTAAACATTATCTAGTTCTTCCCTGCATGGGCTGGGACACCTCCCACCAGCCCAGGCTGCTCCAAGCCCCATCCAACCTGCCCTTCAACACTGCCAGGGATGGGGCAGCCACAGCTTCCCTGGGCAACCTGGACCAGGCTCTCACCACCCTCACACTCCACAATTCCCTCCTCATGTCTCACCTCAATCTCCCTCTGCCAGTTTTCATCCATCCCCCCTTGTCCTCTCCCTCCCTGCCCTTGTCCCAAGTCCCTCCCCAGCTTTCCTGGAGCCCCTTCAGGCCATGGAAGCTGCTCTAAGGTCTCCCTGGAGCCTTCTTTTCTCCAGGCTGAACACCCCAACTCTCCCAGCCTGGCTCCAGAGCAGAGCTGCTCCAGCCCTTGGATCATCTCTGTGGCCTCCTCTGGACTGTCCCCAGAAGCTCCATGTCCTTTTCATGAAGACCTGTAGGACAAGGGCTTTCTTACTTTGTTCTGCTAGCACTGAAACTGTCCAAACCCATCCATGAATATTAACTTCTTCAGAGCAAACGGTTGTGCCAGAATAGGCATGAATTACCTTTTCTGGTATAATGTGCTTATGTTGATAAAGCAAATTCCTGCTATTCAGGAACACATTTTACTGGAAGAGCCAGATCAGCCCAAGGGGTTTCTCTTGTGATAATTCTGTGTGTAGCAAAAGGTGAAAATTTATAGGGGATGGTTAAGGATAAGCTGACTGTCTTGGGTTGTTTTTATGCCCTTTGCTATAGAATTTCCCTCAGTAACTCTATAGAAATGATATTTCTGCAGCAGAAGACAAGGGAAATTATTGGAGAGTGAGTGAGCATTTACACTTCTAAGTCTGGAAGGTCCTGAGATGCTGGACTCCTAATTAAAAGGTCAAAGCAACTTCAAGAAACAAATGTCTAAATATAACCTCAGCTTTGGACAGGTGGACTCTGATAACTAAGGCTTCACAAGATGGAAACAACAGTATATATTGGAACTCCTGTAACTTCCCTAAAATAGATTTTTTTTGTAGCATTGTGTGCATATTTGTAGGAATTTGGAATGACTGCTAAACCCACTTCTGCTTCTGTTGCTCCTGTGTCAACTTCCAAATTTAAGTCAACAAGCATCTGTGCCTTGCAGTCCAGTCTGTGCCTTGTGCACTTGTGTTTTGCTTCCCAGTTCATGAAAAAATCTGCATATTCAGCCCTCCTTTCTGAGTTTCTTTTTTTCTACAGTGCTATCCACTACTACCGTTTATTTGATGCTTTATTTTACAAAGTCATTCTCTGGGCTGGAGTCTTGCTGCCCATATGGAGATGTGAGCATGAACCAGATGCTGAGTCGATGGAATCAGCTGCTCATTGTGCAACTTGCAGTCAGATACCTGCTGCATACCAATAATCCTCAAGGGTACCAGACACACAATTCTTGGTTTCAGGAAATGACAAAAAAAACAAGTAGAATGACAGTTCCTTCATGTAAATCTTCTGCTAGTCCATAGAAACTTGAAAAATGTCTTTCCTTAACCCTTCTTTTTCCATACAGGGCTCCTTTGGCTGGATTTAGTGGCTTGGATGGCAATCAGACTCCTAGTATGATGTCATGACCTGAGTAGGGCAACCCAGGGAGGTTCAGACTGAACCCCCCTGCTTTCTAAACTTCTCAGAGAGGAGCCTCAGTGAGGCTGGATCCAACCTCAGCCTCAGACCTGGCCCTTCCTGGGAGAGTGACTAAAATGTCCCACTGGAGTGTCCAATATCCCTTGATCAGATTAAGGTGAAACAACTCTCAAGGTCTGTATTTGAATATTAAGGTTAATTAAAACTACCTAAGGAATACTGATCCTTCAATTATCATCTCAGGCTGCGTGATCATAGAGGCTGGTTACTGAGATGACAAGAGTCACAATACAGGTGTGTTCAGGCTGCACGACCTGAGAAAGTCGTGGTCAGGGCTTGTGTTACTGAATGGTTTTAGGAGGGAAGAGAGAGAGAGAGAGAGAGAGAGAGAGAGAAGGAGATAAGGAGAAGAAAACTTGAGAGAGAGAACAGAAAATCCTGGTCCTGGGTCCAGTGTTGGGCCAGTGGGGGAGAGTTGGTGTCATTGAGGCTCCCCACGCCCACTCTGCACCCCCCAGGTTTATAGGGGGGTTTCCTTATTTTGCCAGGATGAGTAAGTGTGATTGAGTCATAAGATTGAGTCATAAGTGGACCTGCCACCTCCACCCCCTCTGCCCCTCGACCATTGTCTTTATCTCAATCGTTGTCATTATCTCAGTGGCTGGACATGCAGCCTCAGGCCACATGGAGCCATCATCGTTATCACCATCCTCTCAGGCAGAACTTTTGGGATGCAAACGAGACTGTTTGGGGGGTTACAATGGGATTTCCACACCGCTTCCTGCAAGTGCAGGTCCTGAGGGCTTGTTCTTCACAGGTGCTTGCCATCTATATTCTTTAAAATTGTGATTCCTGTAATGTTCTGACAATCAGCACACCTGATGCCTTCTTGAAAACATATCTTCTTTTTCTTTCAGGACAAACACCATGATGCTGCTCATGAAATTATTGAGACAATTCGGTAAGTGTTCAATGCAGACATGGCTGGAAACCTTTCCTGGGTCTTAAAGCCTCTCACTGAATGGATGTCTGGAGACAAGGCAGAAAGGAGGGCAGCATTTCTAATTATAATTTAGCAGATCTAAATTATTTTCTAAGCTGAGTTGATATTGTTGAAGGACAAATCTCCCTGTCAAACAGGCTTTGTTTCCACTTGCCATGTTCTGTTCTCTTCTGAACAGCATTAAAAGCAAGTGGTGATACTCAGCTTTTGGTGTTGAGTGGCAGCCTGTGGTTGACCTTTAGAAGAGCAAGGTTAAAAAACCATCATTGGCATGAGGTGTTAAGTTCTGGTCTTGCATATCCTCTTCCCCACTCTCTCCCTTTTCCGGGGTTGCTGTGTTGTTGCAGCATTGTTAGCATTTGCCTTCTTTGGGAGTGATGTTTTAGCATTCCTCTGAATTCTGCTAGTGGAGTTGGACCAACGTTGCTTGAGGCTAAGGGTGCAAGACAAATACAAAGAGTAGGAAGTTGAGCATTTCCCAACAGGGGCAGTGGTTATGCCAGGGCTTGCTGTTACTGGAACAGGATTAGGTGACTTGCTGTAGAACAAATACTGTTAAATGCTAATACACACTCCCCAAATACCTGAGGGATGTTTATGTGTTACACACATTAAAAGCTGTTTTCATCAACACTTTTAGACCCTTAGCATCCTCATCGAGGCTTCCCTTGTCTGAGGGCTGTACCTGCCACAGGTTTCAGTGGCTGGATGGTGCAGATACAGGTGTGGTACAAATAAAAGGTGTTTCGTCTGTGTAGCCACCTGAGCTTAAATTTGGTCAGTCACTTATAGCCTAGGAACAGGTAGTGGGCCTTGTTTGCTCCCAGCAGGAGTGGGAGAGCTAAGAGCTTGCATGGTAGTGTTGATAATACCACCTATATACGTGAAATCAGCATTTTTCCATGGTCTGTGGT
>NW_009953914.1:115322-127507 GCF_000747805.2 Chaetura pelagica
AAAGAGTGTGTAGTGGGGCTAGAGCTGAGAATTTTTCCTCTAAAAGAAACCTCTTTTTCTAACTACAATGCATGACACAAGAAGTGCTGCCACTGCTCCCTCCAGCTCACTGGTACTGATGCTGGTAAGATTCTCCACGTTGGGAACTTGTGGCATCATTTGTCAGAATGATTACTGACGCCTTTCTGAGGGGATTTAAACAGACATGGTGCTGAAAGTGATGGGTGAAGTCGTGGGTGTTAGTGCTTTCTGTGCTGAAGGCAAGGGGGGAGACTGTGTTAGGAGCAGTTGAGTCAAGGTGATATTTCACAATGGTGTTTTAAGTGTGATTGCAGTGAGCAGAGTGTGTGAGAAGCTTTTCCTGCTGCCTCTGCCTGCCTCCTGCAAAGGAACTGCAGGGTGGTTACGAAAGTGGTGGTTGAAGGAATGCAAAGAAGCATTTATCTTTTCAGCCAGTGATAAACAGCTGCAAGAGAAAAAAATGTAGACATCAGAGTCCTAACAGTTTTAGGGAGATGGGAGTCAGAAGAGAGTCAGCCACAGATGTAAAAGTTCTGTTTACTTGCCTATATAGTTGATGAAGGTGAATCAGAACTGTTGGGTCTCCAGGCGTTTTTCCCCTCACCATTACAAAAGTGAAGCATATACCAAGGTACAGGAAGAAAAAACTCTGCTTTTCCTTTTGGAATCCATCCTGTGACAGGCTGTGGGGTTTTTGATGACAGTGCCCTCCCATTTTCATGCTTTTGGAGGGAAATGTGTGCAAAGCTTGTGTGGCTTTTGAGAGTTGTCTTTGAAAGGAGTTAATCTTCCTGCATTCCAAAACTGGAGATCTCTTCTGTGAGATGCCCTTGTCAGATGCTCTGCAAGTGGGTGTGTGCTTTCCTTTTCTACTGGCTTGGTATAAGTGGGATCTTTTATCAAAATAACTTCTGAAGATCTGTTCTAGGCTGGGTCATGTTGGGTGTAAGGGAAGTTTAGAGCACTAGAGAGAGGAGAATATCCCTGCAAGGATTGGTGGCATTGCTTTGGGGTGCTGTAGCAACAGTGTCCTCCACATTCATCTTTGTCAAAGCTTGTTAAGAGTATCAGAATTATTTTCAAATACCACAGTTCTCCTGCATTGCATTTTATGTCAGATTAACATCAGCCCTGGCTTTGGGTATTTTTTAGATGCGTTGACTACATCTCTCACCTCATTTTGAAGTTGTGCCATTTCAAGAGCTTTAAACTACTGCCAATGTCTAGGGGCTCTTACTGTTTATTCAGTACAAATGTGAGCTGTTGCAGCTTTCCCTTGAGCATTTGGTGATGTCTGCTTTACTCCCAACAATATTTGTGATCTGTCCTAACATACAGCAATGCCAGTCTAGAATTGAGACAGACTTATTGTACTTAATTGGAGAGGTTTTATTCATTTATTTCTTCTCTTGTTCCAGGTGGGTCTGTGAAGAAATCCCAGATCTCAAGCTTGCTATGGAAAACTATGTTTTAATTGACTATGATACAAAAAGGTGAGAAGAATGTTGGGTTTTTTATTTCCCACCAGGAGGACAGGCCAGAGCGTTTTATAGTGAATCATTTTGTAACTGGTTATTCTTAGACACTATGAAGTTTTCTGTTAGAACTGGCTTCAGACTCCGCAGTTATTTTGGTAGGAAATGTGTAACAGAAATATTGGCAAAGGATTGTTGGATTAAGGACATAATTGGAAACTCCACACAGCAGAAAGTTGAGCTCTGGTGTATGTTGGAATTAGTCACTCCAAAACAATGATCGGTATCTGCGCCTTGGCCTGTGTCCAGTGCTGGGAATCTGAATGGCACAGAGGCTTCTCCTTCTGTAGTAACTAAGAATTCCTGTTGAGAAAGTGGCATGCCAGAGATGTCTGTCAGCACTTGGGGCTGTGGGAGGCTGACCTTCCCCACCCCACCTCTGGGTGGGATTCAGTACAAGTGGGATGCTGGTTGGGTGGGGGCGACATGAAAAGGCCAACTATTCCTACTGCTCTTCTGGGCAGTTAGAAGTCATTTTAAGATGCTTGTGGTTCCACATGGAGGCCTGTGCCACAAACAGCTTCAAACAAATGTACAGTATGTGGCATTCATCTTGAGGCTGGGAGAGGCAGATTCTGGCCTGCAGTGTATCTGGGGTTCTGTGGATTCACTTGGCTGTTCTGAGAGTGGGAAGGAGATGATTTCAAGCTGCAGTTTACAAAAACCTCCTTTGCTTTCAAAGACTGAATTTGTTCAAGTCCACAGCAGGACTAGGCTTATTCTAGAATGAGTTTTACAGATGAAACTGCATCACTCTGATTAATCACTGGCTATTGTCCTGATACTTGTATCACGATCTGCTTAAGGTATTGCTTCCTCCTCTCTCAATTTCATTTTGTTTGATTGCAAAACTTGTTAGTCCCTGAAAAATTCAAAAGTAGAAATCGGGGTCAAACATCCCTTGTCATCAAATCCTTGGATTTGGATTTGTGGCCTACTCACAGTGACTGCAGTGCAGTAACTGATAGTTCTGGCATCCCCACTGGGCATGTTTAACTGGGCAGTGTCAGTGTGGTCAGCAGCAAAACCAAATGACAGAGAAACCCATCTGGTCCCCAAAGTCACACCCTCTTATCTTTCTGTAGCTTTTCAGGAAAGTCCTAAACCTGTAATTTTGGTAATGGTTTTAGTCTTTTTACTTCCTTTGAAAAAATTAATAATTAAAGATTGCTTGTAGCAGCTACACTGACACTTGAGTGTGAATGAAAAGCAGGGATTATAGAAATGCATTTTAGCCTCTTGCTTTGTCTGAATGTGGATTAAACATGGGCAGTTGAAAGCTTGAAGTGAAAGTCAGCAGAACTCCTTGGAGAGCTGTCCTTGCCAGAGGATCACAAGAGACTGAAGAGCCATGTCCTTCTGATGTCCCCTGCCTCCTTCCTGATTTGGGGATGACCATGATTTAATTTCTTACTCCTGTAACTCCTTAAGATCGTTAGTCTTTTGCTGTTGGTTTGTGGGTCTGATCACACAGCAGATGATGTTCCTGGTAATATCTTTTCTTCCCTGGCCTGAGATGAATGTATTTAATCCTCTCAGCTTCTGTCATTAAGACATCTGCCTGAGTTGACTGTAATCCCAAACAACCCATGAAGCAATCAGGATTGGTGGAATTTTATATTGTGTCCTGGGTCTGTCTGCATTTTCAGCTCCAGAGTGAACATCTAAAAAAGGGCCTATTTGTCTCAGGACTAGTTATCAAGGAGAGGTGATGGAACAAAGCAGAAAAACTAGGATGTCTTAAATTCCTATGCAGCTGAGAATATGGAAAAGAAATAATGGACTCGGAGAATTAGAAACTTTCTAATAAGTCATACTTTGAGTTAGAGCCTTTTTCCATTAATTCAAGGAACAAATATAATTTGCCATGTACTCCTGGTCTACTGGGGAATTTTTTTAAAGGAAATTGTGTACAAAAAAGTCCTAAAGCTGTGTAGGTAATTAAATGTTCTGCAAGAAGCAAGCCCTAACTAACCACCTACTTATGTTGTGTACGATGGCAAGAAGCACCAAGTTGCACCTTCCAACCTGCCTTTCAGAGCTCTCTGTTTTGAACTGACCCTATGTTCTTTCTCCCTGTGCAGCTTTGAAAGCATGCAGAGGCTTTGTGACAAGTACAACCGAGCCATTGATAGCATTCATCAGTTGGTATGTACCTTTCTTCTCCATCCAGCTGGTTTCAAGTCACGTAGAGTGAAAAACATCCAGAAAGCTGGAACTGGTTTAGCACTCGATTATAAGTCTTGGTCTAGTTGCATCACCAGTTTTCAGCACTTCCATTCTTTGGGGGAGTTACTCATCTGATATTAAACCTTATTTTCTTGATCGTGGTCAAGGTGGTAGAATTGGAGGGACATTCTTGTGGAAAGAAAAAGAAAATAAAATCTCCCAAACTGCAGCTTTGTTAACTGTTACTCTTTAGTCTGCACATCTGGCACCACTGGCAAGTGGAAATGGTTGAGTTACCTTTAGGGGGAAGAAAAAGTTTCTCTATTTACCATTTACATATTTCACAGGGATTTATCGTATGGATTTACTTTTGCATGGGGAAATCTCTGGCTTATGGGTACTTAAATAATCCATATGAACTCTCCTGTGTATTGTGGAAATGATCCATGACTTAGGAATTTCCTTGCCACTCAGTTCTGCAGGATCACTCTGGCAAAACTAGAATGTAATCTCTTTTCAGACCAATCCAACAAGCTTTTTGGTTTTTACCCCTATACAAGGTTGAACTGGAGGAAGAAAAACATAAAGAATGAATCAATGTCACTATTCTGTTTAATTTTGCAAGTATAGGTGGATTTTTTTCCTCTGCTGTGCTTCTGAGGATTATTGGAAGAGTGCAGTATTATAGCAACAAGACTTATTTCCAGACTTTTTTCTTTTACTTTGTGGGATTTGTTCCTAAAAGTTGTGCTTGTTTAGGTTCAGGCACCTTCATATGTGTATTGGTTAACAGTTAAAAATTTGAAAATATTCAGCATTTGCAAGAGCTGCCTGAAATGCAAATCTGACTGGTTTAATCTTCTTGCCATCTGACTCAAACAGATGAATATTTAGGAGGAAACCTGGAGTTGTCCTTTTTTGCTTAGTTTTTCCTTATGAAAGGGAGAAGTAAACATTTTTAAAACTGTACAACTGAAATGTTTAGGACAGGGTTTCTACTGAAGAAGAAAGGAAGATTGATTTCCATCTCTTTCCTGCCACTCCCTGTTTGAGTAGATGTGATCCCTCCCATCCCACAGTTCCTGAAAGAGAGTGGAACTGCTCTTTTGTTGACATTGCAGTCAACATCAGTGATCAGTAAATAAAAATGAGTTAAGAAACTTTTACAGCTACTCCAATATTCAGTATGAAGCTTTACATTGCAAACTGATTTGTACATTTATTTATCCCCCCTTTGCCCCCGTTGCCAGCAGGTGTGTTTGAAATGAGCTGTTAGTTGTGGTGAGACAAAATCTAAAGCAGCTGGTGATGTGCAATGTGTTTAGTATTGCTCACTGTTTTCATAATGGTTTGGATTGGAAGAGACCTTAAAGATCATCCAGTTCCAACCCCTGCATGGGCAGGGACACCTCCCACCAGCCCAGGCTGCTCCAAGCCCCATCCAACCTGCCCTTCAACACTGCCAGGGATGGGACTTCCAAATCTTGGGCCTGTGTCTCACCACCTCAATTTCCTTCTAATGTCCAACCTCAATCTCCCTCTTCCAGTTTTCATCCATCCCCCCTTGTCCTCTCCCTCCCTGCCCTTGTCCCAAGCCCCTCCCCAGCTTTCCTGGAGCCCCTTCAGGCCCTGGAAGCTGCTCTAAGGTCTCCCTGGAGCCTTCTCTTCTCCAGGCTGAACACCCCAACCCTCCCAGCCTGTCTCCAGGGCAGAGCTGCTCCAGCCCTTGGATCATCTCTGTGGCCTCCTCTGGACTCTTTCCAGGAGCTCCATGTCCTTTTTATGCTGGGGGCTTCAGAACTAGACACAGTGCTCCAAGGGGAGGGTCTCATGAGAGCAGAGTAAAGGGGGACAATCCCCTCCCTTGACCTGCTGCCCACGCTGCTTTTGATGCAGCCCAGGACACAGTTGGGTTTTTTTATCTTTCCAGAGCATTTGCAAATCAGCTTGTGAGACAGGGAATGGGAGGAGATTTCTCTCATGTCTACGTGATGTCAGTGCAGCCTTGTTCTGGTGATGTTTACTTGTCCTCACGTTGGGTTCATACCTTCTCCCTGCTCTTTACCTTCAGTGGAAAGGAACCACCCAACCGATGAAGCTGAACACTCGTCCCTCCAATGGGCTCCTCCGGCACATCCTGCAGCAAGTTTATAACCACTCAGTGACTGATCCAGAGAAACTCAACAACTATGAGCCCTTTTCCCCAGAGGTTTATGGAGAAACTTCCTTTGACTTAGTGGCCCAAATGATAGATGAAATTAAAATGACAGAGGATGATCTGTTTGTTGACCTGGGCAGTGGTAAGTGACCAATAACCTCAGTGAGTTTTCTTTGTCTCTCCTTGCTTGTTGGTTTATTTTTTCTTTATTTAAAAAAATAATATAGTGAAATTTATGTTTGGAAAGTAAAGCAGGACTAAGGGTTGTGTTATAGGATAAGCACCTTTTCTAGATAATCCCCAGTGATGCTCCTGCTTTTTTATGACAAGATTAAATGGACCGAAGAGACATCCCAGACATTCCTCCCCAAAGTGGTAGGGAAATGTTGGCTGACAAATGCAACAAACCCTTGTTACAGAAAAATCTTGGTTTATGTTGCTATTGGTGAAGAAGAAACAATGTTTAAAGTGATGCTTGAAAGATCACAAATAGCATTTCCATTTCTAAGGATTTACTCACTTTCAGTGGATTCAGTTTATGCCCTTCCTGTCTGAAAATGGGATTTCTTGACCCATGCCGTGCCAGCATGAAACACTTGGTGTGGAAGCTGAAAATTAAGCTGCTTTTTGACTCCAACCTACTATTCAGTGTGTCAAAAATATATTTATTTTTATATTTATATTTAGCTTTAACAGCTGCCCTGTGAGACCCCACAAAATCTGGCTTCCAACCTACAACTGCATCTCATGAGCAGATTAGAGTTTTAAAAGGAAAGAGATGTTTCTAGTTGGTAAAGAAACCAGATATAACTCAAGCACATGTGGAAGAGATATACTGAGTAGGAAGATGATGTTCTTCATTTTGCTGCTAAAATCTGGTTCAGAGCAGGAAAGGAATAATAAGAATTTCCCCTTTTACTGGGTGGGTTGTAAAGTTCTAACTGAAGTATGTTTTGGTTTTGTTGCTGGCATGATAATGGGGCTTCTGGGGAAGCATATTTTACAATACGTTCTGTTGTGGAAAAAACAAATGTATTTTAAGTTTAAATATAGCAGGACTGCCAGTCCCACCCCCCCAAAAAAAATAAATGTAGCACATCTCCAGTCAAAGATCTTAAGTGAATTTTTAATTTTGTTTCACCCCCTGCTTCCTCCCTCAGTGGGACTTATGTCTGAAATTTCCTGTTTCAATGACTTATGTTCAGATGAGACCTTTAGAAAGGCATCAGAGCTCACAAACTATTTTCCATCTGGAAGAAAAATATTGCCATAGATACTTGCATTTGTTTGTTCAGGAAGGTTAGAGAAGATCATATCTGAAGTCCTGTCGTGCTGCTGATCATGCAACAAGCTCAAATCTTAGCTACTTTTACCTGCTATCATCAGAAATAAAATCAGGTATTAATTGCTAACCTCCCCACTTGCATCTTGGAGATTGACTGACAGTGTAAGGACTGAAAAGCCTGTCTGAAAGGAATGGTTGAAATTCAGTAGCTTTAAATTCAGATTTGAATGTTTGGAGCATGGAAACAATTCCAACCAGAATGAGGTTGCTGAGTTTGCATGAAAGGAGTGAACTTTGTGTAAATTGTGATCAGTGGAGCCTTGAGTGGGGTGTAAATGAAACCACTGTCATAGCATGTTATTTTTTTACCAGTGGATTTAATGCTGTTCCAAGACCTACATGCACAGAGCAATGACTGAGCAGCAGGGTCAAACCCCCACCAGGGGCTGGGGCTGGGCTTGTTAGTTTTGTGTGTGTTGCCAGGAATATGGGGCTCATGGCAGGAGAAGTTTATGGAGCTATGCATCATCATTAGGGACACTGAAATTACAGTGCAGTGAGGTTCCTGCTAAAAGAAAAGCCAAAGAAAAATAAGATTAATAACTGCTGTACAGAACCATGGAGATGCTGAGGGGACTGGAGCTTCTGCCTGTGAGGAAAGGCTGGGAGAGCTGGGGCTGCTCAGCTGGAGAAAAGGAGGCTGAGGGGGGGTCTGATCAGTGCTGGGGAATATCTCCAGGGGGTGGCAGGAGGATGGGGCCAGACTCTGCTCAGGGGTGCCCAGGGACAGGACAAGGGGCAATGGGCACAAACTGGAGCACAGGAGGGTCAAGTGAAACATGAGGAAACACTTCTTGACTGTGAGGGTGGCAGAGCCCTGGGACAGGCTGCCCAGGGAGGCTGTGGAGTCTCCATCCCTGGAGACATTCCCACCCCACCTGGATGTGTTCCTGTGGGATCTGCTCTAGGGGATCCTGCTCTGGCAGGCATTGGGATGATCTCCAGAGGTCCCTTCCAACTCCACCACTCTGGGATTCTGTGTGTCATGTGGTATCTGACAGTGCAGCATTTTCTTGATCATCCCTGTGTCTTTGTCCTGCTTGCTCTTCATAAGAAGAAACAGCAAACCAGTTCTGCCTCAGGTCTTTGTCCAATGTTTTACCTCCTTCAGAAACTTCATAGAAACACAAAATGACCTGGTTGGAAAAGACCTTGAAGACCGTTGAATCCAACTTTTAAGCTAATGCAGACATGTCCTTAGCTAAACTATATCCCTGAGTACTATGTCTATATGACTCTGAAATCCATGCAGGATGGGGACTCCACCACTGCCCTGGGCAGCCTGGGTCTGACAACTCTTTTCATGAAGAAGGTGTTCCTTTCCATAAAGAAATTGTTCCCAATATCAAATCAAAACCTCCCCTGGCACAAATTGAAGCCATTTCCTCTTGTCCTGTCACTTGTTCCTTTGGGAAAAGAGACTGACCCCATCTCACTCCAACCTCCTCTCAGGCAGTTGGTGGGAGCAAGAAGGTCTCCCCTCAGCTCCTTGTCTCCAGGCTGAACCCCCAGCTCCCTCAGCTGCTCCTGCTCACACTTGTGCTCCAGCCCCTTCCCCAGCTCCATTATCCTTCATCCATATTAACATGTAGAAAACATGCACGTGGATGCAAAATGGGAATTGGCAAAAATCCAACAAAAAAAAAATAATCCCCAACAACAAAGCCCCCTGTCAGCCCTGCAGCTCTCCTGGTGCCAGCCCAACACTCCAGAGGTAATGGCTGAAAAGCAGGAGTTCCACCCCTGCAATTACCAGTGGTGCTTCCTGCCGACAGGCAGCGACATGGAAAACAGCAAGATGTTCTCTGTGCAAATGGGCTTCTCTCTCCTCTTCCAGCCACTCTTCTTTCCCATGTGGTCATCTGCAGAATGGTTAAGTGCCCTGGTGAGCCAGGAATGCATTTTGTATTAGTCATAGACGAAAAAAAAAGAGATGCATCCATGTGCTATTGATGAATACTGGATGTTTGCAGACAATCTGGAGTGACTGCTCTGACAAATAGGGAGTGACATTGCTCCAGTGTGTGCAGAATGTGGGTCACTCATACAGAAAGAAATCTGATAGTGGTTTTTTTTTTTCTCTTTTAACATCAGCTGGGGTGGAGGGAGGGGAGAAAATGTATTCAGGCAAGGTGTAGAAATGGCAGCTACTTACTGCTGGTAGCATCTGATGCAAGTAGAATTTTGAGTGATGGAAAGTTCATGCATTTCTAAGTAATATTTAATCTTGCTAGCATAGTGGTTGCTTCTGAAATGTTGGGTGTCAAACCCTATAATTCCTAAAGTAGCATTCAGAGGTAGCTCATATTTAAATAAGCTTTACATGTTCTCAGACATTATGCTGCATTTCATGGTGAAAACCAGTATAAATATTGAATCACAGAATGGTTTGAGTTGGAAGGGACCTTAAAGATCATTTGGTTCCAACCCCCTGCCGTGGGCAAGGACAAGATTAAAAAGTGTGCTAGGGTCTGGCAAATATTTTAGCCAATTTTTCAATGAATGGCATAGGTATGTGACCAAGAAGTATTTGTTTTGGGATGGGGCAGTGTTTGTCTTGACTGTTGAATTACTCAATTAAATAGTCAATTATAATCTAAAATCTGTTGTTTTTGTGGGATGCATCTAAAATCTGTGAACAAAAAAAAAATGTGGCTATTCTAAAACCTGTGTGAATTTGTAAAAATGAGGCTGTAGCATTTAATAATCATCAACATTGCTCTAAATGTTGTAATCTTATTGTCATGAGAAGTGCTCAATATATTGAAAAATGTCAAGCTCAGAACGACAGTGCTGGAAATTCTTTCCTGCAAGACAAGGGAAATGGCATTGCTGACTTTCTAACGAGACTGGAAACCCTTTTTGTTGAAAAACAGGTTCTTAGTCTTTCCCATCTTGCAAAGAAATGGGACTTGCTTCAGTAATTCAGTTACCTTGAAGCTGCTTCTCAGTTGAGAACCAGTCAGAGCTCGTGTGGGAACTGTCAGACACAGCTGGGAGCTGCAATTGTACCCTGAAGCCTTGTCCCACAGCTTGCCTGCATGTTTCCTGTTGGCCTTTGCTCTCAAAGCTCTTATTTCCCCATGCAGTGGTTTTCTACTGAAACTTCTTCTCAGGTTTGTTTTGTCCTTCCCTCAGGTGTGGGTCAGGTGGTGCTTCAAGTGGCTGCAGCCACAAACTGCAAACATCACTACGGGGTGGAGAAAGCTGATATTCCAGCCAAATATGCTGAGGTGAGGACTTTTTTTTTTTAAGTGAGCTGTGTGTATACACCTCATTTGAAGGCTAACTCAGTAGTTCAAGGTTCCTATTAAATGCTATGAGGGAAGAAAAGCAGAGCTTTGGTCCCCACTTGGTTTCGCTTCTTGGTCAGTAAGACCTGGAGCTTGGAGGAAGCAGCATGTGTCTGGTTGCAGGAGCATTAGCAGGATTCTGAAGAGATTTCAGGACCAGGAGACATAAAAGCTGTTTCAACAGTGATGGTGCAGGATCTATTCAAAAGGAAATGCAGTGTAATCTTGACCTGAACACCTACAATCCTCCTGTGTCTGAAATGGCTCCAATACAGGGCTTCCAGAGACCCAGATTAAGCAAATTTGGGAATGAAATCACCAAACAAAGAATTCTTAAAGATTTTAAATACTGTATTTATATTTATGGCAGTGATGTTTCTTTTTGGTGTCCTAAAGCTGAAGTTCAGCTTAGTTATTAAACTGTTGTAGGTTAAATGATAAGGCCTTTGTTGAGTATCTGGTTAATAACTGCTTAGTAGGCCCCTAAATGAAGTTTTACTATAAGAAAGCCATGTTGTTTAGTCAGGCAGGCAGATTTCTTTACATTTCTGATTCTGTGCCAATGGGGACACACAAAGATAATCAGTTTCAAGGCAAACCTGGAAGGCAAATGAGCTACAAGCAAACAATAAAGGTTAGTCATGCCTTACCATAAGAAGTTTACTTTACTCAGTAGACTGAACAGAAATGGATCCCTCTATATTGTTAAAACAAGCTGACTCAGTGTGTACAGGCTAGAAAATTACACCTTGTGAAGGGAGGAGGGGAGAAAATAATCCTTGATCCTCCTTTTCAGTGGTGTGGGCAAAAATGCATAAACACACTGGCCAAGAGGATCAGACAGGATCTAAAAATCCATTTTGTTTCCCCTGCCATGACCCAGTGGAAATTTCCAACTGGATCACTCTGCAAATCCCTCTGTCTGAGCATTTCACTGGGGAGTCACTTGCAAGGCCTGGAGTGCTGTCTGTGTTTAATGGTAACTTAAAGATCAATGCTACAGAGGGAAAGTGAAAGTCTCACTTTCACTATTACCTCTTCATGTTACTGTGCTGTGGTGAAAATGGTGAGCAACCAAAAAACTTCCCCACAAATTGAATATTAGGAGTATTCATTCATAGAGGGGGTGCCTTCAGTTTCAGAAGGACACAAGTATTTGATAAGGTTACTGGATGAACAAAATATCCTGCCTTGTTCTTCTGGTTACAGACAATAATATCCTGTCAGATTTAACAACCAAACAGCTGCTGCAGTGTCAGAATGTGTGAAGCTGCCTGTGTACAGCTCATCTGCCTTGTGCTCTGTGTGATGGGCCAGTTTCCCTCCCCAGCTTTGACAAAACATTTGTGCAAGGGATTGGATGAAGTTTCTAGTCAAGATTGGCTGTGGCAACACATCTCTGGTTACTATGATAATTCATGCAGATGACTTTGAAAAGCTTCAGCTAACTGCAAGAATGTCAGGGATCTGTTTTAGGGAAAAAAAACCCCAACAAAATGCAAGTTCATACAGCATATGGAAACACTGAAGGGTTTTGTGAGTTGTCCTGCTCAGCTTTGGAGTGCTTCTGAAATGTAGAGAATTCAAAAGCAATGTTTGATTGATCTGCTGATTGAGGTTGTCAGTGAAGCCAGAATTCCTGCTTTTCTTCTCTTCCTTATCTC
>NW_009953914.1:127518-155840 GCF_000747805.2 Chaetura pelagica
ACCTCCTAATTTGGGCCCTCTTATATGTGGAGTCAAATCTTAAAGATCAGGAGTTTTTCTTAGTCTTCCGAGACATGTGAATTTCATTTTCAAATGTGTTGGGTGGGGTGTGGACCTTCACTGCCCCTCTAAAGTAGTGACTTGTGCTGGATATTGTCCATTTATGTAGATGGGGACAAGATTTTGTGAATCATGGAATGGTTTGGGTTGGAAGGGACCTTAAAGTCCCAACCCCCCTGCATGGGCAGGGACACCTCCCACCAGCCCAGGCTGCTCCAAGCCCCATCCAACCTGCCATTCAACACTGCCAGGGATGGGGCAGCCACAGCTTCCCTGGGCAACCTGGGCCAGGCTCTCACCACCCTCACACTCCACAATTCCCTCCTCATGTCTCACCTCAATCTCCCTCTGCCAGTTTTCATCCCTCCCCCCTTGTCCTCTCCCTCCCTGCCCTTGTCCCAAGTCCCTCCCCAGCTTTCCTGGAGCCCCTTCAGGCACTGGAAGGTTCTCTAACCTTCCAGGGTCTCACCACCCTCACACTCAATAATTTCATTCTCATGTCTCACCTTAATCTTCCTCTTCCAGTTTTAATCTCTCACCCTTTGTCCTCTTGCTACAAGCCCTTGTCCTAAGTCCCTTTCCAGCTTTCCTGTGGGCAGTGTGGAGATACATGGTTGTAAGACACCAACCTATTTTGACATATGGGACTTTTGGTTCTTTTCCCCTATATTTGGGCCATGAAAAAGTGGTGCCATCTACCAGCTTGGTTGGCAGCAGCCTCCATCCTCTGCAGCCCTGATCTGTTCAGGTGTAGCTTGAAGCAGGTTGCTCTGCCAGGAGCAATGCTCCTGTGATGCTTTGCCTGTTGCTTTCTGCATTTTCATTCACCCCAGCTGACCTCTCTCTATCCTGTGTGTTCCTTTGCTCTCTGGGTTCAGACTGGCTCCCCAGTGCCTCCTACTCACCCAGGGATTATGCACCACACCACAAGTAGCTACTTAAGGCTGTGCCATTTTTGGTGCTGAGCAGCCTCAACTCAGATTGTCTTGCTTGTGACATGTCACTTGGGTCAAAAAGGGAGGAGAGAAGATGCCAGATTTGATTTGGTGCTGGTGAAGCAGAAGTGTTTTTAAGGAAATTAAACCACAATACTTCTCTGCCTGCCTATCCTTTGAGTGTCAATGGCAAAAAATTCTAAACCAACCAAAAAAATAAGTGGGTGGGAGCCAATGAACACTGTTAGAACTGCACCTCCTGTTCCTGGTAACTTGATAAATCCTAATAGATGGTTTTGTTTTTCTTTCCTCCTCTAGACGATGGACAGAGAGTTCAGAAAGTGGATGAAATGGTATGGGAAAAAACATGCAGAATACACAGTGAGTGAAATTCAACTGCAAAGCTTTGTGATCCATGCTGATGTACAGAATTTGCAAACTCCTCTTCAGCCTTTCACCAGCCAAGCAGCAATATGAGTCATACCTGCTGCCTGGCTTTTACCTGGATCCTGAGGATGGTGTTCTCCAAAATATCCTCCCAGGGCCCTCTTTTTGTCTTGCCTGACATGTGCTGTGGTGGTATTTGGAGCACTTCCAGGTCTTTTCAGAAGCTCTTGGAAGACTAATTCTTCTAAAATGTCATTTTAACTGGGGCTGCCACATGTCATCTCTTTGTGTTAAATCTCCTTTTACTGTTTTGTTTTTTTTTCCCCCCTCTCCATGGTGTGGAGGTTCTGTTGGGTAATGAAAGTGGCAGCTCCTCCTTGGGTTTCTGAAACAAAAGCTGCAGCTTTGGTTCTGCAGGCAGGTGAAGGTGGGGTCACCTGGGAGGGGTGGTGGAGGGGTTTCAGCCCAGGGGAGGATGGGGTTGGAGTTCTGGATCAATGCCAGTGCTGTGAGATTAGAGCAGGCAACTCCAGGACCAATTAATGGGTTAGATGCTTTGTAGTTGGAGGTAAGGGGTGGGGGTGTGGGCTCAGGAAGGTTTGTGGGTGGTTAATGCTGACTTGGAAAGGATTGGAATTAGGTGCTTTGAGGGTAGAACAAGAGCAGGAGGAGTAAATGGGTCATCACAGGGTACTTCCCTCCTTGGGGCCAGGGACATGTCTTTTCCCTTCCTGTAAATGTTACTTAATCATTGTGGCTGTTTTCCACTCTGTAATGACAGGGTGAAGCATGTGCAGTCCTACACTAACTGGTGTCATTCCTTCCCTTTGTCCTTTTCTCCCTCCTCTTAAATATAACTAAGAAAATCTACTCCCTAGTTAATCACTTTCCAGTGAGGAAATGTGTGTAATCATAGCACAACAGGAACCCACTGGGACTTTTGGAAATGGATGTGTGTGCTTCTCCTGCAACTTCCCTGTGGGCATGGAAGAGGCTGGATGGATCAGCAAGTTTGCTGATGGTACCAAACTTGGAAGGGGTGGTGACACTCCAGAGGGCTGTGCTGCCATCCATGGACCTGGACAGGCTGGAGAGCTGGGCAGGGAGGAACCTCATGAGGTTCAACAAGGGCAAGTGTAGGATCCTGCACCTTGGGAGGGAGAACCCCAAGCACCAATATAGGTTAGGGGTGGACCTGCTGGGAAGCAGTTCTGAGGAGAAGGATCAGGAGGTCCTGGTAGATAGTAAATGTTCCTGAGCCAGCAAAGTGCCCTTGTGGCCAAGAAGGTCAATGGAATCCTGGGGTGCATAAGGAAGAGTGTGGCCAGGAGGTCAAGGGAGGTCACTGTCCCCCTCTGCTCTGCCCTGGTGAGGACTCCTCTGGAGAACTGGGTCCAGTTCTGGGCTCCCCAGTTCAAGAGAAACAGGGAACTGCTGGAGAGAGTCCAGGGGAGGGCAACAAAGATGACTGGGTGACTGGAGCATCTCCCTGATGAGGAAAGGCTGAGAGAGCCTGGAGAGGAGAAGGCTGAGGGGAGACCTTATTTATGCCTGTGAGTATCTCAGGGTGGGTGCAGGAGGATGGAGCCAGACTCAGCCCAGTAGTTCCCAGTGACAGGACAAGGGGC
Source organism: Chaetura pelagica (assembly GCF_000747805.2). NCBI lineage: Eukaryota > Metazoa > Chordata > Aves > Apodiformes > Apodidae > Chaetura > Chaetura pelagica. The sequence continues at coordinate 130,529 of NW_009953914.1, forward strand.
CATGGGCACAAACTGGAACATGGGAAGTTCCATTGAAAGATGAGGAAAAACTTCTTGACTGTGAGGGAGCCAGAGCCTTGGGACAGGCTGCCCAGGGAGGGTGTGGAGTCCCCTTCTCTGGAGATACTCAAGACCCCCCTGGATGCAGCCCTGGGTGATGTGCTCTGGGTGATCCTGCTTGAGCAGGGGGGTTGGACTGGATGATCTTCAGAGGTCCTTTCCAGCTCTGACAGTTCTGTAATTCTATTGCTCCTTAAGTTCCCAGAGAAGTTGGGTCCCTCTTTCCTGCTCAGAAGTTGCAGTTAATAACCTGCCCTGCAGCTGAAGCGTGAGCAAGTGTTTGGGGAACTCCTTCATTCTCCTTTTGTTCAGAGCCATTATTGCTGTGCTACTGGGATGCTTGGAACCACCCAGCTCTCAGCCTTCCAGCAGGGTGGGATCAAATGGCAGGTTGTGGAGGGCCAGCCTTTATTTCCCAGTTTTCTGTGTCTCCTGGGATCCCTGGTGCTCTTTAGAGGGTTTATCTTGTCATGAAGGATGCTACAGCTCTCTCTTCAGGAAGCAGGCAGGAGAAGGTGCCAGTGCCACCTGCCTCTGTGCACTTTCTTCCTGAAATGCCTTGGCTGTGTTGCTGATTTTCTTCAGAGGGATCCTGGGCCTGCTGTGGGACTAGTTTGCTGCAGGATTGATATCAGGCTGCTAACTCTTTCCTGCTGTGGAAACACTGGGAATGCTTTACTTTTCATGAAGTGGCCATATGGCATTTTTCCATTGTGTCACCCAGCTGGCATGACATGAAAGGAATTGGTGCTGAAGATACTCTGCTTATGAGCTGGGTGATTTAAAGAATAGGGTAGGAACTTGGACTCAGAGATTGAAAGCATATTGATTGCTGGAGGCAGCCAGCATTTCCATCTTGTGCATTCCAAGTGACAGAGTCTGGTGCTGTATTGAAACAAAGCCACTTGTTTTGGGTGGTTTTTGTTGGGTTTTGTTGTGTTTCTTTGCTAGGTTCTCAGGCTTTTATAGCTCTGCTTTCTGCAAAGGGTTTGGAGGAAAAATTCTGTCTCAAGTGTGCAGTTCTGGGAAGAGCTGAACACTTGCAGCTCTTCTTCTCTTAAGGAAAATTGGTTTCCTCTCACCTTGTGTCCTGGTTTGAGCCAGGATGAAGTCAGTTTCCTTTTTACTTTTCAGTTAAAAGAAAAGTAGCTTCATCCTGACTCAAACCAGGACACCTTCTCATGGTGATGCTTGAAGATAATATTAATGTTTTACATGTAGACACACAGGGCAGGTTTAATTGAGTTTTTATTGCTTCATCAACATCCCAGGCTTACATTTGTTTTTGCCAACCTGTTTTCTTTAGTGAATGCTTAGACAGTGTCTTCTGCAGGTGAGTGTCATTAAACAGAGAGCAAACTTGTCTCCTAATGCAGCTAGAAAACACTGGGAAGAAAAAGATCTTTCTGGAAAATAACTTTGTCCCTGCAAAATGCTGAGTGGAGTCTCAAAATTCCAAATGCTGGAGACAAAATTAAGCACCAAGTGAAACAGGCTGTCATCAGCAGAGCTGAAATTGTGAATTCCACTCTCATGTTTTAGGCAGTCATATGAAAAAAAACAAATATTTTGAGAAGAATAAAGTGGTGGAGGAGGGAAGCTTGGCAGAAGTTCAGTGGGTGGAAGTCTCAGATCCCACCTGCAGCTTTGTCTGAATAATGTGGATGGTGGTTTTGACTTCATGCATGTAACAGCTGCCTTGCTGGAAAAGGAAAAAATGTGGTACTCGAGGCAGCAATAAATCCTGGAGTGGGGCCTGCAGGGTTGTGGGGTTTTTGTGTTGTGTTTTTTTCTGTTGTTTTTGTTGTTTGTTTTTTTTTTTTTTAGCAGCCAAGAGTCTCGGATAATTAGGTTTCCAATATAAATGGATTTTTGATTTCTCACTGAAAAGTCATCTGCTGCTTGTCTTAAGTCTTGCCTTTTAGCTAAGAGTGGTTTGTGAGGCAACAGTTGCTTGTCCTTACTAGATCTGTGACCATCAGATTCACTTCTTTATCTTCCTCACCAGAATATCCTTATTACTGCTGGAGGTTCTCAGCTTGGACACATGAATTCTTAAGAGTAAGGTGCAGTGGAAATATTTAAAATAAACTCTGGTTACCCATTCTAGGGGGCTTGGATCTACATGATCTTCAAGGTCCCTTCCAACCCAAACCATTCAAAGATTCTATGACCATGGAATGGTTTGGGTTGGAGGGACCTTAAAGCTCATCCAGTCCCAACCCCCCTGCATGGGCAGGGACACCTCCACCAGCCCAGGCTGCTCCAAGCCCCATCCAACCTGCCCTTCAACACTGCCAGGGATGGGGCAGCCACAGCTTCCCTGGGCAACCTGGGCCAGGCTCTCACCACGTTCTTGATTAAAAAAAAAGTCTCTTTTGAGAAATGGTTCCATACAAAACAGGCAGAGTCACATACATGCAGTTCTTTTCAGTAAAACAAAACACAATTGTGTAGACACTTTCAGATGATCATTGCATGTTGAGCTTCTCCAGGAGCTAGTGGCAAAGTGACCTGAGTTGGATGCTTGATGCTCCTGCAGAGATACAGCTGCTAGAAATGGGTCATGGCTGCAGTTCTGGGGTTGGAAGCTCCATTTGGCATGAGAGGAGTGGAAGGAAGGTTCCTTCCTCATACCCACGCTCATCATACCTTGGCTTGTAAGTCTCCTGATCACCAGCTAGTGTAGGTAATTGTATCTCATAATCCTGTTTAATTAACTGAGTTTCATTTTCAATGACAGGCTCTTCAATCTCGTGATTGTAGTTGGGGAAAAAAAACAACTCCAAGAGAGTCACACTAATATAACACTCTCTAACTTCAGATAAGAATCTTTCTTGGTTTTTCTATTCAACTGGGATGTTTCAACTTGCTATAAATATTTACATCCCTGTGCTACAGTTGTTTAGATTCAGTTGCCCCTCAACTTCTGTGATGTCTAATTCCTAATCTTTTAGGGATGATCTTATTCTTTCCTAGTCTTCTCTTTTGCATTCAGAGACAATGAATTCTAGGGCTTTTTATCATCATCATTAGCTGTTCCAGCTTTTTGGACTAGAGTGTCCTACTTCCAACACATCTCCCTTTGTTTCAGCTCCTTTTATCTTCTCCTTTTTCTTCCCATGGAACTCAGAAGTTTCCAAGATCAGCCTTGCCCCATTCTTTTCAAGAAAACTTGTGTCTGAAGGAAACAGGAGACTCTTCTAAGGTCATTAGGCCTAGATAATTAGAGAGTCTTTCTCAGGGAATTCCTGCACATGTGCAGTCATCAAATTAAAAAGCACTGTTGCAATTAAGAGGCAGATGGGTTTTCATGGTTTCTAACTGTCAATATCCTCATGTGGCCTCCAAATCTGAGCCATCTCCAGGTATCTGGGGCACAGGGCTGAGATTGCCATGGAGCAGAAAGTGCTTCAGTGTTCTTCCTAGGCTACCCTTGAAGCAAGTTTTCAGTGTGTCCTCAGTGCCTACTACCTGTTGTACTTTTCTACTAGGGGAAGGAATTCTTCCACTCATAGCTCAGAGTAGGTCTCTGCAAGCCAAGTTGGTGGTGGCTGCATTTTAAACACTGGATTTCTGCTGAGGGCAAGGGTTTGGTTTGGTTTTGTTTACTCAGGGTTATTCTCACAGAATACCTTCCCCTGTTCCACTCAAGCTGGTTCTGACAGTAGGTGTAAATCCATCTAAAAATCTTCAAAAGAAGTGCAGGAACACACAGGGCAGTGTTGCTAAAGGCTGGGATTTTGGCTGGATCCACATTTGAGTGCTCAGAGGGAAACACCAGTAGCTTCTGATCCTGAAGATGCTCCGTGGTTCACCCTGGGGATTAGAGGTGATTATTGTTGTGCATAAATCAGTGGAAACCTGGCATCTGGAAGCTTGCAGGCTTGTCTCTGGGTTTAGGGTGTCCTGTCTGGCTTATTTTCTTGGAAACCTCTGTTCTGAGCAGAAGCAGAGTGATCTGTGTAGGAGTTTCACTGCCTCTTGTTGTCTGATCCCAGCTGCTGGTTTGTGGGACTGACATCACCTGTCCTGAAAAATTTCCACTGCTGAACAGAACCCTGGAGCTGAGGAAAGGGCAGGATATCTGCCTGTCCCTGATGGTTTTGAACTCCTCATTGCAGCAGGGAAACTCGATGTTTTGGTATTTGAAAAAGCCTCCAAAACGTCCCCCGTGGCTTTGAAATGATGCCACGTTTTGGAGGCCTGGATTCATGCCTCCAGTTATTTTTGAAAAGAACAGGAACCTAAAAATAACCATGTGTACTTTTCCAGGCAGAAATGACTGGTTTTTGGGAGCCAACTGCTTGCATGGAGGCTGCTGGAATGAGACATCCTGCCTGTGAATTGATGGCTTTGTGGAGCTGGGCAGAGACTCCCAGCCCTGCTCTGGGGTGAGGATGGAGCCTCCTCCTGCCACAAGGGCTTGACCTTCATCAACTGTTGCTCTGCAACGTGATGAACACCCAGGCACTGGAGTGCACCTCTGGGTGCTTCCCCCAGGCACTGACCTACCTGTTTTCTTCAAGTTACAGTGATCAGGTGCCATTGAGCCTGTTTCTCTGCACTTTCTGTAGAGCAAATTTATGTTTGGGAAACCTGAATAAAACCCTGTTTTGGTTTCTAAATTAAGAAACAATGCAGGCTGGCAGCTCTCTGAAGAGGATTTCACTGAGCTAATTATCCTTTTAGATAAAGCAGGTCTTCTGCATTGTCTAATCAGATGAAAATATCTGCATTACAGATGGTCCCTTCCATTCATTATTCACTAAGGAGATTAAGTTTCGCAGAGAGAGGAGGAACACGAGGGGGGTGGGGACACTGGTGGGAAGAGATTGAGTGCATCCCCAGAGCTGTCACTGCTGCTTTTTGCACCATCTCCCTGCATGACATTAAAGGGCCATGATTTTCTGCTGGTTTAGCTGCTGCAGCCCTTGGCCAGGAGTTACTGTCAACTGGAATTTCCTTACCAGTTCTTGGTTTGCTCTCAAAATGATTGTAAACCACAAAGTTGACTGGGACTTTGGGAAATTCTGCTGGATTCCCAGTGTCAGTGGCTGGGGAAGGCCCTGCTTTCCTCCATCTATTGAATCATAGAATGGTTAAGATTGGAAGGGACCTCAAAAATCATCAGGATCCAACCTCTCTGCTTGGGCAGGGACACCTCCCACCAGCCCAGGTTGCTCCAAGCCCCATCCAACCTGCCCTTCAACACTGCCAGGGATGGGGCAGCCACAGCTTCCCTGGGCAACATTTAACTGTGCCCTACTACCCTCATGGTGCAGAATTTCTTCCTAATATCTAACCTAAATCTCCCCTCTTCCAGTTGAAACCCATCACCCCTTGTCCTATCACTGCTGAAAAGCCCCTCCCCAGCTTTCCTGGAGCCCCTTCAGGCCCTGGAAGCTGCTCTAAGGTCTCCCTGGAGCCTTCTCTTCTCCAGGCTGAACACCCCAACTCTCCCAGCCTGTCTCCAGAGCAGAGCTGCTCCAGCCCTCCCATCATCTCTGTGGCCTCCTCTGGCCTCTCTCCAGCAGCTCCATGTCCTTCTTGTGTCCTGAGGGCTGTCCTCAGTGCTCCAGGTTCAGTCTCACTTTTTAGGCCATCATTCATTGCTCGCTTTTCCTCTGGTACAGCAGGTGAAGAAACTGGTCATCAAGGACAGTCAATCAGGCAGCTCTTGTCCTCTGATCAGAATGCAGCAAATCACTGGTTCAGGAATCACTGTCTTGCTTCCAGAGGGGAAAAAATAACCAATTTTCTCCCAACCACACTTGACCATCTGCTTATTTCTGTACTCCAGTATTTTTCCTGGTGATAATTTTTCCCTCAACTGTTGGCTAAGAATGACCCAGGGTAGCATTATAATACAAAAATAACCCTATTGACACAGGACTGGGCTTCATTTGAATTGTAATGTGGCCTCTACCTTCTGAAGTAGACAGGGGGAAATGTGTGTTCAGCCTCCATGTGTTATGAAAACTAGAGATTTTGGTTCCTGACCACACAGGCAGGACCAACCTATAGAGTAACTTGATCCAAGTAAAGTGTAACAGCCACTTACTTAGCTTAGATTTCAGGACCTTTATGTGAAGCTTAGTATTTCAAAATAGTTTTATGTTACACTGGGTCTTTGTTCCTTCACTAGATTATGGCTTTATAATTATGCTTCTTTATTTCTCAAATGTTTTTCTTTCTCCTGTCTCTATGAAAACCTCATGTAGACATCAGAAATTCAGTGGTGGGGAGGACTCCAGTGTAGAAGCCGACTTGCAAAAATTGGTATAAAATCAATAGAGTTGCCTTGCATGTGGATTTCCTTCTGTTTGGTCTTGGTTACTCGACCATGAAACTAGAAACAAGAACAGATAAGACTTGGAGACAAATTATCTCTTAAAAATTTAGAGGTGATCTTGATTCACAAACAGAGCAGACAGAGCTCCAGAAAATGCTTCTGTAAATGAGGAGGGAAAGACTCAGTTCCCTTTAGAACTGTTCTGATGCTGCATTGAGTTTCTCCTTTCGGTTTTAGGAGTCCCTCGTGATGTGGTAGGTTGGATCTCTCTGAGTTCAGTCTCCCAACTTACACTTTGTTTTTGCTGTAGTGGGGATATCAAAACATGCACCTCCCCCAGCAGGTAGTAATTCTGTTCTAAAATCTTATCTCAGCCCAGCTCTTTGGTGGAACAGAGAGTTCTGACTCACACTAGCTGTTCTAACCTCCTGTTTTCAGCACGTTTAGCTTCTAATACTCAAGTCTCTCAGCCAAGTTCTTGATCTGTTGCCCAAGAACCCTTGATGTTCACTTTTCTCAGCCCTGTTCCACAGTGTGTAGCAGTAGAGCATTTGGACTTCTTTTTTGGCTTTTTTTTCCCTCCCAAGAAGCATTCCCACTCCTGTTGGCAACTGTGGCTTTGTCCTTCATGAGGACTCTGACAGGTTTACCCCCTTTGTCCTCCCTTCTGTGGCTCCAAGTGGCATCAGGCTGCTCTGCTGGGAAGAGGAAGCCACTGGGAAGGACACCAGGCTCTGGTGCTTCACTGAGACAGGCATCCTACCTCAGCTGGTGAGGTCTGGAAGTAGCTGGAGTGTGTTTGCATTGCAGGGCAGGCACTTCTGTTGGAGTTGGCACTAAATGGGGGGAAGTGCTGGGATGTGAAATGTTCCCTTCTTTCCATACAAAGGAATTTATGCAGGAAAAGCTTCAGCAGTCCCTGCAGTCACTGTCATTGCTTTGGTGTTCTGAGGTTCTGATCAAAGCCATCATCTTACTTGCCCCTTCAAAGTGTGTCATAATTAATCATGATGCTTATTATTGCTTATTATTTTTATTATTGCTTATTCTTTTTTCTCTCCTCCTGCTTTCCTCCCCCACCCCTCCTCCTGCCTTCCTCGTGGCACAGCCAACCAGCATGGCCTGTAGGTCCTTCTCATTTCAAAAGGATGACTAAGAAAACATTAATCTGTGGAAAAGCTGGGTGATTGTGGGTATCAACCTGGGACTTGATGTGGTTTCATCAGAAAGGCACTTTATAAGTCACTGAAGTCATAACTAATTATTTTCAAATGAGGCCTTTATGTTACTTGGTTTCCAACTTGAAAGTGTTTGAAACATTCAAGATTTTTAGTTAGTGCCACAAAAGTCAGATGCTTGTCTGTCTGTTGCAGCAAGAGCATGAATTACAAGCTGATGTTTCCAGCAAGTGCTAAATCTCTTTGCTCTGGTTCTAGCCCTGCTAAGAGGGCTGAGAGAACCACAGGGGTCAGCAGGGACTTGAGGAGGCATCTGCTGATGGCTTCTAGTACAGGTGCTGCATGGCACTGCAGGCTTCTCCATGGAGCACAACCTTCAGAGGGCATTGGTGGTGCCTGGAGACCCTTTGCCATTCATCCTGTGGCAGGTGAAGGGTGGGAGCAGAGAGGGAGGCACCTCCACGACCCAAGGAATGGGCAGAGCCAGATGCTGAACTCTGGGTACTTTGTCTCCTCAGCATTCCCTAAAGACTTGATTGAATCATGGAATGGTTTGGCTTGGAAAGGATCTTAAAGATCATCCAGATCCAACCCCCCTGCATGGGCAGGGACACCTCCCACCAGCCCAGGCTGCTCCAAGCCCCATCCAACCTGCCCTTCAACACTGCCAGGGATGGGGCAGCCACAGCTTCCCTGGGCAACCTGGGCCCGGCTCTCACCACCCTCACACTCCACAATTTCCTCCTCATGTCTCCCCTCAATCTCCCTCTCCCAGTTTTCATCCATCCCCCCTTGTCCTCTCCCTCCCTGCCCTTGTCCCAAGTCCCTCCCCAGCTTTCCTGGAGCCCCTTCAGGCACTGGAAGGTGCTCTAAGGTCCCTGGAGCCTTCTCTTCTCCAGGCTGAACACCCCAGCTCTGCTCCTGTGGCCCTGTTTGTAGTAATTGTCACAGAGTTGGTGCAGTCATTTGGCCTTCTCTGAAGGAAAAGGGGTACAGGGCAGAAATGAACAATATTAACTCTTGTGTGTGTGTTTTTGTTTGTATTCTTTGTCTTTTTTTTTTAAGCTGGAAAGAGGTGACTTCCTCTCAGAAGAATGGAGAGAGAGAATTGCAAACACAAGGTACAGTACAGCAGTTGAATGCTGCTTTATGAACTGAATATTTGGGAGTTTGTATAATGGAAATTGGGAGGCTGGCCAACTTTTTATATAGAATTTCCATAGCAAATCCCAAAGTCTATCTGCCAGCTTTCATACTGGCCTCTTTAGATCCTGTTTTCTGCCTAGAAGAATGGGTTTAAAATGGGTGTCCCATGATATTACATTCAAGGGTGGATCCAAGATAAATTCTGCTTATAGAGAGAAGCAGAAACCTCTGTTTGTTTTGCATATCCATGTAATTCATGGCAGTGATTCTGGCAAAATACAAGTTATTTTGGGTGTTGGTGCTACAGCCAGGCTCACTTTGCATTAAACAAAAAAACCAAAAGCATAAGACCCAAGTGAGTCTGTTCTAACTTAAATTGGGAATTCAGTGGAGCTGATTGTCCTGGAGATTTATTTCTGGGGAGATCTGTGCAGAGGGTTTGACTTCTTTCTGATGGTAGCAAGAAGAGAGGAAATTTGTTTAAAGCAAGAGAATATTCTTCTGTATTTGAAAAGGCTTTGCATGCTTTCAGCCTTATGGACAGAAGAAAAAAGTCTTTGTTTTTTTCTGTGACCTTCTGGGTCACCCTGTTAACGTGGGGAAATGGAAGACATTTGTCAAAAAAGGACTTCTCTGAAAGCCTTCAGTATTCTGGCAACTTCTGGATTGCTTCCAGGACACTGTTTGAAGTGCCATCAAGAAGGCAACTGCCAGGCTGATGATTTTGACATTAGGATGTACCTCAGTGAAACTTTTGGAGGTGCCTTTTGGTTCGTGGACAGACTCATCCCAATCCTGCAGCACAGTGGGGTTTTGAATCATTGCTATTCCAAATTCTCCCTCCTCTGCTGTCTGTGCAGCTTCTTTTGGAATCAATTTATTTATTTTTAGCTGAAGTACATCTAACTGCCTGTAGAAAAGCTGGTAGATGTTTCTTCTGTGTGGTGTGCAGCTGATTGTGCCTTCTGATCCACAGCCCCCTTGCTCTCCTGATATAGAAATGCCAGAAAAGTCACTTTTCCCCCCCCCAAACTGTTGGGTGCTTGTGTTCTGAGTGTTCCAGCTGCTCAGTGTCTGCTCTAAGGAGACTGCAGATTGTCTGATCAATTCCCATTGGAGTTACCCAATCTTGGAGACTTAAGTTGAAGTGTCACCCTGAGCCTGGGTTCTGGGTGTGTTTGTCCCAGACATGCCAGCGAGCTGGGCAGCACCAGCATTCCTGGTGGTGCCTCCACTTGTGGCTTCCCAGTAGGTGCAGAAAAGAGGGCTGAACTCAAGCTGGACTGGGGGCTCCTGTGCTTCTCTCCTGTGCCAGAATGAACACTAAAAAAAATATCTCTTTGGCAAACTGTGCCTTTTTCCCTTCCTCTCCTGGATGGTTTCTCCTCCCATGAACGTGCTTGGCTGTTTTGCAAGGCCTCTTTCTTGGCACATGGTGGGAAGGAGAAGGAAGAAACCCCTGCTAACCTTACTTGCCAGGCAGGGTTTCCCAGATTTCCAAGAGCAAGGCATAGCAATAACTTCTTTTTTTCTTGGTGTATAAACATATTTTTTCATCTGTGGTTTTTAATAGCTTTGGCTGCTGCTTTTAAACTCGGTGTCCGTGTTGAACACGTTTCATGAACGTGTTTCATGTGTGGAGGCACTGGGAGGGGAGTTTTCAAACACACTTCTTGCACAGAAATCAGATTTTCATGTTGAAACAACAAGCCAGAAGAGCTTAAACAGTTTCTGTGTGCAGGGTGCTCAAGGGCTTCCAAGAGATGTTGAGGGCTCTTGTTGCACACTGGTAGGAAACAGGCACCAGGGACCATCAGACCAGGCTCTTAAAAATAAAGAGAACATTTATTTTTTAATCTGTGCCATCTTCTATATCTTCCCCAAACATTTTAATCACTTGAGTGATTCTACCTTTGTGCAAGTTTCTTTGTTTCCATATGACTGGGTTTGTTGTTTTTTGTTTTGTTTTTTTCCAGGAACAAAACCCCCTTATTTGATTTCCTAATGCAGAAAGATGCAAATCCTCTGTTGTGGTTTTAGGGTGAATTTGCTGGGTTTAAGGCAGAAAACATGCAGAGAGATTTCAGCTGTCTTTTTGCATAATGGGGGAATTTGGGTCTAGAAGAGCAAGCTTCCTTTGGTACTTTGCTGTGATGTTTTAAATGCATGTGAAGAAGTAATGGGATGAGTAACAGTGCTGAGAGATTTCAACTCTTTTTTGCATAATGGGGGAATTTGGAGCTAGAAGAGAAAATCTGTTTTGATATTTTGGTGTAATATTTTAAATATTTCAATATTTGAAGTGTGTAACATGGACGAGGGGAAGTAATGGGTGGAAATGTGTGTCTGTTGGGTTGGAGCTTTGCTTTTCAGGGGGGGTTGACTCCTGTGTGGTGGTAGTTGCTGTGTTGGTGGTTGGTCTCACCGTGGCAGAGGGGGGGAAAACACTCAGTGCTTTGTTTTATGTTGAAACTTGGGGTGCAAAACTCAAGCTGTGTGCTGAGAGGAGCTGGTGGAGCAGGAGGCCTTAAAAATCTAAGCATGTGGGCAGTGTCTGTGGATGCTAAAGGCAAGGGACTGTTCTGTGTCACCAGGCAAACCAGTGTTTTGTTTGATGGCCACAGCTGCACAGGCAGGGACAAGCAGGAGCTTTTAGTTTCATCATTGGCTGTCAAGGTTGAACACAACTGTCAGTTGTGGCTGGGGGGATTGTTGTGTGTCTGTACTTGGGTGCCATTTCCCTGTCCCTCTTCATTAACTTGGCCATTATCTTGCAGTGTTATTTTTGTGAATAACTTTGCCTTTGGTCCTGAGGTGGATCACCAGCTGAAGGAGCGATTTGCGAACATGAAGGAAGGTAACAAGTCCAACTTCAGACCTTTACTCCTTTTGTTTCCCTGCTTCCTGGGGGAGCTGGTGATGGGAAGGGCTTAGAGCCACCAGAAACCAACTTGGTGGGTTTCATTCTGTGCCTGGTGAGCATCTGTGGTTATTCCTTGGGCTTTACTTCCCATTTTCATAGAATTGTGGAATGGTTTGGGTTGGAAGGGACCTTAAAGATCATCAGGTTCCAACCCCCCCCGCTAAGAGCAGGGACACCTCCCACCAGACCAGGCTGCACAAGCCTCATTTTTAGTATCAGCCCTGCTCTACCTGGTTTCTTGGAGGTAGCTCTGCAGGTGAAGCTCCTGGTGGGGCCCTGTTGAGTTGGGAGGAACTGCTGGTCCTTTAACTGGAGCCAACAAAACAGGCAGTGACCAAGCCCAGAGCTTGCTGCCTGCATAGGCAGGGCTTTCCATGCCAGTTTCTATCATAGATACAGCTGGAATTCTGAATTCAGTTACTGGAATCCTGCATTTAAAGTTGTCACATTTAGTACTGGATGTTAACTAATCACTAGTTAACTAGTGACAGTGATGACAGTGGGGACACTTGGCTTCTTGAGCACTGCAGGCACAGGGGATGCCCAGTGACCCCTCTGTGGCCCTTCCCTCCCCCAAGAGGTCTTTATCTTTTGTCTTAACTGCTTGGATAAGTAGCCATCTTAGTTGGTTATGGCAGAAATTACAAATATAAGTATGTCTGAGAATAAAAATGTCTGGCATGAGCAAAGAAGCTGCAGCTCCCCACTCTGCAGCTATGTGCTGATCTAAATGATGTGACTTTTGGGCTCTGCTGCAAAACATAAACACCCAAATTTAACTTCATTTTACTAGTTGATCTGTGATGAGTTGTTTTTTTTTTAACTTTTGCTCAGTGGTGACTTGGGAGAAGGTTCCTTGGGTGGCAAGGTGAGGAGGGGAAGGTTCAAGAGCTCTTTACAAGATGAAGACACCTTGGTTCTCATCCCAGGAGGTGCTCAGGCTCTGTGCCTTGGGCTGGATGACCACAAATAGCTCTGAAATAGAGATGAGTGTTTAGAAAAAAAAAGAGCTTTGGGGGTTTATGTATAAAGACACTAAATAGGAATGAGATAGAGATGTTCCTAATTGAAATTTATATAGATTGCCACTGGGAATTCATGTGCTCCTTTCTTGTTAAGTGTTTTAAGATCTGTCATTTTAAAGTGATCCTTGAGGTGTCACCTCATTGCTAGTGGGACTAACAGACTGACTTTCTTGGATGCTGTCAGAATGAACTTTAAGTCATTTTTAAACTGTTTTTAATGATATACAAGTGGTAGTTTTATTAGGGCTGCTCTTCAGGGCTCTGTGCTGAGTTATATTTAATAAGGAGTCATTTCTGGAAGCAAAGGTGGTAGCTGAATTTGTCTTTTTTGTTCTTTTTTCCAGGTGGGAGAATTGTGTCCTCAAAACCTTTTGCACCTCTAAATTTTAGAATTAACAGTCGAAACTTGAGTGGTATGATTTGCCTTTTCTATTTTTCATTACAATTCTGGGGTATTCATTCTATGAATGTGTCTGTGGTGGGTTTTTGTTGCTCTTTTAAGAGTTGTGGAAGTAACTAGAAAAACGCTGTGGTGTTGTTATAGGGTAAGGGCTGAAGTGATGAGTATTGGGAATCAAACAAACAAAACCCCACCCAAAGCTAGAACAAATAGACACTCTTCTTGTGGGGTTCATCCTGCTGTGTTAAGTTGTCTTTAATGTCATAGAATCATGGAATGGTTTGGGTTGGAAGAGACCTTAAAGAATATCAGGTTCTAACCCCCCTTGCTTGGGCAGGGACACCTCCCAGCAGCCCAGGCTGCTCCAAGCCCCATCCAACCTGCCCTTCAACACTGCCAGGGATGGGGCAGCCACAGCTTCCCTGGGCAACCTGGGCCAGGCTCTCACCACCCTCACACTCCACAATTCCCTCCTCATGTCTCACCTCAATCTCCCTCTGCCAGTTTTCATCCATCCCCCCTTGTCCTCTCCCTCCCTGCCTTTGTCCCAAGTCCCTCCCCAGCTTTCCTGGAGCCCCTTCAGGCCCTGGAAGCTGCTCTAAGGTCTCCCTGGAGCCTTCTCTTCTCCAGGCTGAACACCCCAGCTGTCCCAGGTCTTCATATAGACCTGCTCCATGTCACTGTTTCCTGGGCTGGGCATGGGTTATAACTGAAGAAAAATAAGGTGTTTCCAGCATGATTCATTTCTTTCACTGCTGCTTTCTGCAGTGAGTAACTTTCCTGTAGATTTCTTCCTCCCTGGTTAAGTTTGAACAAGTAAATCCCAGCAGTCAGGATTTATAAGGCTTAGAAGCTGAAATGCTCAACTCTGAGTGCTGTGTTCTGTGCTCTACATGGATCAAACAGACCTATCCCATGAACACCCACTTGCTGTTTTATTGCCAGCAGTTTTGTTGGTTTTTTTTTCTCCTCTGAACACAGCAGACTTGATGTTTGCCAGTGTTGTCCTTTGCAACTGCAGTTTAGTGAGGTTTTGAGATTGCTGACACCCCATCTTGTTGCTTTTTTGCTTCTGCCCTTTATTTCAATTTTTATTGTTGACATTTTTCAAGTAGAAGAATGAGCCAGGATGGGGTTTACACACAGTTACTGTGTGCTGTGCAAAATACTCCCTACATTTAAAATACACCTTGTGCAAACATGACAAGTCAGGTTCTGGGTTAGAGAAGCTGTGTTTTCTGTTTCTGGGCTGACACTCATGGTTAAACTGCATTTCAAGAAGAGTAATTTGAATTGTTTGGGAGTTATTTTTACTGAGGTTGTACTGGACATCCAAACCTGCCCTTTTCCTTCCTGTTTGAGAAGTTTTTCTGTGGCAGCTGATTGTGTGGGACCTTAGGAACATTGTGCCATGCCTTGCCAATCCTTTGTAGACTTGAAAAGAAATGGAACAAAAGGCAGGAAGGTCCTCCTGGGAATCCTTAAACCTCCAGAGAGCTGGGATCAGCCTGTCAGTTTGCTAATAAGACAAAGAGCACCTGAGCAAAGCCTGGACCTCTTTTACAGCACACTGGGACTGGATGAAATACAAGAAGGTCCTTCTGAGGTTCCAGTTAGACCTGCCTACATAAATACATTTATTTTTGCCCCTCAAGCCTTGCCTGACCACTTCATTCTCTCTCTCTTTGCTAGGTTTGGGAGGCTGCAGGTATTAAAAACATGGTGGGGAGGCAAAGGGGCCAAGCTGTGGCACTTCTTTCACCTCATGTAAAACTCATTATGACCATGAGTTCAGCCAGTTCTCTTTCATCCCAGTGTGGATCTATTGGGGAGGTTTTCTGGAAGGCTGAAGTTTTCTTTATCTACTGTTATTTAATGCTTAATGTGGATGTTGATGTTAAAACACACAGATAGCTAATTGGGTGAATGAGATTGCTTAGCATGAGAACAGATAATAGTTTCCACTGAAAGGAAACTCCTCCAGGGATTCAGATACAAGATCCTGAAAGGAAGCTACCTTTGCTTGCTACAGGGAGGGACAACTGTGGGAATCAGCTTTAGGTCTTAGCCCCATTCTGGAACTATCCTGTATTTGAGAAATAACAATATCAGCTGAACACACATGGGATGTGCAAGTCCTGGGACTTGCTTCAGTCTTAATGGCCTGTTTTAAGTGACATTTCCAGGGAAATGTCACCCACTTAGAGCTCTTGGCATCCCATGTGGCATCCAGTGTGGCCAGTATCCTTCCCAGGCAAAGGAGGTGATTCCCCTCTGCTCTAATAACTTTATGCTGCTGCCCTACAAATTTACTTTATTATTCAGTAGTGTTTTTCTGTCCCCAAGTATGATTTGAGTCACGTGGCTTGCCTGTCTATCTAGTGTTTTGATCTAAAATATGAGCAGTTAAATAACTTTTTAAAATACAGAGGAAAAGATGAAGCTTTAAGCAGCAGGAAATTATTTTCCCCAAGTACCATTTTTGTCCTCAGTAGATCCATCTGGAAAAAAGAAATGGAAATGTGGAAAGAGTTGGGACAAACCAAAACAAGTGTTAAAATGTGGTTAAATAGTGGTTGAAGTCGCTGAATCCCAGGCCTTGGGTTTTGACTCTTTGGGGGTGATTTTCTATTTAATTAGAAGTGTGTTATAATTTCTACTCCAGTCGTGTCACTCGGTGGTTATGGAAATGCTGAGACTCATCCCACACCTAGTAATTCTAGGGAACGAAACAAATACAGGCAAGAAAGCAAATACAAAACATGTTTGTCCCCAGTCCAAATATAGTGTAGTTACAATTTGCATGGGTTGGATGTGTGTTCTGTTACTGGTGCTACCTAATTAAATCCTGCCTGTTCCTACAGATGTGTTGTCCTTGTAAAAGCCCTCTGAGGCACAACAAAGTTCCTTTTGTTAAAAGCTTGTACTAGCACAAGAATTTTACTCTAGAATGGCTGTTTCTGCAGAAATGAAAGGTAGATTTTCCAAATTTCTCCTAAGTTTTTTTTTGTAGGGCAGATGTAACAAGAGAATCATAGAATCCCAGACTGATTTGGATTGGAAAGGACCTTAAAGATCATCTAGATCCAACCTCCATGCTATAAGCAGGGACACCTCTCACCAGCCCAGGTTGCTCCAAGCCCCATCCAACCTGCCCTTCAACACTGCCAGGGATGGGGCAGCCACAGCTTCCCTGGGTCACCTGTCCCAGGGTCTCACCACCCTCACACAGAATAAGAATTTGCTTGTTAAACTCACTGCAGTGTTTTCCTCTAGGAAATCACTCCCCAACTGCAAAACTCTTTGTTTGGATTATACCTCTCGAGTTGCACGGCTGGTTTCAGCTGAGTAGAACTGAGTGGCAAAGCCAGTGAACTTCAGTTTTCTTACTTGATTTTCTTCCTGTAGATATTGGCACTATCATGAGAGTTGTGGAGCTATCACCACTGAAAGGGTCTGTGTCCTGGACCGGGAAACCAGTTTCTTACTACCTGCACACTATTGACAGAACCATAGTGAGTATCACCAGTGCAGCCCTGGCTGCTCTGCCTGTTCTGGAACCAACCTGCCAACTTCAGACCCTTGGTCCTGGGGTGTGTTTTCATGTTCCTCTGTGTATTTGCAGAGCTGTAGCACATCCAGCTGAGATGGGTGCACTTCACAGAATCCCAGAGTGGTGGGGTTGGAAGGGACCTCTGGAGATCATCCAGTCCAATCCCCTGAGTCCAACAGCCCTGCCTCCAAACCACCATGTGCAGCTGGGACCCCCCCATGTTCTCAAACAAAGGCACAAACTATTTCCCAACTTACCCAGGACCAGGAGCCTTGTCCTGCAACAGCAACACCCAGAGCTGTGTGGGATGAGCAGACATGAGGAGGTTATAGAGTTGGTGGGGTTGGAAGGGACCTCTGGAGATCATCCAGCCCAACCCCTGCCAGAGCAGGATCCCCTAGAGGACATCCCACAGGAACACATCTAGGTGGGATGGGAATGTCTCCAGGGATGGAGACTCCACAGCCTCCCTGGGCAGCCTGTCCCAGGGCTCTGCCACCCTCACAGTCAAGAAGTGTTTCCTCATGTTTCACTTGAGCCTCCTGTGCTCCAGTTTGTGCCCATTGCCCCTTGTCCTGTCCCTGGGCACCCCTGAGCAGAGTCTGGCCCCATCCTCCTGCCACCCTCTGGAGATATTCCCCAGCACTGATCAGACCCCCCCTCAGCCTCCTTTTCTCCAGCTGAGCAGCCCCAGCTCTCCCAGCCTTTCCTCACAGGCAGAAGCTCCAGCCCCTCAGCATCTCAGTGCCCTGTGCTGGGCTCTCTCCAGTAGCTCCTTGTCCTTCATGAAGGAGCAGAGGGGCAGGATCCCCTCCCTGGTCCTGCTGGCCACACTTCTTGTGATGCAGCCCAGGACACAATTGGCCTCTGGACTCCAGTGCTCACTGGTGGCTTTTATCTTGCTGCACAATGTGCAGCACTAAAAAAAATGAATGTAAATGACTTCTTGGTGTAGCTCATCAGAAGGGAACCAGTCAATTTCTGCTCTTCTGCATTTGTCTTAAGCCAGTATTTTGTTCTTTTGTGTTTGTCTGTCGTGACTTTGAAAATGATTCTATTTTATTTCTCTTTTCAGCTTGAAAACTATTTTTCTAGTCTCAAAAATCCAAAACTCAGGGTAAGTTTTTGACCTTTTCTGTAGAAAACTCAAAATAGTGGAGCAGCCACTGTGAGGAATTGAGTCACTTGTACAAGATGGACAGAATTGATAGCAAAATCAGATTTTCCTGTTGAGCAAGGAACGTGGGTGTGGAGCCAAAGTGAAGTGAAGCATCACGTGCCATCGAGCACTAATGCAATCATGTTCAAGAGCTTTTCTAATAGGGAATTAATGGGGCAGCCACGAGGCCATTTTCCCTTGCATTGAAAGTCTATCAAGAGCTATTTGTCCATTAGAGAACTGAGGTTGGAGAAGGAAATGATCATTTGAATCTGTCCCAGTGTTCAGCCTCATGGAAACGAAGCTGAAGAGCACTCTGAGATGATCCTTTTGGGACGTGCTATTTGAGACCTGAAATGTGTTGTCAGTTGCTGCAGTCTGTGCTATCACATGTGGAATTAAAATGCCAGAGGGTTTTTGAGGCTCTGCTGGGCTCTATTAGTCTGAAACAACCAGTGGGGCTGGTATTCCCAGTTAGAGAATTAAGTGAGGCCACTGAAATTAAAACTTCAGGTGGATTTTAGTCTTTGGGGTGACTCTGCTGAAAAGAGACTAATGGCAGCTTTGAGGCTGGGTTGTTTCAGCCTCCTGAATTCAAACTTGGGAGGGAAAAAAAAGACTTCTCAAAGTGAAAAGAAAAATCCAGGGTGGCATCCATGGACTTCTGCACTTCTCTGCTTTTAATGATGAGGCTGTTAAAACCTGCCGTTTATAGCTGGTTGATAACAGGCTTAAATTGAAGAGGAGCTGGATTGCCAGAACTCTTATGCAAATTAAATCTCACCTGGAAGGTTCAAAAGAGGCTCTGAGGGAGCCTTTTGACATTTCCTGTCCTTACTGCCAAGTTGCTGCTTTTTTTGCCCCTTTTTTTAAAGTCTCCTCTCCAGACTTGGCTAAAGTTGAATTAGTTGATTAATGGCTCTGCCATTTCAAGTCATGGAAGATTTTTGTCAAGTATTGTAGCCACACATGACATGCTGAGGGGAGAGGTCAAGCCACTGAAAAGATTTTAAAAAAGAAAACAAACTGAAAACCAGTGTGTGATCTGGTGGAACTGGGAAGGGCAGGATAAGGGAAGAGGTTGGAGCTTCATTTCCTTTGCCCTGTGGCTTCATGTTTGAAAGGCAGTAACAGGCAATTCAGAGCAAAAGGTGATGGGCACCTTCCCTTTCCCACTGAGCTTTGTGTGAAGCAGGGTAGGTTTTTCCTTTGCTGATAACAAAGGATTTTTTGGTTTGTTTGAGGTTGTTTTCTTTAAAAAATTAGGCATTCTATTATAAGAGCACTTGCACCCAGTTCTAGGAGAGGCCTGGGAGACACAGTGCTCTGAATTGACATGTGAGAAATACAGAACCAGATGATGAAGTCTAATGATAAAAATGTTTGTCCAGGAGGAACAAGAGGCAGCTAGACGTCGGCAGCAAAGAGAGAACAAGAGCAACACAACTACTCCAACAAAGGTTCAAGAGAACAAGGTGAACATGCTGCATTTTCTCTTTAGCTGTGCCTGAAGTTACAATCCGTGTGAGGGAAAGGCCTGATTCTGGGGGAGGACTGACTGTTCTGAACATGTGAACTGGTGTAGCTCTTGCTGTGGCCAAAAATATGATGGAGTGATTTAGTAAGAGCTGCTCTTGGGGGAACTGCATCCCTAATTCTGGAAAAGAAGTGTTGCAAGATGAATAGAACAGTTGGTTGTCCACCCTGGGTAACCTTCAGCTCCAGCTGGCAGAGCTTTCCCTGAGTCATAGAATCATCATGGAGTCATGGGATGGTTTGGGTTGGAAGGCACCTTAAATATCATTCAGTTCCAACCCCCCTGCATGGGCAGGGACACCTCCCACCAGCCCAGGCTGCTCCAAGCCCCATCCAACCTGCCCTTCAACACCCCCAGGGATGGGGCAGCCACAGCTTCCCTGGGCAACCTGGGCCAGGCTCTCACCACCCTCACACTCCACAATTCCCTCCTCATCTCTCACCTCAATCTCCCTCTTCCAGTTTTAATCCCCACTTGTCCTCTTAATCCTGCCCTTGTCCCAAGTCCCTCCCCAGCTTTCCTGGAGCCCCTTCAGGCCCTGGAAGGTGCTCTAAGGTCTCCCTGGAGCCTTCTCTTCTCCAGGCTGAACAACCCCAACATTAACCTCTTGAGTGGAGTTCAAAGCTTGCTGAGTCTCTTTTGCAAAGGCTCCTTGCCCATTTAGTTGCATCATACTGATAGGCAGTGACTGTTCATGCACAAAAATATGAAGTGTTGAATGTACTTCGACTTTTTAATGAAATTCAGTTGATAAATATAGTTAGTACAGGCTTGAATAATCAGTTTTTCTTAGACAACAGTTGCAAATTTCCTTCTCTAATGAATAAATTCAGAAAAGAATTAGCTTCTTGGGTGATGGGGACAGATCTTATCCCAAGCAGGTTTATTTCACAGGTAAGTTATTTAACTAAAATGCCTCAGTTTCCTTTCAGGAAACGATTAAACAAAGTTATTACTAGTTGCTTCGAAGAGCTGCTGCGTGTGTGGGTAGAAATGACTAAGGAGCTTTTTGGCTTTTTCAAATATCTCTTAGGATTCTGGGGCTGAAGAAGAAAAGGCTGGGACAAATTCTGTTAAAAAGCCATCTCCCTCCAAAGCACGGAAGAAAAAGCTCAGTAAAAAAGGAAGGAAAATGGCAGGAAGGAAACGGGGGCGGCCCAAGAAAATGAACCCAGCGAACACGGAGCGCAAGACCAAGAAGAACCAAACTGCTCTAGAACTTCTGCATGCCCAAACTGTTTCCCAGACATCTTCATCCTCTCCTCAGGGTGAGTTCAAGGCTGGCAGTAGAAGCCTCCCCCTGCCACATGAGCCTAGATAAGTGGCTGAGGCTCTGAATGTATGTTGGGTGGTCGTTCTTTGTTGCTGGGTTGAGCTTGGGTTTGTGTCCTGATTTCTCCCTTGGCACCACGGGAAAGCTCCTCATGGGATGGGGGTTCTGCCTCTGTGAGGAGATGGGGATTGAATCTGACTTTGTAGGTACTTGGGCAGAAGCTGGAGCTGAGCTATGGCTTAGAGCTGCTGCTCTAAGGATAAGCTGTAGATGTCCTTCCAAACAATTTGTTGCAGTCTGTTGATCTCGCTGGCTTTCTGGATCTTGCATCATGAAGGACACGCTTCCTAATGGAAAAGCTGCTGTCCTGAAAGCCAGAAAGTCTTGACTTTCATAATCATAGAATCATGGGATGGTTTGGGTTGGAAGGACCTTAAAGATCATCCAGTTCCAACCCCCTGCATGGGCAGGGACACCTCCCACCAGCCCAGGTTGCTCCAAGCCCCATCCAACCTGCCCTTCAACACTGCCAGGGATGGGGCAGCCACAGCTTTCCTGGGCAACCTGGGCCAGGCTCTCACCACCCTCACACTCCACAATTCCCTCCTCATGTCTAAGAATCTGAAAGGTTCTCTTGGTTCTCTCTTCAGATGCATACAAGTCACCTCATAGTCCATATTACCAACTACCTCCTAAAGTGCAACGTCATTCATCGAACCAGCTGCTGGTGACACCTACCCCACCTGCACTACAGAAGCTGCTAGGTAAGACCATCATGTCACTGCGTCTGTTATGGGAACCTCTACTTGGAGGTTTCTGGATATATGATAAATCAAAGGGAAAGCTGCACATAGACCAGGAGAGGGGGGTGGCTTCTCTCCAACTCCCCCCTCCTGCTCCACTTCTGCTGGCACCACCACAGGGTCTCTTCTCTTGCTTGTCTTGTCTTGGTCTGCATTTGTTTTTTTTGACTTTGTTTCAGTTCTTTTTTGGCACAAAAGGAAATAAAACTTGGGTTTAGCAGGAATTCAAAATAACTTCAATGGAAATGGCTAGTCAGAAATAACTTCATTTTAAATGAAACCATTCTCTTATTTTGAATTGATACAGTCTTGGAGGCCACCTCTCCATGTCCTGCAAAACGTAGAGCAAAGTAATTGAGACACTGTCTGAGTGTTTGAGGTAACAAAGATGGTGTTGGAAAATATGCTCTGTGTGTAAGAGGTGATTGAAGGAAGAACTTGGAGAGTATTTTTTTGGATCTTCTGATTCCTTCCCCCCACCCCTCTCAACTGTTTCTGGCCTTTGGCATTGGGCATGAGCCAGTCTGAGATCATGTGGGAATCTGATGTAATGTTCCTGTCTGTGTAGAGACCAAGGGATCTGTGCTGTCCTTAACTCCTGCTCTCTTGTTGTGGTGTCTTCCAGTTATGATTGATTTCTTCTCACAGAGAAGAAGAGTTAGAGGGATGTTTCATGCCAGGGGGTGGGGAGGAGCAGGGAAGATGCCACTTGTCTGGAGTGAACCTTGGTGCAGAATCTCTGTATCCTCTATTGCATGTTGTGGCTGCCTGTGATTGCAGCAGTCTGGACTTAATCGTGTGGGTGGTTTTCTGATGAAAAGGCCCCAGTGGGGAGAGGGAAGGTCCATTGTGTAACAGGAGACTGGAGATGGAAGGAGAGTTGAGAAGCAAGTGCTCCTTGGAGGGCAGAGTAACTGTGGGTGTAGAGCTTGTCATCTGGCTGGAAGGAGGAGCTCCAAGCCCAGTCTTGTGATGCTGGGAGAAGTTCTCTGAGCTCAGGGCTGATTTTGGCTGCTGCAGCTCATTTCCTTGATTATTTCTACTTACAGTGCAGTAAAAGCTGTTCAACTCCTCTTTCATCTTGCAAACACATCATGAGCACCCATCATCTTCCTCTGCACTATGGAATGCCTTGTCATGACTTCCAGTGGGGCATCTATTATCAGAGCTACTGGATCCAAGAGTTTAGTTTCCAACAGAAGGTGGATTTTTCAGCATGCTCTAAATTGAGCATTAATAGCTGGGTCTGAATTACACTCCAAATAAAAAGCAAGAGAGAGTAAAGTGGGGAGAGGTGTCAAGGGAAGGTAAATAGAATCACAGCATCATGGAATGGTTTGGGTTGGAAGGGACCTTAAAGATCATCCAGTCCCAACCCTTTGCACGGGCAGGGACACCTCCCACCAGCCCAGGTTGCTCCAAGCCCCATCCAACCTGCCCTTCAACACTGCCAGGGATGGGGCTTCCAAAACTTGGGCCTGTGTCTCACCACCCTCCAGACGAAGAACTTCCTCCTAATGTCCTATCTAAATCTCCCCTCTTGCACTTGAAAACCATCCTTGAGCAGGAGCATTGCACCTTCTCTCACTTGAAATGTATCATCTCCTTATTTGTTTTGCAGACTCTTTCAAGATCCAGTACATGCAGTTCATGGCATACATGAAAACTCCACAGTATAAAGCAAGTCTCCAACAGCTGCTGGAGCAGGAGAAGGTAGGTCTCATTTCTAACATTTCTAAACCAAATTGCCAGACTGCCAGGTACCTGGGATGTGGGGAAAAAAAGCTGGAGGTTGGAATTGTGTGCACTTGACCCCAGTGCTGCACCAGGCCAGTGATGAAGACTCTAGCAGAGCAAGAGTGCCTGTACCTGGGGATTTGCTGGCTCCTTTGGCCAGTCTTTGTGCTTCATTTTCTCATTTGCAAACTGGGAGAGATTCACTCCCTCTGGTTGCCTCTCCACTTCGTAAGTCTTACTTCACCATTTCTGTTTTTCCCTGTGAGATGAGGCTGTGACCCCTTTGCAGGGAGCTGGTGTCACCAGCCCAGTCCTTTTCTCCCATTTGGGACTGGCAGCTGCTTCTCTGCTCTGAAAGTCTCATGGTTCTCAGGAGCAAGAGGTGCTGGTCAATCTCTCCAGCAGTCTGAACACATCCCTGCCCTCCACTTAGCAGGATCTCCCTTCATGGATGCATCCTGGGATCTTTCAGCTCCAACACATGAATAGCTCTGTGTTTTGAAGACAATCCTCATTACACACAACTGAATATTATTCTGCCTTTTTGTCCCACTGTTCTTTTGCCACTCTAGGAGAGCCTGGATGAATTGAGTTCTCTAGCATCAGGATGGCTCATTAAACTTGTAACAAATTGAAGGATGGGGTTAAAAAAATCCAAACTGTCACTACTGATGAAAGAGACTTAATGAAGCAGCCTTAGTATTGATAATCTTAATATGTTAAGGTTGCACTGGAGGGCAAAGTGTCAATTAAGCAAGTTGTGCATTGAAACACATGGAAAGGCAAGAAAACCCTGCAGCTCCAAGTGTGACATTTTCCTCTGCTATAGAAACATCTCCCCAGCAGAGGGAGGAGATTTACCAGCTAAACACCTTTTCTTCTTGTCTTCCTCAGTTGTGAATAATTTAATTGCTTTAGAAATTAATCCTGATGAGGGAGACTGTGTGTGCTACTTTTATGGAGGAACCTTTCCCCACAGAGCTCAGCCACATTTTGTAACTCCTGGTCCATTCCAGCTTTTGGCAGTTCCTGTGGAAGGTTTCCTTTTCTCTGAGGCCTTTGTGATGGAAGTGGCAGCATAAAGCTGTAGCATTGATTCCTGGGGTTTTCATAATAGGAACTGTTTTTTCAGATGAGGGAGGCTAATTTGTGCCACCCTATTTATCATAGAATCATGAAATAGTGTCGGTGGGAAGGGACCTTAAAGATCATCCAGTCCCAATCCCCTGCATGGGCAGGGACACCTCCCAGCAGCCCAGGTTGCTCCAAGCCCCATCCAACCTGCCCTTCAACACTGCCAGGGATGGGGCAGCCACAGCTTCCCTGGGCAACCTGGGCCAGGCTCTCACCACCCTCACACTCCACAATTCCCTCCTCATGTCTCACCTCAATCTCCCTCTGCCAGTTTTCATCCATCCCCCCTTGTCCTCTCCCTCCCTGCCCTTGTCCCAAGTCCCTCCCCAGCTTTCCTGGAGCCCCTTCAGGCACTGGAAGCTGCTCTAAGGAAGCTGCTTTAAGGTCTCCCTGGAGCCTTCTCTTCTCCAGGCTGAACACCCCAACTCTCCCAGCCTATCTCCAGAGCTGCTCCATTATTAGGTGCTTCTTATTACTGAGACACTGTTGACACTGAAGTGCTGTTCATGCAAACCAGTTTTCTGCAGTTCTTTCCCTTTATTTTCACAGCAAAACAGCACTTTGAATATGGATTTTTTTCCTGAAGCAGCATATTTTCCTGCTTGTCTTGTGCTTGTCAGGGAAGTCAGCATGAAGTGAATTTACCTCCTTGCACAGAAAATAGCATGAGAAATGACAGGGTGCAAGTCTTGTGCTGAGCACTGCAAGTATAAAATGGGAAGTGTGGAAAAGTAATCACTTGGTGTTGTCTGGCAGCTGTTTCATCCTTGGAGACATTAAAATGGGAGAATTCAGGATGAGAATAATTTTAAATGAATGGTTACACTGAGAACCTGGCAAGTTAAGCTTCACCAGAGGTAGAACTTCCCTGGACTTTTCAAAGAAAAGCTTTTTCCTTTTTTTTAAGAGCAAGGAAAACATTTCTGTGGTAGAATTTTAAAATAAACAAGGTGCTGGGAGCTGCATGTTCATCAGATCACCCTTAGATGGAGCTGCCAGCTCCTCCACTCCTTGTAAAAGCTGAGTGGAGTGATGGTGGTGGAAGCAGGAAGGATTTTTTCAGCATCCCCTGTGGCAGTAGGTTCAGCA